>NC_086099.1:122862264-123229745 GCF_963921235.1 Mobula hypostoma | reverse complement strand
AGACTGAATCACTGTTCAGACGACAAGCCTGACACTGAATCACTGCTCAGATGACACTTCTCACACTGAATCACTGTTCAGATGACACTTCTCACACTGAATTACTGTTCAGACGACAAGCCTGACAGTGAATCACTGGTCAGATGTCACTTCTCACACTGAATCACTGATCAGACGACAAGCCTGACACTGAATCACTGTTCAGATGACACTTCTCACACTGAATCACTGTTCAGATGACAAGCCTCAGACTGAATCACTGTTCAGACGACAAGCCTGACACTGAATCACTGTTCAGATGACAAGCCTCAGACTGAATCACTGATCAGACGAAAAGCCTGACACTGAATCACTGTTCAGATGACACTTCTCACACTGAACCACTGTTCAGATGACAAGCCTCAGACTGAATCACTGTTCAGACGACAAGCCTGGCACTGTATCACTGTTCAGATGACAAGCCTCAGACTGAATCACTGTTCAGACGACAAGCCTGACACTGAATCACTGCTCAGATGACACTTCTCACACTGAATCACTGTTCAGATGACACTTCTCACACTGAATTACTGTTCAGACGACAAGCCTGACACTGAATCACTGTTCAGATGACAAGCCTGACACTGACAGAAGCCGGGAAGATGTGGAATCGATATGGGTAGAGCTGCGTAACACTAAGGGGCAGAAGACGCTGCTGGGAGTTGTGTACAGGCCACCTAACAGTAGTAGTGAGGTCGGAGATGGTATTAAACAGGAAATTAGAAATGTGTGCAATAAAGGAACAGCAGTTATAATGGTTGACTTCAATCTACATGTAGACTGGGTGAACCAAATTGGTAAAGGTGCTGAGGAAGAGGATTTCTTGGAATGTATGCGGGATGGTTTTTTGAACCAACATGTCGAGGAACCGACTAGAGAGCAGGCTATTCTGGACTGGGTTTTGAGCAATGAGGAAGGGTTAATTAGCGATCTTGTCGTGAGAGGCCCCTTGGGTAAGAGTGACCATAATATGGTAGAATTCTTCATTAACATGGAGAGTGACGTAGTTAATTCAGAAACAAGGGTTCTGAACTTAAAGAGGGGTAACTTTGAAGGTATGAGACATGAATTAGCTAAGATAGACTGGCAAATGACACTTCAAGGATTGACGGTGGATATGCAATGGCAGGCATTTAAAGGTTGCATGGATGAACTACAACAATTGTTCATCCCAGTTTGGCAAAAGAATAAATCAAGGAAGGTAGTGCACCCGTGGCTGACAAGAGAAATTAGGGATAGTATCAATTCCAAAGAAGTAGCATACAAATTAGCCAGAGAAAGTGGCTCACCTGAGGACTGGGAGAAATTCAGAGTTCAGCAGAGGAGGACAAAGGGCTTAATTAGGAAGGGGAAAAAAGATTATGAGAGAAAACTGGCAGAGAACATAAAAATGGACTGTAAAAGCTTTTATAGATATGTAAAAAGGAAAAGACTGATAAAGACAAATGTAGGTCCCCTGCAAACAGAAACAGGTGAATTGATTATGGGGAGCAAGGACATGGCAGACCAATTGAATAATTACTTTGGTTCTGTCTTCACTAAGGAGGACATAAATAATCTTCCAGAAATAGTAAGGGACAGAGGGTCCAGTGAGATGGAGGAACTGAGCGAAATACATGTTAGTAGGGAAGTGGTGTTAGGTAAATTGAAGGGATTGAAGGCAGATAAATCCCCAGGGCCAGATGGTCTGCATCCCAGAGTGCTTAAGGAAGTGGCCCAAGAAATAGTGGATGCATTAGTGATAATTTTTCAAAACTCGTTAGATTCTGGACTAGTTCCTGAGGATTGGAGGGTGGCTAATGTAACCCCACTTTTTAAAAAAGGAGGGAGAGAGAAACCGGGGAATTATAGGCCGGTTAGCCTAACGTCAGTGGTGGGGAAACTGCTGGAGTCAGTTATCAAGGATGTGATAACAGCACATTTGGAAAGCGGTGAAATGATCGGACAAAGTCAGCATGGATTTGTGAAAGGAAAATCATGTCTGACGAATCTCATAGAATTTTTTGAGGATGTAACTAGTAGAGTGGATAGGGGAGAACCAGTGGATGTGGTATATTTGGATTTTCAAAAGGCTTTTGACAAGGTCCCACACAGGAGATTAGTGTGCAAACTTAAAGCACATGGTATTGGGGGTAAGGTATTGGTGTGGGTGGAGAATTGGTTAGCAGACAGGAAGCAAAGAGTGGGAATAAACGGGACCTTTTCAGAATGGCAGGCGGCGACTAGTGGGGTACCGCAAGGCTCAGTGCTGGGACCCCAGTTGTTTACAATATATATTAATGACTTGGATGAGGGAATTAAATGCAGCATCTCCAAGTTTGCGGATGACACGAAGCTGGGTGGCAGTGTTAGCAGTGAGGAGGATGCTAAGAGGATGCAGGGTGACTTGGATAGGTTGGGTGAGTGGGCAAACTCATGGCAGATGCAATTTAATGTGGATAAATGTGAAGTTATCCACTTTGGTGGCAAAAATAGGAAAACAGATTATTATCTGAATGGTGGCCGATTAGGAAAAGGGGAGGTGCAACGAGACCTGGGTGTCATTATACACCAGTCATTGAAAGTGGGCATGCAGGTACAGCAGGCGGTGAAAAAGGCGAACGGTATGCTGGCATTTATAGCGAGAGGATTCGAGTAGAGGAGCAGGGAGGTACTACTGCAGTTGTACAAGGCCTTGGTGAGACCACACCTGGAGTATTGTGTGCAGTTTTGGTCCCCTAATCTGAGGAAAGACATCCTTGCCATAGAGGGAGTACAAAGAAGGTTCACCAGATTGATTCCTGGGATGGCAGGTCTTTCATATGAAGAAAGACTGGATGAACTGGGCTTGAACTCGTTGGAATTTAGAAGATTGAGGGGGGATCTGATTGAAACGTATAAGATCCTAAAGGGATTGGACAGGCTAGATGCGGGAAGATTGTTCCCGATGTTGGGGAGGTCTAGAACGAGGGGTCACAGTTTGAGGATAGAGGGGAAGCCTTTTAGGACCGAGGTTAGGAAAAACTTCTTCACACAGAGAGTGGTGAATCTGTGGAATTCTCTGCCACAGCAAACTGTTGAGGCCAGTTCATTAGCTATGTTTAAAAGGAAGTTAGATATGGCCCTTGTGGCTACAGGGGTCAGGGGGTATGGAGGGAAGGCTGAGTTCTGAGTTGGATGATCAGCCATGATCATAATAAATGGCGGTGCAGGCTCGAAGGGCCGAATGGCCTACTCCTGCACCTATTTTCTATGTTTCTATGTTTCTATGAATCACTGCTCAGATGACAAGACTCAGACTGAATCACTGTTCAGACGACAAGCCTGACACTGAATCACTGTTCAGATGACACTTCTCACACTGAACCACTGTTCAGATGACAAGCCACAGACTGAATCACTGTTCAGATGACACTTCTCACACTGAATCACTGTTCAGATGACACTTCTCACACTGAATTACTGTTCAGACGACAAGCCTGACACTGAATCACTGTTCAGATGACAAGCCTGACACTGAATCACTGTTCAGATGACAAGCCTGACACTGAATCACTGTTCAGATGACACTTCTCACACTGAATCACTGATCAGACGACAAGCCTGACACTGAATCACTGTTCAGATGACACTTCTCACACTGAATCACTGATCAGACGACAAGCCTGACACTGAATCACTGTTCAGATGACACTTCTCACACTGAATCACTGATCAGATGACAAGCCTCAGACTGAATCACTGTTCAGACGACAAGCCTGACACTGAACCACTGCTCAGATGACACTTCTCACACTGAATCACTGTTCAGATGACAAGCCTCAGACTGAATCACTGTTCAGACGACAAGCCTGACACTGAATCACTGCTCAGATGACACTTCTCACACTGAATCACTGTTCAGATGACACTTCTCACACTGAATCACTGTTCAGACGACAAGCCTGACACTGAATCACTGTTCAGATGACAAGCCTGACACTGAATCACTGTTCAGATGACAAGCCTGACACTGAATCACTGGTCAGATGACACTTCTCACACTGAATCACTGATCAGACGACAAGCCTGACACTGAATCACTGTTCAGATGACACTTCTCACACTGAATCACTGTTCAGATGACAAGCCTCAGACTGAATCACTGTTCAGACGACAAGCCTGACACTGAATCACTGTTCAGATGACAAGCCTCAGACTGAATCACTGATCAGACGAAAAGCCTGACACTGAATCACTGTTCAGATGACACTTCTCACACTGAACCACTGTTCAGATGACAAGCCTCAGACTGAATCACTGTTCAGACGACAAGCCTGACACTGAATCACTGTTCAGATGACAAGCCTCAGACTGAATCACTGTTCAGACGACAAGCCTGACACTGAATCACTGCTCAGATGACACTTCTCACACTGAATCACTGTTCAGATGACACTTCTCACACTGAATTACTGTTCAGACGACAAGCCTGACACTGAATCACTGTTCAGATGACAAGCCTGACACTGAATCACTGTTCAGATGACAAGCCTGACACTGAATCACTGGTCAGATGACACTTCTCACACTGAATCACTGTTCAGACGACAAGCCTGACACTGAATCACTGTTCAGACGACAAGCCTGACACTGAATCACTGTTCAGATGACAAGCCTGACACTGAATCACTGTTCAGATGACAAGCCTGACACTGAATCACTGTTCAGATGACACTTCTCAGACTGAATCACTGTTCTGACGACAAGCCTGGCACTGAATCACTGTTCAGATGACAAGCCTCAGACTGAATCACTGTTCAGACGACAAGCCTGACACTGAATCACTGTTCAGATGACAAGCCTGACACTGAATCACTGTTCAGATGACACTTCTCACACTGAATCACTGTTCAGACGACAAGCCTGACACTGAATCACTGTTCAGATGACACTTCTCACACTGAATCACTGATCAGACGACAAGCCTGACACTGAATCACTGTTCAGATGACACTTCTCACACTGAATCACTGTTCAGATGACAAGCCTCAGACTGAATCACTGTTCAGACGACAAGCCTGACACTGAATCACTGTTCAGATGACAAGCCTCAGACTGAATCACTGTTCAGACGACAAGCCTGACACTGAATCACTGTTCAGATGACACTTCTCACACTGAATCACTGTTCAGATGACAAGCCTCAGACTGAATCACTGTTCAGACGACAAGCCTGACACTGAATCACTGTTCAGATGACAAGCCTGACACTGAATCACTGTTCAGATGACAAGCCTGACACTGAATCACTGGTCAGATGACACTTCTCACACTGAATCACTGTTCAGACGACAAGCCTGACACTGAATCACTGTTCAGATGACAAGCCTGACACTGAATCACTGTTCAGATGACAAGCCTCACACTGAATCACTGTTCAGACGACAAGCCTGACACTGAATCACTGTTCAGATGACACTTCTCACACTGAAACACTGTTCAGATGACAAGCCTCAGACTGAATCACTGTTCAGACGACAAGCCTGACACTGAATCACTGCTCAGATGACACTTCTCACACTGAATCACTGTTCAGATGACACTTCTCACACTGAATTACTGTTCAGACGACAAGCCTGACACTGAATCACTGTTCAGATGACAAGCCTGACACTGAATCACTGTTCAGATGACAAGCCTGACACTGAATCACTGGTCAGATGACACTTCTCACACTGAATCACTGATCAGACGACAAGCCTGACACTGAATCACTGTTCAGATGACACTTCTCACACTGAATCACTGATCAGACGACAAGCCTGACACTGAATCACTGTTCAGATGACACTTCTCACACTGAATCACTGTTCAGATGACAAGCCTCAGACTGAATCACTGTTCAGACGACAAGCCTGACACTGAATCACTGCTCAGATGACACTTCTCACACTGAATCACTGTTCAGATGACAAGCCTCAGACTGAATCACTGTTCAGACGACAAGCCTGACACTGAATCACTGCTCAGATGACACTTCTCACACTGAATCACTGTTCAGATGACACTTCTCACACTGAATTACTGTTCAGACGACAAGCCTGACACTGAATCACTGTTCAGATGACAAGCCTGACACTGAATCACTGTTCAGATGACAAGCCTGACACTGAATCACTGGTCAGATGACACTTCTCACACTGAATCACTGATCAGACGACAAGCCTGACACTGAATCACTGTTCAGATGACACTTCTCACACTGAACCACTGTTCAGATGACAAGCCTCACACTGAATCACTGTTCAGACGACAAGCCTGACACTGAATCACTGTTCAGATGACAAGCCTCAGACTGAATCACTGTTCAGACGACAAGCCTGACACTGAATCACTGCTCAGATGACACTTCTCACACTGAATCACTGTTCAGATGACACTTCTCACACTGAATCACTGTTCAGACGACAAGCCTGACACTGAATCACTGTTCAGATGACAAGCCTGACACTGAATCACTGTTCAGATGACAAGCCTGACACTGAATCACTGTTCAGATGACAAGCCTGACACTGAATCACTGGTCAGATGACACTTCTCACACTGAATCACTGTTCAGACGACAAGCCTGACACTGAATCACTGTTCAGATGACAAGCCTCACACTGAATCACTGTTCAGATGACAAGCCTGACACTGAATCACTGTTCAGATGACAAGCCTCACACTGAATCACTGTTCAGATGACACTTCTCACACTGAATCACTGTTCAGACGACAAGCCTGACACTGAATCACTGTTCAGATGACACTTCTCACACTGAATCACTGATCAGACGACAAGCCTGACACTGAATCACTGTTCAGATGACACTTCTCACACTGAATCACTGTTCAGATGACAAGCCTCAGACTGAATCACTGTTCAGACGACAAGCCTGACACTGAATCACTGTTCAGATGACAAGCCTCAGACTGAATCACTGTTCAGACGACAAGCCTGACACTGAATCACTGTTCAGATGACACTTCTCACACTGAATCACATTTCAGATGACACTTCTCACACTGAATCACTGTTCAGACGACAAGCCTGACACTGAATCACTGTTCAGATGACAAGCCTGACACTGAATCACTGTTCAGATGACAAGCCTCACACTGAATCACTGTTCAGACGACAAGCCTGACACTGAATCACTGTTCAGATGACACTTCTCACACTGAATCACTGTTCAGATGACAAGCCTCAGACTGAATCACTGTTCAGACGACAAGCCTGACACTGAATCACTGCTCAGATGACACTTCTCACACTGAATCACTGTTCAGATGACACTTCTCACACTGAATTACTGTTCAGACGACAAGCCTGACACTGAATCACTGTTCAGATGACAAGCCTGACACTGAATCACTGTTCAGATGACAAGCCTGACACTGAATCACTGGTCAGATGACACTTCTCACACTGAATCACTGATCAGACGACAAGCCTGACACTGAATCACTGTTCAGATGACACTTCTCACACTGAATCACTGATCAGACGACAAGCCTGACATTGAATAACTGTTCAGATGACACTTCTCACACTGAATCACTGATCAGATGACAAGCCTCAGACTGAATCACTGTTCAGACGACAAGCCTGACACTGAACCACTGCTCAGATGACACTTCTCACACTGAATCACTGTTCAGATGACACTTCTCACACTGAATCACTGTTCAGACGACAAGCCTGACACTGAATCACTGTTCAGATGACACTTCTCACACTGAATCACTGTTCAGATGACAAGCCTCAGACTGAATCACTGTTCAGACGACAAGCCTGACACTGAATCACTGTTCAGATGACAAGCCTCAGACTGAATCACTGTTCAGACGACAAGCCTGACACTGAATCACTGTTCAGATGACACTTCTCACACTGAATTACTGTTCAGACGACAAGCCTGACACTGAATCACTGTTCAGATGACAAGCCTGACACTGAATCACTGTTCAGATGACAAGCCTGACACTGAATCACTGGTCAGATGACACTTCTCACACTGAATCACTGTTCAGATGACAAGCCTGACACTGAATCACTGTTCAGATGACAAGCCTGACACTGAATCACTGTTCAGATGACAAGCCTGACACTGAATCACTGTTCAGATGACACTTCTCACACTGAACCACTGTTCAGATGACAAGCCTCAGACTGAATCACTGTTCAGACGACAAGCCTGACACTGAATCACTGTTCAGATGACAAGCCTGACACTGAATCACTGTTCAGATGACACTTCTCACACTGAATCACTGTTCAGATGACAAGCCTCAGACTGAATCACTGTTCAGACGACAAGCCTGACACTGAATCACTGTTCAGATGACAAGCCTCAGACTGAATCACTGTTCAGACGACAAGCCTGACACTGAATCACTGTTCAGATGACAAGCCTCAGACTGAATCACTGTTCAGACGACAAGCCTGACACTGAATCACTGCTCAGATGACACTTCTCACACTGAATCACTGTTCAGATGACAAGCCTGACACTGAATCACTGTTCAGATGACAAGCCTCAGACTGAATCACTGTTCAGATGACAAGCCTGACACTGAATCACTGTTCAGATGACACTTCTCACACTGAATCACTGATCAGACGACAAGCCTGACACTGAATCACTGTTCAGATGACACTTCTCACACTGAAACACTGTTCAGATGACAAGCCTCAGACTGAATCACTGTTCAGACGACAAGCCTGACACTGAATCACTGCTCAGATGACACTTCTCACACTGAATCACTGTTCAGATGACACTTCTCACACTGAATTACTGTTCAGACGACAAGCCTGACACTGAATCACTGTTCAGATGACAAGCCTGACACTGAATCAGTGTTCAGATGACAAGCCTGACACTGAATCACTGGTCAGATGACATTTTTCACACTGAATCACTGATCAGACGACAAGCCTGACATTGAATAACTGTTCAGATGACACTTCTCACACTGAATCACTGTTCAGATGACAAGCCTCAGACTGAATCACTGTTCAGACGACAAGCCTGACACTGAATCACTGTTCAGATGACAAGCCTCACACTGAATCACTGATCAGACGACAAGCCTGACACTGAATCACTGTTCAGATGACACTTCTCACACTGAATCACTGTTCAGATGACAAGCCTGACACTGAATCACTGTTCAGATGACACTTCTCACACTGAATCACTGTTCAGATGACAAGCCTCAGACTGAATCACTGTTCAGACGACAAGCCTGGCACTGAATCACTGTTCAGATGACAAGCCTCAGACTGAATCACTGTTCAGACGACAAGCCTGACACTGAATCACTGCTCAGATGACACTTCTCACACTGAATCACTGTTCAGATGACACTTCTCACACTGAATTACTGTTCAGACGACAAGCCTGACACTGAATCACTGTTCAGATGACAAGCCTGACACTGAATCACTGTTCAGATGACAAGCCTGACACTGAATCACTGGTCAGATGACACTTCTCGCACTGAATCACTGTTCAGATGAGAAGCCTCACACTGAATCACTGTTCAGACGACAAGCCTGACACTGAATCACTGTTCAGTTGACAAGCCTGACACTGAATCACTGTTCAGATGACAAGCCTGACACTGAATCACTGGTCAGATGACAAGCCTCAGACTGATCCACTGTTCAGACGACAAGCCTGACACTGAATCACTGTTCAGATGACAAGCCTCAGACTGAATCACTGTTCAGACGACAAGCCTGACACTGAATCACTGCTCAGATGACACTTCTCACACTGAATCACTGTTCAGATGACACTTCTCACACTGAATTACTGTTCAGACGACAAGCCTGACAGTGAATCACTGGTCAGATGTCACTTCTCACACTGAATCACTGATCAGACGACAAGCCTGACACTGAATCACTGTTCAGATGACACTTCTCACACTGAACCACTGTTCAGATGACAAGCCTCAGACTGAATCACTGTTCAGACGACAAGCCTGGCACTGAATCACTGTTCAGATGACAAGCCTCAGACTGAATCACTGTTCAGACGACAAGCCTGACACTGAATCACTGCTCAGATGACACTTCTCACACTGAATCACTGTTCAGATGACACTTCTCACACTGAATCACTGTTCAGACGACAAGCCTGACACTGAATCACTGTTCAGATGACAAGCCTGACACTGAATCACTGTTCAGATGACAAGCCTCACACTGAATCACTGTTCAGACGACAAGCCTGACACTGAATCACTGTTCAGATGACACTTCTCACACTGAAACACTGTTCAGATGACAAGCCTCAGACTGAATCACTGTTCAGACGACAAGCCTGACACTGAATCACTGCTCAGATGACACTTCTCACACTGAATCACTGTTCAGATGACACTTCTCACACTGAATTACTGTTCAGACGACAAGCCTGACACTGAATCACTGTTCAGATGACAAGCCTGACACTGAATCACTGTTCAGATGACAAGCCTGACACTGAATCACTGGTCAGATGACACTTCTCACACTGAATCACTGATCAGACGACAAGCCTGACACTGAATCACTGTTCAGATGACACGCCTCAGACTGAATCACTGATCAGACGACAAGCCTGACACTGAATCACTGTTCAGATGACACTTCTCACACTGAACCACTGTTCAGATGACAAGCCTCAGACTGAATCACTGTTCAGACGACAAGCCTGACACTGAATCACTGCTCAGATGACACTTCTCACACTGAATCACTGTTCAGATGACAAGCCTCAGACTGAATCACTGTTCAGACGACAAGCCTGACACTGAATCACTGCTCAGATGACACTTCTCACACTGAATCACTGTTCAGATGACACTTCTCACACTGAATCACTGTTCAGACGACAAGCCTGACACTGAATCACTGTTCAGATGACAAGCCTGACACTGAATCACTGTTCAGATGACAAGCCTGACACTGAATCACTGTTCAGATGACACTTCTCACACTGAATCACTGATCAGACGACAAGCCTGACACTGAATCACTGTTCAGATGACACTTCTCACACTGAACCACTGTTCAGATGACAAGCCTCAGACTGAATCACTGTTCAGACGACAAGCCTGACACTGAATCACTGTTCAGATGACAAGCCTCAGACTGAATCACTGTTCAGACGACAAGCCTGACACTGAATCACTGCTCAGATGACACTTCTCACACTGAATCACTGTTCAGATGACACTTCTCACACTGAATCACTGTTCAGACGACAAGCCTGACACTGAATCACTGTTCAGATGACAAGCCTGACACTGAATCACTGTTCAGATGACAAGCCTGACACTGAATCACTGGTCAGATGACACTTCTCACACTGAATCACTGATCAGACGACAAGCCTGACACTGAATCACTGTTCAGATGACACTTCTCACACTGAATCACTGTTCAGATGACAAGCCTCAGACTGAATCACTGTTCAGACGACAAGCCTGACACTGAATCACTGTTCAGATGACAAGCCTCAGACTGAATCACTGATCAGACGACAAGCCTGACACTGAATCACTGTTCAGATGACACTTCTCACACTGAATCACTGATCAGCCGACAAGCCTGACACTGAATCACTGTTCAGATGACAAGCCTGACACTGAATCACTGTTCAGATGACAAGCCTCAGACTGAATCACTGTTCAGACGACAAGCCTGACACTGAATCACTGCTCAGATGACACTTCTCACACTGAATCACTGTTCAGATGACACTTCTCACACTGAATCACTGTTCAGACGACAAGCCTGACACTGAATCACTGTTCAGATGACACTTCTCACACTGAATCACTGTTCAGATGACAAGCCTGACACTGAATCACTGTTCAGATGACACTTCTCACACTGAATCACTGTTCAGATGACAAGCCTCAGACTGAATCACTGTTCAGACGACAAGCCTGACACTGAATCACTGTTCAGATGACAAGCCTGACACTGAATCACTGTTCAGATGACAAGCCTGACACTGAATCACTGTTCAGATGACAAGCCTCACACTGAATCACTGTTCAGACGACAAGCCTGACACTGAATCACTGTTCAGATGACAAGCCTCAGACTGAATCACTGTTCAGACGACAAGCCTGACACTGAATCACTGTTCAGATGACACTTCTCACACTGAATCACTGTTCAGATGACACTTCTCACACTGAATCACTGTTCAGACGACAAGCCTGACACTGAATCACTGTTCAGATGACACTTCTCACACTGAATCACTGATCAGACGACAAGCCTGACACTGAATCACTGTTCAGATGACACTTCTCACACTGAATCACTGTTCAGATGACAAGCCTCAGACTGAATCACTGTTCAGACGACAAGCCTCACACTGAATCACTGTTCAGATGACAAGCCTCAGACTGAATCACTGTTCAGACGACAAGCCTGACACTGAATCACTGCTCAGATGACACTTCTCACACTGAATCACTGTTCAGATGACACTTCTCACACTGAATTACTGTTCAGACGACAAGCCTGACACTGAATCACTGTTCAGATGACAAGCCTGACACTGAATCACTGGTCAGATGACACTTCTCACACTGAATCACTGTTCAGATGACAAGCCTCACACTGAATCACTGTTCAGATGACAAGCCTGACACTGAATCACTGTTCAGATGACAAGCCTCACACTGAATCACTGATCAGACGACAAGCCTGACACTGAATCACTGTTCAGATGACACTTCTCACACTGAACCACTGTTCAGATGACAAGCCTCAGACTGAATCACTGTTCAGACGACAAGCCTGACACTGAATCACTGTTCAGATGACAAGCCTCAGACTGAATCACTGTTCAGACGACAAGCCTGACACTGAATCACTGCTCAGATGACACTTCTCACACTGAATCACTGATCAGACGACAAGCCTGACACTGAATCACTGTTCAGATGACAAGCCTGACACTGAATCACTGTTCAGATGACAAGCCTGACACTGAATCACTGTTCAGATGACATTTCTCACACTGAATCACTGATCAGACGACAAGCCTGACACTGAATCACTGTTCAGATGACACTTCTCACACTGAATCACTGATCAGACGACAAGCCTGACATTGAATAACTGTTCAGATGACACTTCTCACACTGAATCACTGATCAGATGACAAGCCTCAGACTGAATCACTGTTCAGACGACAAGCCTGACACTGAATCACTGCTCAGATGACACTTCTCACACTGAATCACTGTTCAGATGACAAGCCTCAGACTGAATCACTGTTCAGACGACAAGCCTGACACTGAATCACTGCTCAGATGACACTTCTCACACTGAATCACTGTTCAGATGACACTTCTCACACTGAATTACTGTTCAGACGACAAGCCTGACACTGAATCACTGTTCAGATGACAAGCCTGACACTGAATCACTGTTCAGATGACAAGCCTGACACTGAATCACTGGTCAGATGACACTTCTCACACTGAATCACTGATCAGACGACAAGCCTGACACTGAATCACTGTTCAGATGACACTTCTCACACTGAACCACTGTTCAGATGACAAGCCTCAGACTGAATCACTGTTCAGACGACAAGCCTGACACTGAATCACTGTTCAGATGACAAGCCTCAGACTGAATCACTGATCAGACGACAAGCCTGACACTGAATCACTGTTCAGATGACACTTCTCACACTGAATCACTGTTCAGATGACAAGCCTCAGACTGAATCACTGTTCAGACGACAAGCCTGGCACTGAATCACTGTTCAGATGACAAGCCTCAGACTGAATCACTGTTCAGACGACAAGCCTGACACTGAATCGCTGCTCAGATAACACTTCTCACACTGAATCACTGTTCAGATGACACTTCTCACACTGAATTACTGTTCAGACGACAAGCCTGACACTGAATCACTGTTCAGATGACAAGCCTGACACTGAATCACTGTTCAGATGACAAGCCTGACACTGAATCACTGTTCAGATGACACTTCTCACACTGAATCACTGTTCAGATGACAAGCCTCAGACTGAATCACTGTTCAGACGACAAGCCTGACACTGAATCACTGTTCAGTTGACAAGCCTGACACTGAATCACTGTTCAGATGACAAGCCTGACACTGAATCACTGGTCAGATGACAAGCCTCAGACTGATCCACTGTTCAGACGACAAGCCTGACACTGAATCACTGTTCAGATGACAAGCCTCAGACTGAATCACTGTTCAGACGACAAGCCTGACACTGAATCACTGCTCAGATGACACTTCTCACACTGAATCACTGTTCAGATGACACTTCTCACACTGAATTACTGTTCAGACGACAAGCCTGACACTGAATCACTGTTCAGATGACACTTCTCACACTGAATCACTGATCAGACGACAAGCCTGACACTGAATCACTGTTCAGATGACACTTCTCACACTGAATCACTGTTCAGATGACAAGCCTCAGACTGAATCACTGTTCAGACGACAAGCCTGACACTGAATCACTGTTCAGATGACAAGCCTCAGACTGAATCACTGTTCAGACGACAAGCCTGACACTGAATCACTGTTCAGATGACACTTCTCACACTGAACCACTGTTCAGATGACAAGCCTCAGACTGAATCACTGTTCAGACGACAAGCCTGACACTGAATCACTGTTCAGATGACAAGCCTGACACTGAATCACTGCTCAGATGACACTTCTCACACTGAATCACTGTTCAGATGACACTTCTCACACTGAATCACTGTTCAGACGACAAGCCTGACACTGAATCACTGTTCAGATGACAAGCCTGACACTGAATCACTGCTCAGATGACAAGCCTCAGACTGAATCACTGTTCAGACGACAAGCCTGACACTGAATCACTGTTCAGATGACACTTCTCACACTGAATCACTGTTCAGATGACAAGCCTCAGACTGAATCACTGTTCAGACGACAAGCCTGACACTGAATCACTGCTCAGATGACACTTCTCACACTGAATCACTGTTCAGATGACACTTCTCACACTGAATTACTGTTCAGACGACAAGCCTGACACTGAATCACTGTTCAGATGACAAGCCTGACACTGAATCACTGTTCAGATGACAAGCCTGACACTGAATCACTGGTCAGATGACACTTCTCACACTGAATCACTGATCAGACGACAAGCCTGACACTGAATCACTGTTCAGATGACACTTCTCACACTGAATCACTGATCAGACGACAAGCCTGACACTGAATCACTGTTCAGATGACACTTCTCACACTGAATCACTGTTCAGATGACAAGCCTCAGACTGAATCACTGTTCAGACGACAAGCCTGACACTGAATCACTGCTCAGATGACACTTCTCACACTGAATCACTGTTCAGATGACAAGCCTCAGACTGAATCACTGTTCAGACGACAAGCCTGACACTGAATCACTGCTCAGATGACACTTCTCACACTGAATCACTGTTCAGATGACACTTCTCACACTGAATTACTGTTCAGACGACAAGCCTGACACTGAATCACTGTTCAGATGGCAAGCCTGACACTGAATCACTGTTCAGATGACAAGCCTGACACTGAATCACTGGTCAGATGACACTTCTCACACTGAATCACTGATCAGACGACAAGCCTGACACTGAATCACTGTTCAGATGACACTTCTCACACTGAATCACTGTTCAGATGACAAGCCTCAGACTGAATCACTGTTCAGACGACAAGCCTGACACTGAATCACTGTTCAGATGACAAGCCTCAGACTGAATCACTGTTCAGACGACAAGCCTGACACTGAATCACTGCTCAGATGACACTTCTCACACTGAATCACTGTTCAGATGACAAGCCTCACACTGAATCACTGTTCAGACGACAAGCCTGACACTGAATCACTGTTCAGATGACAAGCCTGACACTGAATCACTGTTCAGATGACAAGCCTGACACTGAATCACTGTTCAGATGACACTTCTCACACTGAATCACTGTTCAGATGACAAGCCTCACACTGAATCACTGTTCAGACGACAAGCCTGACACTGAATCACTGTTCAGATGACAAGCCTCACACTGAATCACTGTTCAGACGACAAGCCTGACACTGAATCACTGTTCAGATGACACTTCTCACACTGAATCACTGTTCAGATGACACTTCTCACACTGAATCACTGTTCAGACGACAAGCCTGACACTGAATCACTGTTCAGATGACACTTCTCACACTGAATCACTGATCAGACGACAAGCCTGACACTGAATCACTGTTCAGATGACACTTCTCACACTGAACCACTGTTCAGATGACAAGCCTCAGACTGAATCACTGTTCAGACGACAAGCCTGACACTGAATCACTGTTCAGATGACAAGCCTAAGACTGAATCACTGTCTCAGACGACAACCTCAACTGACACTGAATCACTGCTCAGATGACACTTCTCACACTGAATCACTGTTCAGATGACACTTCTCACACTGAATTACTGTTCAGACGACAAGCCTGACACTGAATCACTGTTCAGATGACAAGCCTGACACTGAATCACTGCTCAGATGACAAGCCTCAGACTGAATCACTGTTCAGACGACAAGCCTGACACTGAATCACTGTTCAGATGACACTTCTCACACTGAAACACTGTTCAGATGACAAGCCTCAGACTGAATCACTGTTCAGACGACAAGCCTGACACTGAATCACTGCTCAGATGACACTTCTCACACTGAATCACTGTTCAGATGACACTTCTCACACTGAATTACTGTTCAGACGACAAGCCTGACACTGAATCACTGTTCAGATGACAAGCCTGACACTGAATCACTGTTCAGATGACAAGCCTGATACTGAATCACTGGTCAGATGACACTTCTCACACTGAATCACTGATCAGACGACAAGCCTGACACTGAATCACTGTTCAGATGACACTTCTCACACTGAATCACTGATCAGACGACAAGCCTGACATTGAATAACTGTTCAGATGACACTTCTCACACTGAATCACTGATCAGATGACAAGCCTCAGACTGAATCACTGTTCAGACGACAAGCCTGACACTGAACCACTGCTCAGATGACACTTCTCACACTGAATCACTGTTCAGATGACAAGCCTCAGACTGAATCACTGTTCAGACGACAAGCCTGACACTGAATCACTGCTCAGATGACACTTCTCACACTGAATCACTGTTCAGATGACACTTCTCACACTGAATTACTGTTCAGACGACAAGCCTGACACTGAATCACTGTTCAGATGGCAAGCCTGACACTGAATCACTGTTCAGATGACAAGCCTGACACTGAATCACTGGTCAGATGACACTTCTCACACTGAATCACTGATCAGACGACAAGCCTGACACTGAATCACTGTTCAGATGACACTTCTCACACTGAACCACTGTTCAGATGACAAGCCTCAGACTGAATCACTGTTCAGACGACAAGCCTGGCACTGAATCACTGTTCAGATGACAAGCCTCAGACTGAATCACTGTTCAGACGACAAGCCTGACACTGAATCACTGCTCAGATGACACTTCTCACACTGAATCACTGTTCAGATGACACTTCTCACACTGAATCACTGTTCAGACGACAAGCCTGACACTGAATCACTGTTCAGATGACAAGCCTGACACTGAATCACTGTTCAGATGACAAGCCTGACACTGAATCACTGTTCAGATGACAAGCCTGACACTGAATCACTGTTCAGATGACAAGCCTCAGACTGAATCACTGTTCAGACGACAAGCCTGACACTGAATCACTGTTCAGATGACAAGCCTCAGACTGAATCACTGTTCAGACGACAAGCCTGACACTGAATCACTGCTCAGATGACACTTCTCACACTGAATCACTGTTCAGATGACACTTCTCACACTGAATCACTGTTCAGACGACAAGCCTGACACTGAATCACTGTTCAGATGACACTTCTCACACTGAATCACTGATCAGACGACAAGCCTGACACTGAATCACTGTTCAGATGACACTTCTCACACTGAACCACTGTTCAGATGACAAGCCTCAGACTGAATCACTGTTCAGACGACAAGCCTGGCACTGAATCACTGTTCAGATGACAAGCCTAAGACTGAATCACTGTTCAGACGACAAGCCTGACACTGAATCACTGCTCAGATGACACTTCTCACACTGAATCACTGTTCAGATGACACTTCTCACACTGAATTACTGTTCAGACGACAAGCCTGACACTGAATCACTGTTCAGATGACAAGCCTGACACTGAATCACTGCTCAGATGACAAGCCTCAGACTGAATCACTGTTCAGACGACAAGCCTGACACTGAATCACTGTTCAGATGACACTTCTCACACTGAAACACTGTTCAGATGACAAGCCTCAGACTGAATCACTGTTCAGACGACAAGCCTGACACTGAATCACTGCTCAGATGACACTTCTCACACTGAATCACTGTTCAGATGACACTTCTCACACTGAATTACTGTTCAGACGACAAGCCTGACACTGAATCACTGTTCAGATGACAAGCCTGACACTGAATCACTGTTCAGATGACAAGCCTGACACTGAATCACTGTTCAGATGACATTTCTCACACTGAATCACTGATCAGACGACAAGCCTGACACTGAATCACTGTTCAGATGACACTTCTCACACTGAATCACTGATCAGACGACAAGCCTGACATTGAATAACTGTTCAGATGACACTTCTCACACTGAATCACTGATCAGATGACAAGCCTCAGACTGAATCACTGTTCAGACGACAAGCCTGACACTGAACCACTGCTCAGATGACACTTCTCACACTGAATCACTGTTCAGATGACAAGCCTCAGACTGAATCACTGTTCAGACGACAAGCCTGACACTGAATCACTGCTCAGATGACACTTCTCACACTGAATCACTGTTCAGATGACACTTCTCACACTGAATTACTGTTCAGACGACAAGCCTGACACTGAATCACTGTTCAGATGACAAGCCTGACACTGAATCACTGTTCAGATGACAAGCCTGACACTGAATCACTGGTCAGATGACACTTCTCACACTGAATCACTGATCAGACGACAAGCCTGACACTGAATCACTGTTCAGATGACACTTCTCACACTGAACCACTGTTCAGATGACAAGCCTCAGACTGAATCACTGTTCAGACGACAAGCCTGGCACTGAATCACTGTTCAGATGACAAGCCTCAGACTGAATCACTGTTCAGACGACAAGCCTGACACTGAATCACTGCTCAGATGATACTTCTCACACTGAATCACTGTTCAGATGACACTTCTCACACTGAATCACTGTTCAGACGACAAGCCTGACACTGAATCACTGTTCAGATGACAAGCCTGACACTGAATCACTGTTCAGATGACAAGCCTGACACTGAATCACTGGTCAGATGACACTTCTCACACTGAATCACTGATCAGACGACAAGCCTGACACTGAATCACTGTTCAGATGACACTTCTCACACTGAACCACTGTTCAGATGACAAGCCTCAGACTGAATCACTGTTCAGACGACAAGCCTGACACTGAATCACTGTTCAGATGACAAGCCTCAGACTGAATCACTGATCAGACAACAAGCCTGACACTGAATCACTGTTCAGATGACACTTCTGACACTGAACCACTGTTCAGATGACAAGCCTCAGACTGAATCACTGTTCAGACGACAAGCCTGGCACTGAATCACTGTTCAGATGACAAGCCTCAGACTGAATCACTGTTCAGACGACAAGCCTGACACTGAATCGCTGCTCAGATAACACTTCTCACACTGAATCACTGTTCAGATGACACTTCTCACACTGAATTACTGTTCAGATGACAAGCCTGACACTGAATCACTGTTCAGATGACAAGCCTGACACTGAATCACTGTTCAGATGACAAGCCTGACACTGAATCACTGGTCAGATGACACTTCTCGCACTGAATCACTGTTCAGATGAGAAGCCTCAGATTGATCCACTGTTCAGACGACAAGCCTGACACTGAATCACTGTTCAGTTGACAAGCCTGACACTGAATCACTGTTCAGATGACAAGCCTGACACTGAATCACTGGTCAGATGACAAGCCTCAGACTGATCCACTGTTCAGACGACAAGCCTGACACTGAATCACTGTTCAGATGACAAGCCTCAGACTGAATCACTGTTCAGACGACAAGCCTGACACTGAATCACTGCTCAGATGACACTTCTCACACTGAATCACTGTTCAGATGACACTTCTCACACTGAATTACTGTTCAGACGACAAGCCTGACAGTGAATCACTGGTCAGATGACACTTCTCACACTGAATCACTGATCAGACGACAAGCCTGACACTGAATCACTGTTCAGATGACACTTCTCACACTGAACCACTGTTCAGATGACAAGCCTCAGACTGAATCACTGTTCAGACGACAAGCCTGGCACTGAATCACTGTTCAGATGACAAGCCTCAGACTGAATCACTGTTCAGACGACAAGCCTGACACTGAATCACTGCTCAGATGACACTTCTCACACTGAATCACTGTTCAGATGACACTTCTCACACTGAATTACTGTTCAGACGACAAGCCTGACACTGAATCACTGTTCAGATGACAAGCCTGACACTGAATCACTGTTCAGATGACACTTCTCACACTGAATCACTGTTCAGATGACAAGCCTCACACTGAATCACTGTTCAGACGACAAGCCTGACACTGAATCACTGTTCAGATGACAAGCCTCACACTGAATCACTGATCAGACGACAAGCCTGACACTGAATCACTGTTCAGATGACACTTCTCACACTGAACCACTGTTCAGATGACAAGCCTCAGACTGAATCACTGTTCAGACGACAAGCCTGGCACTGAATCACTGTTCAGATGACAAGCCTCAGACTGAATCACTGTTCAGACGACAAGCCTGACACTGAATCACTGCTCAGATGACACTTCTCACACTGAATCACTGTTCAGATGACACTTCTCACACTGAATTACTGTTCAGACGACAAGCCTGACACTGAATCACTGTTCAGATGACAAGCCTCAGACTGAATCACTGTTCAGACGACAAGCCTGACACTGAATCACTGTTCAGAAGACAAGCCTGACACTGAATCACTGTTCAGATGACACTTCTCACACTGAAACACTGTTCAGATGACAAGCCTCAGACTGAATCACTGTTCAGACGACAAGCCTGACACTGAATCACTGCTCAGATGACACTTCTCACACTGAATCACTGTTCAGATGACACTTCTCACACTGAATTACTGTTCAGACGACAAGCCTGACACTGAATCACTGTTCAGATGGCAAGCCGGACACTGAATCACTGTTCAGATGACAAGCCTGACACTGAATCACTGTTCAGATGACACTTCTCACACTGAATCACTGATCAGACGACAAGCCTGACACTGAATAACTGTTCAGATGACACTTCTCACACTGAATCACTGATCAGACGACAAGCCTGACATTGAATAACTGTTCAGATGACACTTCTCACACTGAATCACTGATCAGATGACAAGCCTCAGACTGAATCACTGTTCAGACGACAAGCCTGATACTGAATCACTGCTCAGATGACACTTCTCACACTGAATCACTGTTCAGATGACAAGCCTCAGACTGAATCACTGTTCAGACGACAAGCCTGACACTGAATCACTGCTCAGATGACACTTCTCACACTGAATCACTGTTCAGATGACACTTCTCACACTGAATTACTGTTCAGACGACAAGCCTGACACTGAATCACTGTTCAGATGGCAAGCCTGACACTGAATCACTGTTCAGATGACAAGCCTGACACTGAATCACTGGTCAGATGACACTTCTCACACTGAATCACTGATCAGACGACAAGCCTGACACTGAATCACTGTTCAGATGACACTTCTCACACTGAACCACTGTTCAGATGACAAGCCTCAGACTGAATCACTGTTCAGACGACAAGCCTGACACTGAATCACTGTTCAGATGACAAGCCTCAGACTGAATCACTGTTCAGACGACAAGCCTGACACTGAATCACTGCTCAGATGACACTTCTCACACTGAATCACTGTTCAGATGACAAGCCTGACACTGAATCACTGGTCAGATGACACTTCTCACACTGAATCACTGATCAGACGACAAGCCTGACACTGAATCACTGTTCAGATGACACTTCTCACACTGAACCACTGTTCAGATGACAAGCCTCAGACTGAATCACTGTTCAGACGACAAGCCTGACACTGAATCACTGTTCAGATGACAAGCCTCAGACTGAATCACTGATCAGACGACAAGCCTGACACTGAATCACTGTTCAGATGACACTTCTGACACTGAACCACTGTTCAGATGACAAGCCTCAGACTGAATCACTGTTCAGACGACAAGCCTGGCACTGAATCACTGTTCAGATGACAAGCCTCAGACTGAATCACTGTTCAGACGACAAGCCTGACACTGAATCACTGCTCAGATGACACTTCTCACACTGAATCACTGTTCAGATGACACTTCTCACACTGAATTACTGTTCAGACGACAAGCCTGACACTGAATCACTGTTCAGATGACAAGCCTGACACTGAATCACTGTTCAGATGACAAGCCTGACACTGAATCACTGGTCAGATGACACTTCTCGCACTGAATCACTGTTCAGATGAGAAGCCTCAGACTGATCCACTGTTCAGACGACAAGCCTGACACTGAATCACTGTTCAGTTGACAAGCCTGACACTGAATCACTGTTCAGATGACAAGCCTGACACTGAATCACTGTTCAGATGACAAGCCTCACACTGAATCACTGTTCAGACGACAAGCCTGACACTGAATCACTGTTCAGATGACAAGCCTCAGACTGAATCACTGTTCAGACGACAAGCCTGACACTGAATCACTGCTCAGATGACACTTCTCACACTGAATCACTGTTCAGATGACACTTCTCACACTGAATCACTGTTCAGACGACAAGCCTGACACTGAATCACTGTTCAGATGACACTTCTCACACTGAATCACTGATCAGACGACAAGCCTGACACTGAATCACTGTTCAGATGACACTTCTCACACTGAACCACTGTTCAGATGACAAGCCTCAGACTGAATCACTGTTCAGACGACAAGCCTGGCACTGAATCACTGTTCAGATGACAAGCCTCAGACTGAATCACTGTTCAGACGACAAGCCTGACACTGAATCACTGCTCAGATGATACTTCTCACACTGAATCACTGTTCAGATGACACTTCTCACACTGAATTACTGTTCAGACGACAAGCCTGACACTGAATCACTGTTCAGATGACAAGCCTGACACTGAATCACTGGTCAGATGACACTTCTCACACTGAATCACTGTTCAGATGACAAGCCTCAGACTGAATCACTGTTCAGACGACAAGCCTGACACTGAATCACTGTTCAGATGACAAGCCTCACACTGAATCACTGATCAGACGACAAGCCTGACACTGAATCACTGTTCAGATGACACTTCTCACACTGAACCACTGTTCAGATGACAAGCCTCAGACTGAATCACTGTTCAGACGACAAGCCTGGCACTGAATCACTGTTCAGATGACAAGCCTCAGACTGAATCACTGTTCAGACGACAAGCCTGACACTGAATCACTGCTCAGATGACACTTCTCACACTGAATCACTGTTCAGATGACACTTCTCACACTGAATCACTGTTCAGACGACAAGCCTGACACTGAATCACTGTTCAGATGACAAGCCTGACACTGAATCACTGTTCAGATGACAAGCCTCACACTGAATCACTGTTCAGACGACAAGCCTGACACTGAATCACTGTTCAGATGACACTTCTCACACTGAAACACTGTTCAGATGACAAGCCTCAGACTGAATCACTGTTCAGACGACAAGCCTGACACTGAATCACTGCTCAGATGACACTTCTCACACTGAATCACTGTTCAGATGACACTTCTCACACTGAATTACTGTTCAGACGACAAGCCTGACACTGAATCACTGTTCAGATGACAAGCCTGACACTGAATCACTGTTCAGATGACAAGCCTGACACTGAATCACTGGTCAGATGACATTTCTCACACTGAATCACTGATCAGACGACAAGCCTGACACTGAATCACTGTTCAGATGACACTTCTCACACTGAATCACTGATCAGATGACAAGCCTCAGACTGAATCACTGTTCAGACGACAAGCCTGACACTGAACCACTGCTCAGATGACACTTCTCACACTGAATCACTGTTCAGATGACAAGCCTCAGACTGAATCACTGTTCAGACGACAAGCCTGACACTGAATCACTGCTCAGATGACACTTCTCACACTGAATCACTGTTCAGATGACACTTCTCACACTGAATTACTGTTCAGACGACAAGCCTGACACTGAATCACTGTTCAGATGACAAGCCTGACACTGAATCACTGTTCAGATGACAAGCCTGACACTGAATCACTGGTCAGATGACACTTCTCACACTGAATCACTGATCAGACGACAAGCCTGACACTGAATCACTGTTCAGATGACACTTCTCACACTGAACCACTGTTCAGATGACAAGCCTCAGACTGAATCACTGTTCAGACGACAAGCCTGACACTGAATCACTGTTCAGATGACAAGCCTCAGACTGAATCACTGTTCAGACGACAAGCCTGACACTGAATCACTGCTCAGATGACACTTCTCACACTGAATCACTGTTCAGATGACACTTCTCACACTGAATCACTGTTCAGACGACAAGCCTGACACTGAATCACTGTTCAGATGACAAGCCTGACACTGAATCACTGTTCAGATGACAAGCCTGACACTGAATCACTGGTCAGATGACACTTCTCACACTGAATCACTGATCAGACGACAAGCCTGACACTGAATCACTGTTCAGATGACACTTCTCACACTGAATCACTGTTCAGATGACAAGCCTCAGACTGAATCACTGTTCAGACGACAAGCCTGACACTGAATCACTGTTCAGATGACAAGCCTCAGACTGAATCACTGATCAGACGACAAGCCTGACACTGAATCACTGTTCAGATGACACTTCTCACACTGAACCACTGTTCAGATGACAAGCCTCAGACTGAATCACTGTTCAGACGACAAGCCTGGCACTGAATCACTGTTCAGATGACAAGCCTCAGACTGAATCACTGTTCAGACGACAAGCCTGACACTGAATCACTGCTCAGATGACACTTCTCACACTGAATCACTGTTCAGATGACACTTCTCACACTGAATCACTGTTCAGACGACAAGCCTGACACTGAATCACTGTTCAGATGACAAGCCTGACACTGAATCACTGCTCAGATGACAAGCCTCAGACTGAATCACTGTTCAGACGACAAGCCTGACACTGAATCACTGTTCAGATGACACTTCTCACACTGAAACACTGTTCAGATGACAAGCCTCAGACTGAATCACTGTTCAGACGACAAGCCTGACACTGAATCACTGCTCAGATGACACTTCTCACACTGAATCACTGTTCAGATGACACTTCTCACACTGAATTACTGTTCAGACGACAAGCCTGACACTGAATCACTGTTCAGATGACAAGCCTGACACTGAATCACTGTTCAGATGACAAGCCTGACACTGAATCACTGGTCAGATGACACTTCTCACACTGAATCACTGATCAGACGACAAGCCTGACACTGAATCACTGTTCAGATGACACTTCTCACACTGAATCACTGATCAGACGACAAGCCTGACATTGAATAACTGTTCAGATGACACTTCTCACACTGAATCACTGATCAGATGACAAGCCTCAGACTGAATCACTGTTCAGACGACAAGCCTGACACTGAACCACTGCTCAGATGACACTTCTCACACTGAATCACTGTTCAGATGACAAGCCTCAGACTGAATCACTGTTCAGACGACAAGCCTGACAGTGAATCACTGCTCAGATGACACTTCTCACACTGAATCACTGTTCAGATGACACTTCTCACACTGAATTACTGTTCAGACGACAAGCCTGACACTGAATCACTGTTCAGATGACAAGCCTGACACTGAATCACTGTTCAGATGACAAGCCTGACACTGAATCACTGGTCAGATGACACTTCTCACACTGAATCACTGATCAGACGACAAGCCTGACACTGAATCACTGTTCAGATGACACTTCTCACACTGAACCACTGTTCAGATGACAAGCCTCAGACTGAATCACTGTTCAGACGACAAGCCTGGCACTGAATCACTGTTCAGATGACAAGCCTCAGACTGAATCACTGTTCAGACGACAAGCCTGACACTGAATCACTGCTCAGATGACACTTCTCACACTGAATCACTGTTCAGATGACACTTCTCACACTGAATCACTGTTCAGACGACAAGCCTGACACTGAATCACTGTTCAGATGACAAGCCTGACACTGAATCACTGTTCAGATGACAAGCCTGACACTGAATCACTGGTCAGATGACACTTCTCACACTGAATCACTGTTCAGACGACAAGCCTGACACTGAATCACTGTTCAGATGACAAGCCTGACACTGAATCACTGTTCAGATGACAAGCCTCAGACTGAATCACTGTTCAGACGACAAGCCTGACACTGAATCACTGTTCAGATGACACTTCTCACACTGAAACACTGTTCAGATGACAAGCCTCAGACTGAATCACTGTTCAGACGACAAGCCTGACACTGAATCACTGCTCAGATGACACTTCTCACACTGAATCACTGTTCAGATGACACTTCTCACACTGAATTACTGTTCAGACGACAAGCCTGACACTGAATCACTGTTCAGATGACAAGCCTGACACTGAATCACTGTTCAGATGACAAGCCTGACACTGAATCACTGGTCAGATGACATTTCTCACACTGAATCACTGATCAGACGACAAGCCTGACACTGAATCACTGTTCAGATGACACTTCTCACACTGAATCACTGATCAGACGACAAGCCTGACATTGAATAACTGTTCAGATGACACTTCTCACACTGAATCACTGATCAGATGACAAGCCTCAGACTGAATCACTGTTCAGACGACAAGCCTGACACTGAATCACTGCTCAGATGACACTTCTCACACTGAATCACTGTTCAGATGACACTTCTCACACTGAATTACTGTTCAGACGACAAGCCTGACACTGAATCACTGTTCAGATGACAAGCCTGACACTGAATCACTGTTCAGATGACAAGCCTGACACTGAATCACTGTTCAGATGACACTTCTCACACTGAATCACTGATCAGACGACAAGCCTGACACTGAATCACTGTTCAGATGACACTTCTCACACTGAACCATTGTTCAGATGACAAGCCTCAGACTGAATCACTGTTCAGACGACAAGCCTGACACTGAATCACTGTTCAGATGACAAGCCTCAGACTGAATCACTGTTCAGACGACAAGCCTGACACTGAATCACTGCTCAGATGACACTTCTCACACTGAATCACTGTTCAGATGACACTTCTCACACTGAATCACTGTTCAGACGACAAGCCTGACACTGAATCACTGTTCAGATGACAAGCCTGACACTGAATCACTGTTCAGATGACAAGCCTGACACTGAATCACTGGTCAGATGACACTTCTCACACTGAATCACTGATCAGACGACAAGCCTGACACTGAATCACTGTTCAGATGACACTTCTCACACTGAACCACTGTTCAGATGACAAGCCTCAGACTGAATCACTGTTCAGACGACAAGCCTGACACTGAATCACTGTTCAGATGACAAGCCTCAGACTGAATCACTGATCAGACAACAAGCCTGACACTGAATTACTGTTCAGATGACACTTCTGACACTGAACCACTGTTCAGATGACAAGCCTCAGACTGAATCACTGTTCAGACGACAAGCCTGGCACTGAATCACTGTTCAGATGACAAGCCTCAGACTGAATCACTGTTCAGACGACAAGCCTGACACTGAATCGCTGCTCAGATAACACTTCTCACACTGAATCACTGTTCAGATGACACTTCTCACACTGAATTACTGTTCAGACGACAAGCCTGACACTGAATCACTGTTCAGATGACAAGCCTGACACTGAATCACTGTTCAGATGACAAGCCTGACACTGAATCACTGGTCAGATGACACTTCTCGCACTGAATCACTGTTCAGATGAGAAGCCTCAGACTGATCCACTGTTCAGACGACAAGCCTGACACTGAATCACTGTTCAGTTGACAAGCCTGACACTGAATCACTGTTCAGACGACAAGCCTGACACTGAATCACTGTTCAGATGACACGCCTCAGACTGAATCACTGATCAGACGACAAGCCTGACACTGAATCACTGTTCAGATGACAAGCCTCAGACTGAATCACTGTTCAGACGACAAGCCTGACACTGAATCACTGCTCAGATGACACTTCTCACACTGAATCACTGTTCAGATGACACTTCTCACACTGAATCACTGTTCAGACGACAAGCCTGACACTGAATCACTGTTCAGATGACACTTCTCACACTGAATCACTGATCAGACGACAAGCCTGACACTGAATCACTGTTCAGATGACACTTCTCACACTGAATCACTGTTCAGATGACAAGCCTCAGACTGAATCACTGTTCAGACGACAAGCCTGGCACTGAATCACTGTTCAGATGACAAGCCTCAGACTGAATCACTGTTCAGACGACAAGCCTGACACTGAATCACTGCTCAGATGACACTTCTCACACTGAATCACATTTCAGATGACACTTCTCACACTGAATCACTGTTCAGACGACAAGCCTGACACTGAATCACTGTTCAGATGACAAGCCTGACACTGAATCACTGTTCAGATGACACTTCTCACACTGAATCACTGATCAGACGACAAGCCTGACACTGAATCACTGTTCAGATGACACTTCTCACACTGAACCACTGTTCAGATGACAAGCCTCAGACTGAATCACTGTTCAGACGACAAGCCTGACACTGAATCACTGCTCAGATGACACTTCTCACACTGAATCACTGTTCAGATGACAAGCCTCAGACTGAATCACTGTTCAGACGACAAGCCTGACACTGAATCACTGCTCAGATGACACTTCTCACACTGAATCACTGTTCAGATGACACTTCTCACACTGAATTACTGTTCAGACGACAAGCCTGACACTGAATCACTGTTCAGATGACAAGCCTGACACTGAATCACTGTTCAGATGACAAGCCTGACACTGAATCACTGGTCAGATGACACTTCTCACACTGAATCACTGATCAGA
The DNA here is from genome assembly GCF_963921235.1 of Mobula hypostoma. Lineage (NCBI taxonomy): Eukaryota > Metazoa > Chordata > Chondrichthyes > Myliobatiformes > Myliobatidae > Mobula > Mobula hypostoma. The sequence continues at coordinate 123,200,273 of NC_086099.1, read as the reverse complement.
CGACAAGCCTGACACTGAATCACTGTTCAGATGACACTTCTCACACTGAACCACTGTTCAGATGACAAGCCTCAGACTGAATCACTGTTCAGACGACAAGCCTGACACTGAATCACTGTTCAGATGACAAGCCTCACACTGAATCACTGTTCAGACGACAAGCCTGACACTGAATCACTGTTCAGATGACACTTCTCACACTGAATCACTGATCAGACGACAAGCCTCAGACTGAATCACTGTTCAGATGACAAGCCTGACACTGATTCACTGTTCAGATGACAAGCCTCAGACTGAATCACTGTTCAGACGACAAGCCTGACACTGAATCACTGCTCAGATGACACTTCTCACACTGAATCACTGTTCAGATGACAAGCCTGACACTGAATCACTGCTCAGATGACACTTCTCACACTGAATCACTGTTCAGATGACACTTCTCACACTGAATCACTGATCAGACGACAAGCCTGACACTGAATCACTGCTCAGATGACACTTCTCACACTGAATCACTGTTCAGATGACACTTCTCACACTGAATCACTGTTCAGACGACAAGCCTGATGCTGAATCACTGTTCAGATGACACTTGTCACACTGAATCACTGTTCAGATGACAAGCCTGACAGTGAATCACTGGTCAGACACAATCCTCACACCGAATCACTGTTCAGATGACAAGCCTCACACTGAATCACTCACACTGAATCACTGCTCAGATGACACTTCTCACACTGAATCACTGTTCAGATGACAAGCCTCACACTGAATCACTGTTCAGACGACAAGCCTGACACTGAATCACTGTTCAGATGACACTTCTCACACTGAATCACTGTTCAGATGACACTTCTCACACTGAATCACTGTTCAGATGACAACTTCTCACACTGAATCACTGTTCAGATGACAAGCCTCACACTGAATCACTCTTCAGACAAGCCTCAACTGAATCACTTCTCATATGACAAGCATCACATAGAATTACTGGTCAGACACCATGTCTCACACCAAATCAATCTTCAAATGACACTTATCACCGAATCACTTTTCAGATGGTTCTACACCGAATCATTGTCCAGCCAATGTCTCATCGTGCATCACTGTCTGTGGGAGAAAATATCAAGGCCTTACATTGTAATGGGCATTGAGGGGCTAATGATTTGTTTTAAAGTGTGAATTCGAAGTCTACAATCATTTATCTGTAACTAATGGACTCTGTGTGACTGAAATGTGCCCAGCAAAGAGACACAAAAATAACTGTATCTGTACTTCTTTGTTCTGAGAATCTCACATGTCTGCAGCTGAACCAGCTTGCCTGATATATTTTTTGAGAATTAACACTTAAGTAAAATGTGCAGCAGCTCAAGGATGTATTTTTGCTGCTTCGCTGTTTGGTAGCGTTGCTGGAGTTCCACTAAATACTGAGAAAGTTTGCTAAGCTTCACCTTGAAGTCGTCATGCAGGATGCAGTGGACTAATTATACATGGTTCTCTAATTTGCAGGTGCAGTGGACTAATTATACATGGTTCGCTAATTTTCTAGACAAAGGCATAAATAAAGGATTGCCTGTTGAGGCAATGTCTTGAAGCAGGTTCTTAGAACAATGATTAGCTAATGATCGAACATCTTATAAGTACCTTATGTTACTGTTGCTGGGCAAGTCAGAAAGAAACCCTACCCAGCAACAGGTGACGTACTAGACATTGTTCTCTGTAAATGTTAGACAAGGGTTCAAATAAGGAATTATCTGGTCATACAATGTCCTGAGGCACATGACCTTTACTTCTGTAAAAATCTGCCTAAGTGTCTCTTGTCACGTACCATTCATGTATAAATATCACTGAGTTTTCTTGTTTGACAGAGTCCCAAGACCCTGCTTTTAGGAGCTTGGGCTCTCCATGATATCATGTATCAATAAAGATTTTCTGAAGCAGCTCCCTCCGGGTTCCAGTCCTCTTTTCCGCGACACTGTCTCACACAGAATCAATCTTCAGATGACACACTTCACACTGAATCAATCTTTAGACAACAAACGTCACACTGAATCAATCCTCACACAAGCGTCACATCGAAACAATCTTCAGACAAGCATCACACTGAATCAATCTTCAGGCAACAAGCATCACACCGAATCAATCTTCAAACAAGCGTCACACTGAATCATTGGTCGGATGACAGGTCTCACTCTGTACCACTGTTCAGATGTCACATCTGACACCGTATCACTGTTCAGACAACAAGCCCTACAACGAATCACTGGTCAGTAAATGTTCCCACTTAAGTAGGCTTTGTATTTTGTATCTGGTGCTGTCACGGTCCCGACCGTTAATTCCCTATTTGCTCCTAATTCTCTTTGATAACGGCAACCTGGTCTCTATCAAGACATGCAGCATAAGAACCCTGGCTTTACAACCAATAGCTGCCAGATCGTTGGTTTTGCCTGTGTGGTAATTAACGTTTCCAGGTCACTTAGGACTGTGTGTTCTAAGTTTTGCTCCCATTTCTCTTTGTGTCAAGATCAGTTTTCTAAGTTCTACTCCAGTTCCGAGGTTTACCTGAGAAACCCAGCCTCTCCAATTCCTGGGTGGTCACACATTTTAAATCAATTTAACGTTCCTAATCCATCATGTCGGTCCATGGACTCCTCTGTTACCACGATGGGACAACACTTGTGCATTCTCCCTGTGACCGCATGGGTTTGCTCCGCATGATCTCATTTCCTCCCACAGTCCAAAGACGTACTGGTTGGTGGGTTAACTAGGCAGCAAATCAATTAAGAGTGAGTTATCACCAGTTGTATAATTTCTGAGTTAATTCATTTACACTCGCAAACCACAGTCTGTTATCAGTATGCCCCCAGTCACCTTTTAGTCAATCAGTTTTCAGTAAACTAATGAATCATAGAGGACTAGAATATGAAAGCACTGGTGAGGCCTCACTTGGAGTATTGAGAGCAGTTGGGGCCCCTTATCTTGAGAAAGGATGGACTGACATTGAAGATTTCAAGGAGGTTTATGAAAATGACTCCAGGTTTGAAAGGTTTATCATATGAGGAGTGTTTGATGACTCTGGGCCTTTACTCACTGGAATTCAGAAGAATTGAAACCTGTCAAACATTGAAAAGCCTTGATAGAGTGGGTGTGGAGAGGGTGTTTCCTATAGTGGCAGTCTCAAAGACCAGAGGATATCGCCTCAGAATAGAGGGGTGTCCTTTTAGAATGTAGATGAAGAGGAATTTCTTTAGCCAGAAGAGTGGTGAATCTGTTGAAACTGTTGCCACAGGCAGCTGTGGAGGCCAAGTCATTGGGTACATTTTAGGTAGAGGTTGATAGATTCTTGATTAGTCAGAACATGAAGGAATATGGGGAGAAGGCAGAATTTTGGGGCTAAGAGAAAAAATGGATCAACCATTCTGCTCCTGCTCCTCTGTCTTATGGTCTTATACCTGAATAGATCACTTCCCATGCAGATAGTTCCACAGCTTATACCCTGCTATTTATTTTCTATTCAGAGATAGAGCGTGGAATAGACTCTTCCTGCCAAATGAGCTGCACCACTCTTCAGTCCACCTGTTTAACCCTAGCCTAATCGCGGGACAATTTACAATGACCGATTGAGCTACTACCCGATACGCCTTTCAATGAAGGAGGAAACTGGAGCACCCGGAGGAAACACACGTGGTCACAGGGAAAACGTACAAACCCTCATAGACAGCGTCAGAACTGAACTCTCAACTCCAATGCCCTGAGCTGTAATAAGTAATTAAGGCTATTGAATGGTCCGCTAGAATGATAAGGTGGCCTCCTGACCTCACAATCTACCTCATTATGACCTTGCACCTTATTGTCTAACTGCACTGTACTTTATCTGATTCTGCATTTTTGCTTTCGCAGGATACTGATGAAACAAAATGTTCTGTCTGGATGGCACATCTAAGTTTCTCAGTGTGTCTCAATAGATGTGGATGTTATGATAAGGAGATATGAGGAGAAAGCTGTCTCTCGCTCTTCACGCAGCTAATGAATCCATAGGGATAGCAGAGACTGATACAGGAGTATCACTCAGGAGTTGCCAGTCAGTGTTGAACTCAGCGTAGGACTACCTTAGGAACTCCAGCTGCAGATTTTTCCTAGGGGTTTACTCCCAAAGCTACAAGGCAGTGAAGGTTTGAGATCAGTTTTCCTTCTCCAAGATGAGCTAGCAACCACAGCTGACAAGCCTCATCTGCCTGGTCTAACTCAGTAAATAACAATATACTTGAATGATTTCAAGTGAACCATTTCCTCTTGAATCAGTTCCCAGTTTATCACTTCACAAAGAATGAAATCCATGGGTCAGTTCCCAGCAAGTGACTATCGTTAGGCATTTCTCTGTGTATCTCCCTATGGCATTTAACTGGGCACTAATGACCTTCACCCCTAAGGAACATCAGCGGTGGCAAGGTACCGTAGTGGTAGCACAACACTTTTCAGTACAGGCAACCTGAGTTTAATTCCCACTGCTGCCTGTAAGGGTTTGTATGTTCTCCTCGTGACCACATGGGATTCCTCTGGGTGATCTTGTTAACCCCACAGCCCAAAGAGGGTGGTAGGTTCATTGTAAATTGTCCCATGATTAAGCTAGGATTAACTCAGCGTTGCTGGGCGGTGAAGCTTGGAGGGCTGGAAGGGCCTATTCCACACCTTATCTCTAAATTTAAAAAATAACTATGACATGCAGCACAAAAACCACAATAAATAAAGAATATTAAGATGTAATACTAAAATAGGTGTAACAATAAAATAAAAAACATTAAGGAACATGTAAAACAAAGAACACTAAAATAAAGAAATTCTAGGCAATTTCTTGAGTAGGTTACATGGTCAGCACAACATTGTGGGCCGAAGGGCCTGTAATCGTGCTGTAGATTTCTATGTTCCAATACAATAATTAAAGAAATACAATAAATATAAATACACAGGGCAGGTATATACATAGATTGATTGCATGTCTATAAAGTGTTGCTAAGCACAGTGTCTGTACGTAAGGTGACCCGGACTGCAAATGATAAAGTCCTGGTGGTGGGCTGGATTGGTGAGTGGAGCTGTTGATCAGCCTTACTGCTTGAGATGGACCAAATGCAGGCTGACAGGACAGGCTCAGGAAGGTGCCTTGGTCAGCATGGACAAGTTGGGTACGAGGGCCTGTTTCTATTTCATGTTATTCTATAATTCAATGATCATTCAAACAGCTTATTGATCTGAAACTGAAAGACAAAAGATCCCCCAGATGCTGGAAATACAGAGCAAAACACAGATGGATTTATACAGCAAGACATTGGGTATATTTAAAGCGGAGGTTGATTAGTAAGGCTGTCAAAGGTTATGGGGAGAATGGGATTGAAAAGGATAATACATCAGCATTGATGGAATGGTGGAGGAAACTCGATGGACCCAGTGGCCTAATTCTGCTCCAGGGTTTTATGGTCTTTAATCAAATGTCAGAGAATCCACTCCAATCACATCATATCCCATTGAATCTGTACAAAATGAATTGGTTCCCAGTGAAACATTTCTCAATGTGCAGATGTTTTCAGCAAATTGGTTGATCCACACAAGTACTGTCCAGTTTACTTTCCTCTAATTTGTTCATTAATTAAAAGCAAAACACTTGAGATTCCAAAAATCAGGGAAGAAATCTCAAAGCAGGGAAACAATTAAAGTTTTAAGTTGACAAATAATTTAAAATACGTATAAAACACAATCTAAAATATACATAGATTATACAGAGAGGCCACTTTATTAAGTATCTCCTGTAGCCTACCCACTTCAAGGTTCAACACGTCGTGCACTCCTGCACACCACTGTTGTAACGCGTGGTTACTTGAGTTACCGTCACCTTCCCGTCAGCTTGAACCAGTCTGGCCATTCTCCTCTGACCTCTAACATTAACAAGGTCTTTTCTCCCACAGAACTGCCACTCACTGAATTCTTTTTTTGTTTATCACACCATTCTCTGTAAATTCTAGAGACTGCTGTGAGTTTCTGAGATACGGAAACCACTCTGTCTGGCACCAACAATTATTCATGGTCAAAGTCACTTACAACATATTTCTTCCCCATTCTGATGTTTGACCTGAACAACAACTGAACCTCTTACCTTTCCTGCATGCTTTTATGCACTGAGTGCCTGCCAAATGATGAGGTGATTAGATATTTGCATTAATGAGTAAGACAGGTATTTCTGATGAAGTGACCGCAGAGTAAGATATTTATAACATTGACCACTCTCCTAAAGGCACTGAATTAACACTACCCATGTCCCATATGCAGATAGAACTGTATCTTTATTAAATTTCACAGCGAAATAACACAAATTAACTTGTTTTCTCAGCAAACATGAACATGAACTGTGGGAATGCTTCTTTTTAAACTCTGCATGAACAAACACAACATCATAGGAAACTGCAGCAGGGTTTCAGCCAAGAACATCATGTGCATGATCTTCAACTAAAAAGGAAATGTTCTTCACATCAGTGCACCAGGCTTCCAGTCGTTGCTTCATATAGGACACCTAAGGGTTAGAAACACACACAGATTCCTTCACGTAATCAGTAAAAATAGAAATACACTCGGATTATACAACAATAATGAGGAATGCAATAAACATATATTGGTGTCAGATCCAAGCAGCTTTTTTTTGGGATGGGGCATTTAAGTACAAATTTACAGTAATGGGTTGGAATTTGCAACTACAGTAGCTTCTGACAACTACATTTTGACCCAATTGAGCAAATGTACCCCAATTAGCCAAAGTTTCATGGAAATAGTTAAAACAGTATAAAAAAGACAAGTTGAGTAACAAATTATGTTTAAATGAAGTATGGAACAGATTAGAACACTACCAATACTACTACAGTACTATAAAACTGTGGTTCCTAATAGTTATCGACAAAGGAATTCATCCAGTGTATGCTATGTGCTTTTGATTGACTGTAAGTGAAAAAGAGCAGCACAGACACCTAGTGCTGATAGTGGATTGCCTTCATACAGTGCTGTCATAGACTGCATTCTCCAAATCTTCATTTTCATTGTATCAATCCAAATCAATTTTGGTACATACCTTCGAGTTCTTCATACTTCCCAACATGTTAAAGTAGTGAAATCGTTTCATTTTCACTCCTGGCCATTTCTAGCATCTCCCAGCCTGAATGCTTGAAACCGCAGTAAACAAAGCAGTTCTGAATTGTCTTACTGCTTATGTTTTGCCAAGTAACAGTGACAAGAATGACTGCTTTTGAACAGAGACACACACAAGTGATGGTATTTTTTAAATTATTCATTATGGGCAGTGTAGTGTCTAACAGTCACACAAGTGCATGCGTCTGACTCTAGTTAGAAACTGCTCAGCAACAGCCTCCTGCCCCAATTAAGTGGTATGGTGTCGCAAATAAACTAAGGGAATCCCGGCTATTTTCTCGATTAGGTTTTTGTTCTTTAAGTGGCTGCCTCCATTAACGGATGGCCCAATTAACTGGAATCCATTGTATCACAATAAGGTTAAAGTCAACACTCAGTAACTTCAATTATTCAATGAGTGGATATGGCCCAGTCCATCATGGGTAAAGCTCTCCCCACCATTGAGCAGATCTACATGGAGGGCTGTGGCACGAAAGCAGCATCCACCATGCAGGCCACACTCCTCTCACTGCTGCCATCAGGAAGGTGTACTGGAGCCTTGGGTCCCACATCTCCAGGTTCAGGGACAGTTATTACCCCTCGACATAAGCCTCTTGAACTAGAGTGGATAACTTCACTCTCCCCAACACTGAACTAACTCAACAACCTTTGCACTCACTTTCAAGAACTCTACACCTCATGTTCCTGATATTATTTATCTATTATTATTTTGTTTTTCTTTTTTTATTTGCACTATCTTTTTTTTTGCACATTGGCTGTTGGTTCATCTGGGTGTAGTTTTACATTGATTCTATTGTGTTTCTTTGTATGTATTTATTCATTCATCTAGAATACAGCGCAGAACTCGCTCTCCCGGCCCTTTGAGTCATGCTGCCCAACAACTCAGTGTCAAGGTGGCGCTAGTGAACCGCAGCGATGTCCTGTGGGCTACGTACAATACTTCTAAATATACCTCTTTTGAATTACTCTCACTGCAATCCGCAGCACGTCACTTCCCTTTAAGCAATGTACTTTTAAATAGACTTTATCATCTGCAGATCTCACACCCTTCTGAAGAACTCAGTTGACTCAACTCTCAAGCAAGCAGGTATGGCACCTTTAAGCAGATGAAGGTTCATCACCACAGCTGGAAGTGAGGAGGTGCGGGGGAATCCAAGCCAGGCAGAAACAGAGGAATGAGACCCCCCTCTACCCAGCATCGTTAACAAATGTGCAATCGCTGAAGAACAAATTTGAGGACCCTGAGCGCAGGATTGCTGTATTGAAGGGAAATGAGAGATTGTGGTGTTCTACGCTTAACCTCGATATGGATTAATACCAGCACACTAGATATGGCGATCAGACCTTTAGACTTCTCGATTCACAGGGTAAACCGAACTGCTAATTCAGAAAAGACAAAAGATGCAGGTGTGTGTTACATGACAAACTCTCATTGGTATTTTGATGTGGCGGTTTTGTCAAACTTGTGTTTCCCCCTTTGAACTGCTAACGATGAAATGCTGTTTCTTCTATTTACAAAGGGAGATGTCATCTGTGATTCTCACTGGAGTTTACACAGCACCAGCAGCCAACTATAATCGAACGCTTGAGACACTGCATGATGTCATCAGCAAACAAGGAACAGTCCAACCCCACACATTTCAAATCATAGTCAGGGACTTCAACCAGGCATGTTTGAAGAAATCTCTGCCCAATTACTATCAGCATTTAACCACTAGCACTAGAGGTCCCAACACCACCGTCAGACCACTGTCATACGAAGATAGGGAATGCCTACCGTTTCATACCCAGACTGCATTTCAGGAAATCAGATCACCTGGCTGTCCTCCTACCAGCATACAGGCAGGGGCGAAAGAGCAAAGCTCCAGCAATTAGGACAGTAAAGGGATAATTGCAGGAGGCAAAGGAGCGGATATGGGATTGTTTCGAATCAGTGGACTGGGCCGTGTTGAAGGACTCACCTAGGGATCTGAATGAACACACCGTGGTTGTCACCGACTTCATAAACACAGTTGTAGTCGAGTGTGTCTGCACAAAATCATTCAGAGCCTTCCCCAACCAGAAGCCCGGGATGAACCGAGATTTGCAATCTACTGAGAGTATTCCAAGTCTGATGACCAAGAAAGTTACAAGAGGTCCAGATATAATCTCCGGAAAACCATCTCACAGACAAAGTGGCAATTCTGGACTAATCTTGAATTAATGAAGGATGCTTGACAGTTGTGGCAGGGCTTGAACGCTATCATCTCTTACAAAATTAAATCAAATGACATAGGCAACAATAGAGTTTCGCTTCCAGCTGAGCTCAATGCCTCTATGCTCACCTTGACCATCAAAACATGAAGGAACCATCACAAACTCCCACATCCCCTGATGATGCCGTAAATTCAGTTTCTGAGGCTGACGTGCAAGCATCCTTCAGGAAAGTGAACCGAAGGAAAGCATCCAGCCCAGATGAGGTACCTGGCCACTAAAGACCTGTGCTAATTAACTGGCTGGGTGGGTGCTCACTCAGATCCTTAACCTCTCGCTTCGGCAGTCTGAGTTACCCACCTGCTTGAAGCAGGATTCAATTATCCTGGTGCCTAAGAACAACATGGTAACCTACTTCAATGGCTATCACCCAGTAGCACTTACGTCCATATTGATGAAGTGTTTTCAGAGGCTGGTGATGAAACATATCAACTCCTGTCTGAGAAGCAACTTGGATCTGCTCCAATTTGCCTACCAGTGGACAGGACCCACGGCAGATGCCATCTCATTGGCTCTTTCACTCAACCCTGGAACATCTGGACAGCGGAGATACATACATCAGGATGTTCTTTATTAATTACAGCTCAGCATTCCATACAATCATTCTCTCAAAACTAATACATAAGCTCCAAGATCTTGGCCTCAATACCTCCCTGTGCAATTGAGTCCTTGATTTCCTCACTTGCAGACACTAGTCAGTTCAGATTGGCAACAACATCTCCACCACAATTTCCATCAGCACAGGTGCACCACAAGGCTGTGTGCTTAGCCCCCTCAGGTTTGCTGAGGACACTACAGCCCTAGGCTAAATCAAATGAATCAGCATATAGGAGGAAGATTGAAAATCTTCAATCTTGCCACAACAACAACCTCTTACTCAATGTCAGCAAGACCAAGGAACTGATTATTGTCTTCAGGAGAAGGAAACCAGAGGTTCATGAGCCAGTCCTCATTGGAGGATGAGAGGTGGAGAGGGTCAGAAACTTTAAATTCCTCGGAGTGACAATTTATTTACTTATTGAGGAACAGCAGTGAATAGACCCATCTGGCACTTTGAGCCATGCTGCCCAACAATCCCAAATCACTGGACAATTTACAATGTCCAATTAACCTACCAATCAGTATGTCTTTGGACTGTGGGAGGAAACTGAAGCATCTTGAGGAGACACCGCGATCATGTTATTGAGCCTGGGTCGCCTGCATCGTATAGTGTTGTGCTAACCACTACGCCACTGTGCTGCTCCAGAGGGTCTGTCCTCGGCTCAGCATGTAATTGCAATTATGGAAAAAGCATGGCAACACCTCTACTTCCTAAGGAGTTTGCAAAGGTTTGGCATAATATCTAAAACTCTGAGAAACTTCCACAGACGTGTAGTGGAGAGTATATTGGCTGGCTGCATCACATCCTAGTACAGGAACACCAATGACCGTGAACAGAAAACCCTATAAAAAGCAGTGGATACGGCCCAGGCCCAGTCCATCATGGGTAAAGCCCTCCCCACTACTGAGCACATCTGCAAAGCAGGGCCCATCATCAGGGACTCCCACCACCAGCTTCAGGAACAGGTATTACCCCTCAACCAACATACTTTTGAACCAAAGGGTACAACTTCACATGCCCCATCATTGAAATGTTTCCACAACCTATGGACTCACTTTCAAGGAATCTTCATCTCATGTTCTCTATTGATTGCTTATTTATTTATTTATTATTACTTTTTGTCATTAATTCTATTATTATTATTATTATTATTCTATTATGGATTTGTTGAGTATGCCCACAAGAAAATGAATCTCAGGGTTGTATGTGATGACATATATATACTTTGAAAATACATTTACTTTGAACTTTGAACCACAGGCAATCCTATTTAATCCTAACTTAATCATGGGACAATTTACAATGACCAATTCACCTTCCTGGTGTGTCTTTGGACTGTGGGAGAAAACTGGAGCACCCAGCTTCACTCCAGAGTCTATAGACGTACTAGATTGGTTAACTGGTCATTGTAAATTACCGTGAATGCCTGCAAGAAAATGAATTTCATAGTACAGTATATACAAACTTTGATAATAAATTTATCACAAAAAATTTATCACCCCCCCTCGCTCGACCCCTACCTCACCCTCCCCTCGCTCGACCCACCTCGCCCTCCCCTCGCTCGACCCCTACCTCACCCTCCCCTCGCTCGACCCCTACCTTACCCTCCCCTCGCTCGACCCATATCTCACCCTCCCCTTGCTCGACCCCTACCTCACCCTCCCCTCGCTCGACCCGTACCACACCCTCCCCTCGCTCGACCCCTACCTCACCCTCCCCTCGTTCGACCCCACCACACTCGACCCATATCTCACCCGACCCTCACTTGAGATGTACCTCACCTTCCCCTCGCTCGACCCGTACCTCATCCAACCCTCACTCGACCCATATCTCACCCAACCCTCACTCGAGACGTACCTGGCCCTACTAGTACCTCATCTTACCTGTATCTCACCGTTACCTCACCCCATTCTCACCTTACCTTAATTGCCCCTCACACTACCCAAACCTTACAGTACCCTCCTGTCACTAATGCTGAGCAAAGAAATAAGTTTTCTCAAAGGTGTAAGTTCCAGGTTTTTACGATTTTTCATGGGAAACCAGTGCCTCATTTCAGTGTTAAAATAAAGGTGAAACATACAGCCACAGAATAAGACGGAACCGCTGCTCAGTGCCCTTACCTGTTGCAGATCCATTACTCGTGGCTGAACCCAGGTCATGTGGACTTTGTGGTCCACCTCATCGATGCTACCTTTCACCAGGCCAGCGGACAGAGCTCTCATCACCAACATTTCCACCTGGTTGAACAGGAGAGTGATTAATGTTGGATAGGAGTCACCTTGTACCAATGACGTCTAGCCTCTGGTCACAAGCCAGGGCTGAGTAACTCAACATACGAAGCATGACCTTGCAAGATCAGAACAATTGTGATGCAGAGGGAGTGAATTGCTCTAAAATGAGTAGAGGAGCATGAGGGTGCCCATGTTAGCATGAGTGTGGCGTGCTGTCAGAGATGGAGTCAGATCTCACCCTATTAACCTCAGAGGTTCTGGCTGTGAACCCATCAAAGGGATCTCAGCCGGGGGCGGTGAGCTGCCAGCAGGCATGGGCAGTGGTAAGAACGGGTTTAATTGTAACATCTCTGAGGAGCTTGCGTAGGCACGTGGATGGGCAGGGTATGGAGAGCTGTGATCCAAGTGGGGGTTGATGGCACTTGACAGAGCAATAGTTCGAGAATAACTAGATGGGCCAAGGGGCCTGTTGTGCTGTAGTGTTGTATGTCATATTATACTGTAAGTGTATACGAAATAGAAGCAGGGGTAGACTATTCATCTCATGAAGTCTGTTTTCCTCCATTCAGTGACAACCTTGCTTGATGTACCTAAGCTTTGCTTTTCTGCTTTATCCCTTTATCCTTCATTCCTATAGTAAAGAAGGGAGGGGCTGGGGGTAGGGGGGTGGACTAGAGTAATCGAGGAACTTGGGATAGTCAGGTGGACCACATGGTCAGCATGAGGAATGCGTGAGAATGCGTGAGAAGCATTTGAAGGCTCGGGGCCTGTATTCGCTGGAGCTTAGAAGAACGAAGAGGGTCTCATTGAAACCTATTGAATATTGAAAGGTCTGGATAGAGTGGACGTGGAGAGGATGTTTCCTCTCGTGGCAGAGTCTTGGATCAGAGGGCACAGCTTCAGGATAGAGGGTCATCTCTTGAGGACAGAGATGAGGAGGAATTTCTTTCGCCAGAGGGTGGTGAATCTATGGAATTCATTGTCACAGACAGCTGTGGAGGTCAAGTCATTAAGTATATTTAAAATGGAGGTTAATAGATTCTTGGTTAGTCAGGGCATTGAATATTATGGGGAGATGGCGAGAGAATGGGGCTGTGAAAGATAATATATCAGCCATGCTGGAAGAGCAGAGCAGACTCAATAGGCCTAGTGGACAATTCTTCTCCTATTTCTTATGATTATGACCTTATAGCATGAAGTCGTTGGGCCAAAGGGTATACAGTATTTCTCTCACAGAATCACCAACACTTCTCTCTGCAGACTGGTCAATCAAATCAAAACACAGATGGGATCCAAATCAGGGAAAGGGTGATATACTGTAGATGCAGACACTTCAGTTTTTTGTGTCTTTCATCAATGAGTTGGTGTGCATTAGGGCTGATCCCAAACACCGCATGCCATTCCAGCTAAGCAAGAGGCAGGCAGTCACAAGGACCACAGCCGCAAACACAAGAGATTCTGCAGATGCTGAAAAACTTGAGCAACACGCACTAAATGCTGGAGAAACTCAGGTAAGGGAACATCTATGGAGAGGAATAAATAGTTGATGTTTCAGGCTTGGACCCTTCATCTGATTAAGGGTCTAGCTGGAAAACAGTGATCGATTATAGCCCTCCGTAGATGCTGTCTGACAAGAAACACAACACTGTCCTGAAACACACTGGACCAATTGCTACACCACCATCAAGAATGCCTACCATGCTGTTCCACGCCCTCACTTTGGGAAGTCTGATCACCTGGCTGTACTTCTACTCCCTGAGTATAGGCAGAGACTGAAGACTGCAGCACCAGCAGTGAGGACCAAGAAAGTATGGACAAGGGAAGCACAGGAGCGCCTACTGGACTGCTTTGAATTAGTGGACTAGACTGTATTCAAGGATTCATCTTTGAATCTGGATGAATATGCTGCAGTTCTTACTGACTTCATTAAAACCTGTGTGGATGAGCGTGTGCCCACAAAGACTTACTGTACATTCCCAAATCAAAGTCCGTGGATGAACCAGGAGATACGTTGTCTGCTGAAAGCTAGATCTGTGGCATTCAAGTCTGGCGACCCAGGCCTATACCAGAAAAACAGGTATAATTTGCTGAAGGCTATTTCAAGGGTGAAGAGACAATTTTGAACGAGGTTGGAGGTGACATCGGATGGACGACAACTCTGGCAGGGTCTGCAAGACATTACTTCCTACAAAGTGAAACCCAATAGCATCAATGGCAGCGATGCTTCACTACCAGATGAACTCAACGCCTTCTACACATGCTTTGAAAGGGAGAACACAACTACATCTGTGAAGATCCCTGCTGCACCCGATGATCCTGTGATCTCTCTCTCTCTCTCAGAGGCTGATGTTAGGCTGTCTTTAAAAATAGTGAACCCTCGCAAGGCGGAAGGTCCCAATGGAGTACCTGGTAAGGCTCTGAAAACCTGTGCCAACCAACTGGCGGGAGTATTCGAGGACATTTTCAACCTCTCACTGCTATGGGCAGAAGTTCACACTTGCTTCAAAAGGCAGCAATTATACCAGTGTCTAAGAAGAATAATGTGAGTTGCCTTAATGACTATCACCCGGTAGCACTCACATTGACAGTGATGAAATGCTTTCAGAGGATGGTCATGACTAGACTGAACTCCTGCCTCAGTAAGGACCTGGATCCAATGTAATTTGCCTATTGCCATAATAGGTCAACAGCAGATGCAATCTCAATGGCTCTTCACACAGCTTTAGACCACCTGGACAACACAAACACCTATGTCAGGATGCTGTTCATCATCTATAGCTTAGCATTTAATACTATCATTCCCACAATCCTGATTGAGAAGTTGCAGAATCTGGGCCTCTGCAATTGAATCCTCGACTTACTAACTGGAGAACCACAATTTGTGCGGATTGGTGATAACATCTCCTCTTCGCTTACAATCAACACTGGTGCACCTCAGGGGTGTGTGCTCAGCCCATTGCTCTACCCTCTATATACACATGACTGTGAGGCTAGGCATAGCTCAAATACCATCTATAAATTTGCTGACGATACGACCATTGTTGGTAGAATCTCAGGTAGTGATGAGAGGGCGTACAGGAGTGAGATATGCCAACTAGTGGAGTGGGGTCGCAGCAACAACCTGGCACTCAACGTCAGTAAGACAAAAGAGCTGATTGTGGACTCCCGAAAGGGTAAGACGAAGGAACACATACCAATCCTCATCGAGGGATCAGAAGTGGAGAGAGTGAGCAGTTTCAAGTTCTTGGGTGTCAAGATCTCTGAGGATCTAACCTGGTCCCAACATATCGATGTAGTTATAAAGAAGGCAAGAGAGCAGCTACACTTTATTAGGAGTTCGAAGAGATTTGGTATGTCAACAAGTACATTCAAAACCCTCTATAGATGTACTGTGAAGAGCATTCTGACGGGCTGCAGCAATGTCTGGTATGGGGGGCTACTGCACAGGACTGAAAGAAGCTGCAGAGGATTGTAAATTTAGTCGGCTCCATCTTGGGTACTAGCCTACAAAGTACCCAGGACATCTTCAAGGAGCGGTGTCTCAGAAAGGCAGCGTCCATTATTCAGGACCTTCAACACCCAGGGTATGCCTTTTTCTTGCTGTTGCTATTGCGTAGGAGGTACAGAAGCACGAAGGCACACATTCAGCGATTCAGGAACAGCTTCTTCCCCTCTGCCATCCGATTCCTAAATGGACGTTGAACCCTTGGACACTATCTCATATTTATATATGATATATCTGTTTTTGTACAATTTTTAATCTAGTCAATATATGTATATTGTAATTGAGTTATTTATTATAATTTTGTTTTTTTTTCTTCTTCTATATTATGTATTGCATTGTACTGCTGCTGCTGCTAAGTTAACAAATTTCACATCACATGCTGGTGATAATAAACCTGATTCTGATTCCCATTCTGAAGTTCAGGGTAAATTTATTATCAAAGTACATCTATGTCACTATACACAATCTGAGATTCCTTTTATTAGGGGCAATCACAGTAAATACAAGAAACATAACAGAATCAAACAATGACTGCACCCAACAGGATGGACAAATAATCAATGCGCAAACCAGGCAAATACAAAAAGAAAGAAAAAAAAGCAATAATTATGGAGAACATGAGATAAAGAGTCCTTGAAAGTGAGTCCATAAGTTATGGGAGCAATTCAGTGGTGCAGCAAGTGAAGTTCTCTCCTCTGGTTCAAGAGCCTGATGGTTGAGGAGTAATAACCATTCCTGAGCCTGGTGACCAGGGTCCTGAGGCTCCTTTACCTCCTTCTTAATGGCATCAGTGAGAAGACAGCATGACCCGGGTGGCGGGGTTCTTGATGATGAATGCTGCTTTCTGCAACAACACTCTATGCAGATGTGTTCAACAGTGGAGAGAGCAGTGATGGACTGGGCCACATCCACTGCTCTTTGTAGGATTTTTTGTTCAAGGGCTTTGATGTTTGCATAGAGACGTTGCTATGCTTTCTTCATAATGGCCCTTTTGTGCTGCACCCAGGACAGATCCTCTGAAATGATAACGCTGTGGGATTTAAGTTGCTGACCCTCTCCACCTCTGATCCACCAATGGACTGGCTCATGAACAACTTCCCCTCCTGAAGTCAATAATTAGCTCCTTGGTCTTTGTTGTGGCACCACTCAGCTAGATTTTCAATCTCTCTCCTATGTACTGAGTCGTCACCACCTTTAATTTGGCCAATGACAATGGTGTCATCAGCAAACTTGAGCTGTGCTTAGCCTCACAGTCATAAGGGTAAAGTGAGGAGAGTGGGGGGGCTAAGCACACAGCCTTATGGTGTACCTGGGTTGATGGAAATCGTGGAGGAGAATCCGAACTGACTGGGATCTACATGTGAGGAAATTGAGGATCCAATTACATAAGGAGGCATTGAGGTACTGAAAGGTCTTGAAGCTTATCGATTAGTTTTGAGGGCCACTATGTGGCCACACAGCTATGTGAGCTCACTAACCATAAGACCATAAGATACAGGAGCAGAAGTAGGCCATTTGGCCCGTCGAGTCTGCTCCACCATTCAATCATGGCTGATCCAATTCTCCCAGTCACCTCTACACCCCTGCCTTCTCCCCATACCCTTTGATGCGCTGGCTAATCAAGAACCTATCTATCTCTGCCTTAAATGTACCCAATGACTTGGACTCCACAGGTGCTCACGGCAACAAATTCCACATATTTACCACCTTCTGACTAAAGTAATTTCTCCGCATCTCAGTTCTAAATGAACGTCCTTCAATCCTGAAGTCATGCCCTCTCGTCCTAGACTCCCCTATCATGGGAAATAACTTTGCCATATCTAATCTGTTCAGGCCTTTTAACATTCAGAATGTTTCTATGAGATCCCCCCTCATTCTCCCGAACTCCAGGGAATACAGCCCACAAGCTGCCAGACGTTCCTCATACGGTAACACTTTCATTTCTGGAATCATTCTTGTGAATCTTCTCTGAACCCTCTCCAATGTCAGAATATCCTTTCTAAAATAAGGAGCCCAAAACTGCATACAATACTCCAAGTGTGGTCTCACGAGTGCCTTATAAAGGCTCAACATCACATCCCTACTTATATACTATACATCTAGAAATGAACGCCAACATTGCATTTGCCTTCCTCACCACCAACACAACCTGGGGGTTAACCTTAGGGTATCCTACACTAGGACTCACAAGTCCCTTTGCATCTCTGCATTTTGTACTCTCTTCCCATCTAAATAATAATTTGCCCGTTTACTTCTTCCACCAAAGTGCATGACCATAGACTTTCCAATATTGTATTTCATTTGCAAATTCTTTTCCCATTCCTCTAAACTATCTAAATCTCTCTGATTTGTATCATCGGCAAAGTTAGATACAAATCCATTAACCCCATAGTCCAAATCATTGGCATACATAGAAAAAAATAGCGGTCCCAAAACTCCACCGGTAACCGGCAGCCGGCCAGAATAGGATCCCCTTATTCCCACTCCGTCTTCTGCCGATCAGCCAATGCTCCACTCATGCGAGTAACTTCCCTGTAACTCCATGGGCTCTTATCTCGCTGAGCAGGCTCACATGCAACGCCTTGTCAAAGGCCTTCTGAAATTCCAAACTTTCAGCAGTGGTCACATTCAGCTGGTAGTGGAGAGTCAAATGGAGTTACAATATCTGTCCAGCAAGTTATAACCACAAACTGATTGGGAAAAGTGGAGTTTTCTGTCATGGTGGAGTGGGAGGGAGGGGAGAACATCACAAATAATGAAGTATTCACTCAACAGGCCTGATGCTGTGCTGTGGTTTTAAATAGTAACACACACAAAATGCTGGAGCAATTCAGCAGGTCAGGCAGCGGAATAAACAGTTGCCGTTTCAGGTGAACACCCTTCATCAGGATTGAAAAGGAAGTGGGCGGTATCCGGAATAAGAAGCTGGGGGAAGAGGAAGGAAGACAAACTGGCAGATGATAGGTAAGACCAGGTGAGGTGGGGGGAGGGGAGGGGGAGGTGGGAAGTAAGAAGCTGACACGTGATTGGTGGAAAAGGGAAAGACCTTAAGAAGAACGGATCTGATCAGAGAGGACAGTGGACCATGGGAGAAAGGGAAGGAGGAAGGGCACCAGAGGAAGGTAAGTAAGGAGAAGACAAGAAAGACCTGTAGAAAAAGGATGGGTTGTACTTGAATCTCAAGGGGACCAATATCCTGGCGGGGAGGTTTGCAAAGGCTATCGGGGAGAGTTTAAAGTGTGGGGTGGGAACCGAACTGAAGTGATGGAGGAAGAGGCGGTTGGCTCACAAATAGAGAAAGCTTGTGGACAGTGTGTGAGGGAGGACAGGCAGGTGATAGAGAAGAGACGCACTCAGACCGATGGTTTGAGATGTGTCTATTTTAATGCAAGGAGTATTATGAACAAAGCCGATGAGCTTAGAGTGTGGATCAGCACTTGGAGCTATGATGTTGTGGCCATTACAGAGACTTGGATGGCTCAGGGGCAGGAATGGTTACTTTGAGTGCCAGGCTTCAGATGTTTCAGAAAGGACAGGGAGGGAGGCAAAAGAACTGGGGGTAAGGCACTGTTGATCAGGGGTAGTGTCACGGCTGCAGAAAAGGAGGAAGTCATGGAGGGGTTGTCTACGCAGTCTCTGTGGGTGGAAGTTAGGAATAGGAAGGTGTCAATAACTCTACTGGGTGTTTTTTATAGACCACCCAATAGTAACAGGGACATCAAGGAGCAGATAGGGAGACAGATTCTGGAAAGGTGTAATAATAACAGGATTGCTGTGGTGGGAGATTTCCCAAATATTGATTAGCATCTCCCTAGAGCAAGGGGTTTAGATGGGGTGGAGTTTGTTAGGTGTGTTCAGGAAGGTTTCTTGACACAATATGTAGAAAGCCTACAACAGGAAAGACTGAACTTGATCTGGTATTGGGAAATGAACCTGGTTAGGTGTCAGATCTCTCAGTGCAAGAGCATTTTGGAGATAGTGATCACAATTCTATCTCTTTTATCATAGTATTGGAGAGGGATAGGAACAGACAAGTTAGGAAAGCATTTAATTGGAGTAAGTGGAAATATGAGGCTATCAGGCAGGAACTTGGAAGCATAAATTTGAAACAGATGTTCAGGGGACATTTGTGTGGGGTTCTGCATAGGTACGTTCAAATGAGACAAGGAAAGGATGGTAGGGTACAGGAACTGTGGTGTACAAAGGCTGTTGTAAATCTAGTCAAGAAGAAAAGAAGAGCTTACGAAAGGTTTAAAAAACTAGATAATGAAAGAGATCTAGAAGATTATAAGGCTATCAGGAAGGAGCATAAGAATGAAATGAGGAGGCCTTGGCGGACAGGACTAAGGACAACCCAAGGCATTCTACAAGTATGTGAAGAACAAGAGGATTAGACAAGAGAGAATAGAACCAATCAAGTGTGACAGTGGAAAAGTGTGTATGGAACCGGAGGAGATAGCAGAGGTACTTAACGAATACTTTGCTTCAGTATTCACTACGGAAAAGGATCTTGGCGATTGTAAGGATGACTCACAGTGGACTGAAAAGCTTGAGCATGTAGATATTGAGGAAAAGAATGTGCTGGAGCTTTTGGAAAGCATCAAGTTAGATAAGTCACGGGGACCAGACGAGATGTACCACAGGTTACTGTGGGAGGTGAGGGAAGAGATTGCTGAGCCTCTGGTGATGATCTTTGCATCACCAATGGGGACAGGAGAGGTGTTGGAGGATTGGAGGGTTGCGGATGTTGTTCCCTCATTCAAGAAAGTGCATAGAGATAGCCCAGGAAATTATAACCAGTGAGTCTTACTTCAATGGTTGATAAGTTGATGGAGAAGATCCTGAGAGGCAGGATTTATGAACATTTGGAAAGGTATGATTAGGAATAGTTAGCATGGCTTTGTCAAAGACAGGTTGTGCCTTACCTGATTGAATTTTTTGATGATGTGACTAAACACATTGATGAAGGTAGAATAGTATATGTAGTAAAAATGGATTTCAGCAAGGCATTTAATAAGGTACTCCATGCAAGGCCTATTGAGAAAGTAAGGAGTATGGGATCCAAGGGGACATTGATTTGTGGATTCAGAACTGGCTTGCCCACAGAAGGCAATGAGTGGTTGTAGATAGGTCATATTCTGCATGGAGATCAGTGACCAGTCGTGTGCCTCAGGGATCTGTTCTGGGACCCCTACTCTTCGTGATTTTTATAAATGACCTGTATGAGGAAGTGGAGGGATGGTTTAGTAAATTTGCTGATGACACAAAGGTTGGGGGTGTTGTGGATAGCGCGGAGGGCTGTCAGAGGTTACAGTAAGACATTAATAGGTTGCAAAACTGGGCTGAGAAGTGGCAGATGGAGTTCAACCCAGGTAAGTGAGAGGTGGTTCATTTTGGTAGGTCAAATATGATGGCAGAATATAGTATTAATGGTAAGACTCTTGGCAGTGTGGAGAATCAGAGGGATCTTGGTGTCTGAATCCATAGGACACTCAAAGCTCCTGTGCAGGTTGATTCTGTGATTAAGAAGGCATATGGTGCATTGGCCTTCATCAATCGTGGGATTGAGTTTGAGTCAAGAGGTAATGTTGCAGCTTTATAGGACCCTGGTCAGATTCCACTAGGAGAACTGTGCTCAGTTCTGATCGTCTCACTACAGGAAGGATGTGGAAACCATAGAAAGGGTGCAGAGGAGATTTACAAGGATGTTGCCTGGATTGGGGAGCATGCCTCATGAGAATAGGTTAAGTGAACTTGGCCTTTTCTCCTTGGAGCGATGGAGGATGAGAGGTGAGCTGACAGAGGTGTACAAGATGATGAGAGCCATTGATCATGTGGATAGTCAGAGGCTTTTTCCCAGGGCTGAAATGGCTAGCACGAAAGGGCATAGTTTTAAGATGCTTGGAAGTAGGTACAGAGGAGATGTCAGGGCTAAGTTTTTTTTTACGAGAGAGTGGTGAGTACGTGGAATGGGCTGCCAGCAACGGGTGGAGGTGGATGCGATAGGGTCTTTTAAGAGACTCCTGTATAGGAACATGGAGCTTAGAGAAATAGAGGGCTATGGCTAACCCTAGGTAATTTCTCAGGTAAGGGCATGTTTGGCACAGCTTTGTAGGCTGAAGGGCCTGTACTGTGCTGTAGGTTTTCTATGTTTCTAAGAAGGGGTGACACAGGAGCCAGAGTGGGCAATGGAAGGAGATGGTAAGGGGAAAAAAAACAATCAGAAGTTAGAGAAATTGATGTTCATACCATCAGGTTGTCCACTTTCTTTACTCTCTGTATACCTATAACTGTGTCACCACCCACAGCTCTAATCTGCTAATTAAATTTGCTGACACTACATTGATTGGCCTAATCTCAAACAATGACGAGGTGGCCTACAGAGAAGAAGTCATCTCTCTGACACAGTAGTGTCAAGAAAACAACCTCTCCCTCAAAAGTCACAAAAACAAAGGAGCTGGATGTGGATTACAGGAGGAACAGCTTTAAATTCCTCGGCATCCACATCACCGAGGACCTCACGTGGTCTGTACACACCAGCTGTGTGGTGAAAAAGGTACAACAACATCTCTTTCACCTCAGAACTTTCTACAGGGGCACAACTAAGAGCATCCTGACTGGCTGCATCACTGCCTGGTATGGGAATTGCACCTCCCTTAATCGCAGGATTCTGCAGAGAGTGGTGTGGACAGCCCAGTGCATCTGTAGTTGTGAACTTCCCATGATTCAGGATATTTACAAAGACAGGTGTGTAAAAAGCACCCGTAGGATCAATTGGGACCCAAGTCACCCCAACCACAATCTATTCCAGCTGCTACCGGTACCGCAGCATAAAAGCCAGAACCAACAAGCTCCAACACAGCTTCTTCCACCAGGCCATCAGACTGATTAACTCACGCTGTGTATTCTATGTTACATTGACTGTTCTATTTATTATGAATTATTATAAATTACTATGATTGCACATTGCACATTTAGACAGAGATGTAACAAAGGTTTTTCCTCCTCATGTATGTGAAGGACGTAAGAAATAAAGTCAACTCGTTCCCAATCTTCATATTCTGGATTCTTGCCACAATCCTTTCTAGTCCTAACAAAGGGTGTCGGTCCAATACACTGACCGTTTTCTCCCTTCCCTGGATGGTGCCTTACTCGCTGAGTTCATCCAGCATCCTGAGTGTGTGTTACTCTGATTTCCAGCATCTGCAGATTCCCTTGTGTTTATGATGAATTGTACTTTTCTATGATCTGCTGATCCAGTTCACGACTCACCTCATTGATAGGCACCTTAGCCTGATGTGCTATCTCCTGGAATGTCATCTTCCGATGATTGGCTGGTCTTGTAAACACCATCTTAGAAATACAAATGAATTTTAATGATAATAACAATAAGACTTGGCAACAAAAGAAAGACACGGTTTGGGAATATGGGTGGAAACTGGTGGGTGGGAATCAATCACTTCCATGACAGCTGAATAACCAGATAACATTCTCCTTAAAATGTCTTCAACTGAAAGGAAAAATTGGACATGGGACAAGGCACATACTCTCAGCGGCCACTTTATGAGGTACACCTACAAATATTTAATCAGTCAATCATATGGCAGCTTATAAAAGCATGCGGACATGGTCAAGAGGTTCAGTTGCTGTTCAGACCAAACAACAGAATGGGGACGAAATGTAATCTAGGTGACTTTGACCATGGAATGATTGGCACAGACAGGGTTGTTCGAGTATCTCAGAAACTGCTGATCTCCTGGGATTTTTACACACAATATTTAGAGTTTACAGAGAATGGTGTGAAAAACTAAGAACATCCAGTGAGCAGCAGTTCTGTCAGTGAAAATGCCTTGTTAAGGAGAGAAGGCAGGGGAAAATGGCCAGACTGTTTTAAGCTGACAGGAAGGTAACAGTAACTCAAATAACCATGCGTTACAACAGTGATGAGCAGAACAGCATCTTCTTGCACAATATGTCGAACCTTAAAGTGGATAGGGTACAGCAGCAGAAGACCCCGAACATGCATTCAGGGGCCACTTCATTAGGTACAGGAGGTAGCAGATAAAGTGGCCACTAAGTGCACATGAACTTGAGATTCATTTTCTTGTGGGCATTCACAGTAGATACAAAGAAACACAATAGAATCAATGAAAAACTATGTGTAAAAGACGACAAATTGTGCAAATACAAAAAGCAAATAATACTAACAATAAATCAATCAATAATAAACAATACTTGAATGTAATTCCACAGGTTGTGGAAACATTCAGAGTTGAGATGAGTGCTAACTTTGGATTACTTATCCCTCTGGGGTCCACGGATCCCTGTGTTACCACCCGGGCAAACGTCAGCCTCAATGCATACGTACCTCCATTAGGCAGAGCAGTTGGAGTTTCTCCTTCAGTCGTTGTTCATTATTGGCCAGGTCTGACTGTCGGAGAGAGAAAGAAAACAAGTTAGTGCCTACATCATCCCTGTGCTTCAGATTAAGATAGCGCCAGGCCAGGTTGTGGCTCATACTCTGCGGTGCCCAGCAACCCACCTATTTAAGCCTAGACTAATTAGAAGGCAATTAACAATGACCAATTAACCAACTAGTCAGTATATCTTTGGTCTGTAGGAGGAAACCGAATTAGCCGAAGAAAACACATGCAGTCACAGGGAAAGACAGACTAAACAGGAAAGTCAAAGCTAACTGTCTGTGAATCCATGAGTTCACTGGAGACTGGAGGGGGGGGTGTGTGTGTGTGTGTGTGTGTGTGTGTGTGTGTGTGTGTGTGTGTGTGTGTGTGTGTGTGAGAGAGAGGGAGGAAACAGGCTTGTTTACTGTTGTTGTTTTGTTCCTGTGTTGTTGCTGCTTTCATTATTCTGCCGAGCACTGTGGATATGTGTGGTGACACACCTGCAAGCTGCCTCCAGCACATCCTTAGGTTGTGCTGGTTGTTAATGCAAATGACACATTTCACTGTGTGTTTTGATGAATGTGAGACAAATAAAATGAATCTGAATTTGCTTTGATCGTGCAGAGCTCGCTGGGCTGAGCTGGCGTGGCTCTCTGCAACTTAACATGTGTTCCCATATTGCTTTTATGTGTTCCTTTACTGATGAGAAACGCCCAGCACTCTCTTGGTTGTGAGTTTTACCCACAGTTCCCTTCTGTTGGCTTCTGTACCAGACTCTCAGTGCACCCACCTAAACTGTTACAGCAGGTTACCTCCAATGGGCCAGACACCATTGACGATAACTCAGTGCGTGATTCTCAGAATGGTTGGAGGAGCAACATCTCATATTCCCTCAGGGTACCCTCCAACCTAATGGCATGAACACTGATTTCTCCAACTTCAGTAATTTCTCTCCCTCCCTTTTTCCATTCCCTATTCTGGTTCCCATCTCACACCTTCTCCCCATACCCTTCTAGATCTCCTCCATTTTTATCATGGCTCCTTATCCTTTCTTACTAAAACCCACCCCCTTCGGCCCTTTACTTTTCCCTTCCCCATTCTGACTCCCCTCTCACCCCTTCTCTTCTCCTCACCTACCTTTGGGGTGCCTCTCCCCCTTCCCCTTCTCCAATGGTCCACTCTCCCCTCCTGTCAGATTCCTCCTTCTTCAGCTCTTCACCTTTTCCATCTATCGCCTCCCAGCTTCTCACTTCATCCCTCCTCCACTACTCGCCCGCCTTCCCCCTCACACCTGGTCTCACCTACCAGCTTCTCACCTCATCCCCCTCTCCCGCTCTCACCCACCTTCCCCCTCACCTGGTCTCACCTACCACCCTCCAGCTTCCCACTTCATCCCTCCTCCACTACTCGCCTGCCTTCCCCCTCACCTGGTCTCACTTATCACCTGCCAGCTTCTCACTTCATCTCCCTCACCTGGTCTCACCTACCACCTCCCAGCTCCTCACTTCATCCCCCCTCTCCCCCACACACCCACCCTCCCCCTCACCTGGTCTCACCTACCACCTCCCAGCTTCCCACTTCACCCCCCTCTCACCCACCTTCCCCCTCACCTGGTCTCACCTACCACCTTCCAGCTTCTCACTTCATCCCTCCTCCACTACTCGCCCGCCTTCCCCCTCACACCTGGTCTCACCTACCAGCTTCTCACTTCATCCCCCTCTCCCACTCTCACCCACCTTCCCCCTCACCTGGTCTCACCTACCACCCTCCAGCTTCTCACTTCATCCCTCCTCCACTACTCGCCTGCCTTCCCCCTCACCTGGTCTCACTTATCACCTGCCAGCTTCTCACTTCATCTCCCTCACCTGGTCTCACCTACCACCTCCCAGCTTCCCACTTCACCCCCCTCTCACCCACCTTCCCCCTCACCTGGTCTCACCTACCACCTTCCAGCTTCTCACTTCATCCCTCCTCCACTACTCGCCCGCCTTCCCCCTCACACCTGGTCTCACCTACCAGCTTCTCACTTCATCCCCCTCTCCCGCTCTCACCCACCTTCCCCCTCACCTGGTCTCACCTACCACCCTCCAGCTTCTCACTTCATCCCTCCTCCACTACTCGCCTGCCTTCCCCCTCACCTGGTCTCACTTATCACCTGCCAGCTTCTCACTTCATCTCCCTCACCTGGTCTCACCTACCACCTCCCAGCTCCTCACTTCATCCCCCCTCTCCCCCACACACCCACCCTCCCCCTCACCTGGTCTCACCTACCACCTCCCAGCTTCCCACTTCACCCCCCTCTCCCCCTCTCACCCACCTTCCCCCTCACCTGGTCTCACCTACCACCTGCCAGCTTGTACTCCTCCACCCCTCCCCCACCTTCTTCCTCGTGCCTTTCCAGTCCTGATGAAGGGTTTGAGTCCAAAACAGCAACTGTTTATTCTCTACGGATGTTGCCTGACCTGCTGAGCTCCTTCAGCATTGTGTGTGTGTTGCTCTGGAATTCCAGCACCTGCAGAAACCTTTATTTTCATTTTATTTACTGATACAGCACATTAACAGGTCCTTCCAGCCCAATAAACCCATGCTGCCCAATTACATCCAACTAATTAATTAACCTACCAGCCCATTTGTCTTTGAACTGTGGGAGGAAATCAGAACACCCGGAGGAAACTCATGTGGTCATGGGGAGAACGTACAAACTCTTTACAGGCAGTGGCAGTAATTGAGCCTGGCCTGACCTAGCATTGTGATAGTGTTATGCTAACCACTAAGCTATCTTATGCTAGTGACTCAGAAAACAACCACCGGTTTCACACTTTTTAGAATAAGGATAGGAAAATATAAGAGATGTGTTAGTAGGTTATTTGGCTGTGAATTACCCCTGGAAAATGAGGGTGAAACTAAAGTTTACCAGAAAGTGGGGAAAATGGGACAGGTGCCAAAGATGTGATGCAATGAAAGGTCTCCTATATCTCAGAAAGGAAGGAATGTCGGCACTTATATTTCATCGGGAGTCTGAGGAGATCTGGTATCTTCTTCCTGAAGTTGTAACCATATGTGCTATGTGCAGTATGCCGTGTGCTGTCTTACACCTTGGCCCAGGAGGAACGCTGTTCTGTTTCGCTATATTCATGTACAGTTGAAAGATAATTAAACCTGAAACTCGAAAGCTCTAGCAAATTTCTACAGATACACCATGGACAGCATTCTACATCAAGGTCCCCTCTTCTCCGTCACACCATCCCTTTGACCTCTTACCATCAGGCAGACGGGACCGGCAGTATATAATAAGGTCTGTTAGGCTAGGTAACAACTTCTCCCAGGCCGTGAGACTTCTGAACACCCTGATACCACCCAGTACGCATTATTTATGACAATGCCAGTAATAGTAATGTTGTTATATATTTAAATATATGTCATATTTGCATTTTATGTCAGCTTGTACAGCTAAAGAATTTATTATATATTAATAGTATTATGGTAATGTTATTTTATACATTGAATGTGTGTTTTGCACCATGGTCTCAGAGGAATATTGTTTCACTTGACTGTACACATGTCTACAGTTGAATGACAATCAATGAACTTGACCTTGGAAAAAAAAACGGAATAATTTAGGGACCGAATCTCAAAATCTCAGCATCATTGGAGATAAAGCTTGGCTTCCACTAACAAAACTGCCAAAGTCAGGGCACAGATGAATTCCACATATGCTGATATTTCTGTGAGATATAGGATTGGGAGGAGATTACAGACGGGGTGCTGGCATTTCTGTGAGGTGTAGGATTGGGAGGAGATAACAGACGGGGGCTGGCATTTCTGTGAGGTGTCGGCTTGGGAGGAGATTACAAAAAGGGTCCTAAGTATTTCTGTGAAGTGTAGATTTAGGAGGAGATTATAAGTGGGATGCTGGTGTTTGTATATAATAATGAGAATTTTAAAAGGAAGCTCTGACATAGGCAGATGAATATGAAGAGAATGGAGGGATGTGAACTATAAGCATGTTGAAGAGAGTAGATGACATTAGTTTAATCAGTTTGCCACGTCATGGGCCAAAGGGCATTTTTCTGTACCATTCTATTCCCCGCTGTCAAAAAATGTGGATCAGAAATAACAACTCCTCTTCTCTGACAATCACACTGGCGCACGGCAAGGATGCATACTTAGCTATATTTTCTCTACCACTGCCTGGCTAGGCACAGCTCAAACACCATCTATAAATTTGTCGACCACACAGCTATTGTTGGCAGGATGTCAGGTGGTGATGAGAAGGCATACAGGAGTGAGACAGATCAGCTGGGTTGAGTGGTGTTGCAGGGATACCTTACACTTAAGGAAATGATTGTGGACTTCAGGAAGGGGAGGTCAAGGGAACACATACAGTACCAGTCTTCACCAAGGAACCAGTAGCAGAAAGGGTGAACAGCTTCCATGTTCCTGAGTGTCAACAACTCTGAAATCTTTCCTGAGCTCAACATATCTTACAGTTGCAAAAAAAAAGGGACAACGGCTATATTTCATTAGCAGTTTGAGAAAATTTGATGCCTCACCAAAGACACTTGCAAATTTCTACAGGTGTATCATGAAGAGCATTCTAGCTGGTTGCATCACCATCTACTATGGAGTGGCCACTGTACAGGATCGGAAAAAGCTTCAGAAAGCAGTAAACTCAGCCAGATCCATCAGAGGCACTCAGCTTCCCAGCAATGAAAGCACCTTCACAAGGCGATGACTCAAGAAGGCAGCATCAAAAAGGACTGCCATCACCCAGGCCATACTCTCTTCTCAATGGTACCATCAATGAAGTAGTACAGGAGACTGAAGGCACACACTTAAAGTTTCAACAAGAGCTTCTTTGCTCATTTCATGAGTACTAAATCACTGATACTGGTCCTAAATGGGACCTCCTCTAATTACACTTTAAATAAGAATCTGAATTAAATCTACAAATTACATGTTCAGAAAATATCTGCCTAATCAGCTTAACTTACAAAAAAAATAGCATAGCAGCTAATTGTAGAATAAGTTATAGTGGCATGCAAAAGTTTGGGCACCCCTGGTCAAAATTTCTGTTACTGTGAATAGTTAAGCGAGTAAAAGATGACCTGATTTCCAAAAGGCATAAAGTTAAAGATGACACATTTCTTTAATATTATAAGCAAGATTACTTTTTATTTCCATCTTTTACAGTTGCCAAATAACAAAAAAGGAAAAGGGCCCGAAGCAAAAGTTTGGGCACCCTGCATGGTCAGTACTTAGTAACACCCCCTTTGGTAAGTATCACAGCTTGTGAACACTTTCTGTGGCCAGCTAAGAGTCTTTCAATTCTTGTTTGGGGGATTTTCACCCATTCTTCCTTGCAAAAGGCTTCTAGTTCTGTGAGATTCTTGGGCCGTCTTGCATGCACTGCTCTTTTGAGGTCTATCCACAGATTTTCGATGATGTTTGCGGCCAAAAAGTTCTATTTTAACTTCATCAGTCCACAGGACTTGTTTCCAAAATGCATCAAGCTTGTTTCGATGTTCCTTTGCAAACTTCTGATGCTGAATTTTGATGCAATGACCAAAGGTATGTTTGGAGAAAAAAGGGTGCAGAATTTCATGAAAAGAACCCCTCTCCAACTATTAAGCACAGGGGTGGATCGATCATGCTTTGGGCTTGTGCTGCAGCCAGTGGCACGGGGAACATTTCACTGGTAGAAGGAAGAATGAATTCAATTAATTACCAGCAAATTCTGGAAGCAAACCACACTGTCAGTAAAAAAGCTGAAGATGAAAAGAGGATGGCTTCTACAACAGGATAATGATCCTAAGCACACCTCAAAATCCACAATGGACTACCTCAAGAGGCGCAAGCTGAAGGTTTTGCCATGGCCCTCACAGTCCCCCCCGACCTAAACATCACTGAGAATCTGTGGATAGACCTCAAAAGAGCAGTGCATGCATGAATCTCACAGAACTAGAAGCCTTTTGCAAGGAAGAATGGGTGAAAATCCCCCAAACAAGAACTGAAAGACTCTTAGCTGGCCACAGAAAGTGTTCACAAGCTGTGATACTTGCCAAAGGGGGTGTTACTAAGTACTGACCATGCAGGGTGCCCAAATTTTTGCTTCAGGCCTTTTTCCTTTTCTGTTATTTTGAAACTGGAAAAGATGGAAATAAAAAAGTAATCTTGCTTAAAATATTGAAGAAATGTGTCATTTTTAACTTTATGCCTTTTGGAAGTCAGGTCATCTTTTGCTCGCTTAGCTATTCAGAGTAACAGAAATTTTGACCGAGGTGCCCAAACGTTTGCATGCCACTGTATATAAAAATTATGGAAAGGATGGTGAAGCTTTAAGAGGGTACAGAGGAGGTTTACCAGGATGTATCGAGGATTAGAGAGCATGTCTTCTGACAAAAGATTGAGTAAGCCAGAGTTTTCTCTTTAGAGAAAAGGAGGTGACTTGATAGAGGTGTACAGAATGATCAGAGGCACAGACAGAGTGGACAACCAGGGCAGGAATGACTAATGTCAGGGGGCATAACTCTAAGATGATTGGAGGAGAGTATGGGAGGGTGTCGGATGAAGGTTTTATTGCAGAGAGATTGGTGAGTGCGTGGAACATACTGGCAGGTGCAGGTGCAGTGCCAGAGGCACTGAAACTCTTGGACAGGCACATGGATGTTAGAAAAATGGAGGGCTATGTTGATCTTGGAGTAGTTGGAAGGTCAGCACAACATTGTAGGCCAAAGGACCTGCACTAAGCTGAAATGCTCCATGTTCAAACCCATTGTAGCTCCAAACCTTGAATCACGGCCCCCGACAGGTTTTAAACAGTGACAAAGGGTTCAGCTGACCTGAGATCCCCAGAAGGTCTTCAGGCAGAAGAAAGTCTCCACATCCCCACTGTTGAAAGCGTATAGAGTGTCAATCAACCACTGGTTCTCCGTATCGCGCAGCGATTCCAGGATCGGGTGCATTAACTGCAGAGAAAGAAGAGTCATCTTCAGCATCACACAGGGTAAGAGACCACACAGAAACACAGTGCATCTACTGCCATCACCACCTCCATGGGTCCCTCACCAACCACTGTGTCCACAGGTCCCTCTGCCATCACCACCTCCACGGGTCCCTCCACAATCACTGCATCCACAGGTCCCTCTGCCATCACCACCTCCACGGGTCCCTCACCAGCCACTGCATCCACAGGTCCCTCTGCCATCACCACCTCCATGGGTCCCTCACCAGCCACTGCATCCAGTTCCCTCAAAGATCACGTCCAGATCCCTCACAGACAGATCACAACAACAGATCCCTCGGACACATCCACAGATCCCTCCCAGACAGATCATATCCACAGATCCCTCACAGATTACGTCCACAGATCCCTCACAGACAGATCACATCCACAGATCCCTCAAAGATCACATCCACAGATCTCAGACACATCATGTCCACAGATCCCTCAAAGATCACATCCACAGATCCCACAGACACATCACATCCACAGATAGATCACATACACAGATCCCTCAGAGACACATCATATCCACAGATCCCTCAGACAGATCATGTCCACAGATCCCTCAGACAGATCACATCCACAGATCCCTCACAGACAGATCACATCCACAGATCCCTCAAAGATCACATCCACAGATCCTTCACAGGTCACATCATGTCCACAGATCCCTCACAGACAGATCACGTCCACCGATTGCTCACAGAAACACCATGTCCACAGATTGCTCTGTAACGGCTCTGCATAGCGTAGTCCAATCTGCCCAACACACCACTGGCACAAGCCTACCCACCATCAAGGACACATCTATGGACAGGTGCCAGAAGAGGGCTAGTATCATCAGGAAGGATCCCACATATGCTGCTCATGGACTGTTCGTCCCACTCCGATCAGGGAGGAAGTTATGTAACAGCCACACCAGGACCACCAGACTCAAAAACAGTTACTTTCACCAAACAGTAAGGCCGAACAACACCTCCACCCATCCCTCCATACCTCCAACCAGCACTACTTCATCATTTCCTGTCAATCATCTTATGCACCTAGCATCACTTCATGGACATACAATTAATGTGTGTACATAAGCTATCTTATAGATTTATGTTTACTGTGTGTTTTTTTTCTTTTTTATTATTATTGTGTATTTTTTCTTTTGTGCTGCATCAGATCTGCAGTAACAATTATTTCATCTCCCTTCACTTGTGTACAGGAAATAACATTAAACTATGTGGAATCAATTGGTTTACCAAAATGTTGCTGCCTGGATTAGAGGCATGTATTGTAATGAGAGGTTCGACAAAGGGGTTGTTTTCTCTGCAGTTGCAGAGGCTGGGGGGAGATCTGATAGGGGTTTATCAGACAATGGCAGGCAAAGATAGAGTAGGCAGACAGTATTTTTTTATTTACTGAGATACAGCGTGGAATCGGCCCTTCAAGCTGCACCACCCAGCAACCCCCAGTTTAACTTGAGCCTAGTCACAGGAAAATTTACAATGACCAATTAACCTACCAACCAGTATGTCTTTGGACTGAGGGTGGAAACCCACATGGTCATGGGGAGAAAGTACAAACCTCTTACAAAGAGTAACAGGAATTGAACCTGGCTGCTGGTACTGTAAAGCACTGTGCTGACCACGCTTTCCCGTACCAGCGGTGAAATGCCTAATACCAGAGGGCATCCATTTAAGGTGATATGAGGGACACGTTTTTTTTTTAAACACAGAGATCAGTGGGTGCCTGGAATGCGCGGCCTGGGTTGATGGTAGAGGCAGAAACATTAAAGATTTTTAAGAGATGTTTAGATAGCAGATGAATGTGAGGAAAATAGAAGGATATGGACAATTTGTAGGACTAAGGACCATTCAATTGATTTGGCACAAGACTGTGGGCTGAAGGGCTTGTCCCTGTGCTGTACTATGTTCACCAAAACGATCCGGAAGTGGAGTTGGAAAGTGTGCTGTAATCACCACTCGTGAGTTAATTTGTACTTACCAGTTCACCAAAGTTGTAGATGCCTTCCCCCAGTAGGGCAGCCAGGCCGAGGGTGAATGCTCTCTGCTGTTGTGAGCCCACTAATGAGAAGGAACAGTTCAGAAAAATATCAGCCTACTTCATAACCGGCCGAAGTTCAGGATGAGTGTAACTAGTGAAAGTGCAACACAATCACACTTGCAATATTTTATTTTATATTTTATTTAGCGATCCACCACGGTAACAGGCCCTTCTGGACCAGTGAGCCTATGCCACCCAATTTCACCGATGGAACTAATTCTTATCCCTTACACCTTTGGAACGTGGGAGACACCGGAGCACCCAGAGGAAACCCACACGGTCACGGGAAGAACGTACAGCCTTCTTACGGACTGTGGCAGGAATAGCTGGTGCTATAACAGCGTTACATTCACCACTACGGTATCGTTCCGCTGCAATGTTGAGTTCATAAACACAAGAGACTCTGCAAACACTGCAAATCCAGAATAACACACACAAAATGACAGCAGATACCAGCATTAATGGGGCCCCAGTTTTAAAGAACTATACATATAGTACACCTTTATAATTTGTCAGTAGCTTATTTTTAGTGAATTGACATTTAACAAAAAAGAGACAAATCTCTTGGTTCATCAGGTGGAAACTTGAGTTATTTATTGAGAGAGCTGAACAGGTCCTTCTAGCCCTTTGAGCTGCACTGCCTAGCAACCCTCGATTTAATCTCAGCCTAATCATGGGACAATTTACAATAACTAACTAACCTACTAAGCAGTAGGTCTTTGGACTGTGAGAAGAAACAGGAGCACCCGGAGAAAGCTTACGCATTCCATGTGAAGGACATACAAAGACCCCTTAGAGAGGACGCTAGAATTAAACTCCGAACTCCATCACTACATACTGTAAGAGAGCTATGCTGATGTTGTGTGTCCTGGAAAACCACATGAACAGGATGCACTTTCTGCTCAGGTATAAGTTCATGAGGGGGCTACAACTGTTCAAGATATTGGCTCACTTTCCTTCTTTGAGGGAAAAGACACAGGGGTAACAAATTTTGGACTCGCCATCGACAAAAAGATCCCAAAAAATTCAACGAATATCTTCGGGGGAAAGAAAGCATTTGTGCCGACTGATCTGTACCTTTTACTGAACCAGAATGAACAATTTAGATGTTGCCTAGGGAATACTAAAATCCAGGAAAAAAGTGTCTCAACCCGAAGCATCAACTTTTTATTCCTCTCCACAGATGCAGCCTGACCTGCTCAGTTCCTCCCGCATTTTGTGCGCATTTCGCTGGATTTTCAGCACCTGGTGTCTGTAAAAGCCATGAGGTTAAGCTAAATGTGAGAACTGCATCCTGGTGCCCTACATTTAATTCCAGACATTACACCACAGTAGCACAGCAGTTAATGCAACACTATTAAAGGTTGGGGGCGTCAGAATCCTGACATCCTTTGTAAGCCCGAGTTTTCTCCGGGTGATCCCGATTCCTCCCACAGTCCAAAGGCTTACCGAGTAGGTTAACTGGTCATTGTAAATTGTCTCGGGATTAGATCAGCGTTAAACCAAGGTTGTCAGGGGATGCTCGGTGGTGTGGCTCCAGAGGGCCAGAGAGGTTTATTCTGTGCTGCATCGCTAAATAAATAAATTCATCTTCAGAAAGGCAGGGAGGTTTGGGAGGAGGCAAAGAATTCGGGAATAGTTCTGAGGATGAGGAGTTACAGTTACGTGAATACAGAAGCTGGAGAAGCAGGGGTCTCTCTTCCACCCAACCGAGATATTTATCGGGACCGCTGCAAACACAGGGCCCAAATGATTCCTCCCAACCATCAATGCAGAGCCACCCTTTCACTCTTATCTAACCACCAGGCTGAACAGCTGAACTCTCATCCTCAAGCTATGTGGAAAGGGATTCATAGGAAAGTAGCGTTGACTAAAAATTTATTTTTTGTATTCAGAAGCAACGAGCAATGTTGTGACCAGAAATCTGCATGCAGTGGAAACACTGAAAAGATGGGAGATGATAGGTGGAAGAGGTAAAGGGCTGAAAGAAGGTGCTCTCCTCTGCCGGTCGCTCAGTGCTGTCCTCCAGTGTTCACTCAGTGGAACAAGCGGGACCAGGACAATCTTTAGTCAGACCACTTAGGGACTTGGGCAGTATTACTTTTTCTCTCCTTTGTGACTGTATGTTTTTCTGAAATCATGCTACTGGTGCAGTGTGCAGTTGAAAATGTGCTTTGCACCTGGGCCCCACAGGAACGTTGTTTCGTTTGGCTATTTCCATGTATGGTTGAATGACAATTGAACTTGAATTTGAATAGAAAAGGAAAGGACAGTGGACCATAGAAGAAAGGGGAAGCAAAGGGAGGTGATGGGCAGGTGAGAAGAGGAGGAGTAGTGAGAGGTGAGCCACTGTCTGAACAGGGAATGAAAAAAGAAAGAGAAGGGGAAGGTGGCAGTAAGTACAGGAAATGAGAAAAAATGATGTTCATGCCATCAGGTTGGAAGCTACCCATCCATTTCTGATCACCACCTTTTAGCAAGGATTCAAAGTCCTTGGAAGGGTGCAGGGAATAACGAGAGAGCTTCTGAATATTGAGGGATGAAAAGGTAATCAGAATTTGGAATGGGGAAAGGAAAGGAAGGAGGTGGTGTAATTGATGGAAACTAGAGAAATCGATATTCACGCCATCAGGTTGGAGGCTGCCCAGACAGAATAAACCTGATTCTGATTCGGAGACATTGCAGAGGACTGCAAAATTATACATAGTTCTGGGGTTGGGAGCGAAATCCTTTAAAAAAACTAAAAGGGAAACAAGCAAAAAGTGAGAAATTATAGAATCTCTTTGACCAGCTGCCAAAATTTGACCAATCGCTGAAACAGATATACTGAGCAAAACACACAAAATGCTGGAGGAACTCAGCAGGTCAGGCAGCATCTATGAAAAGGAATGATAGTTGACGTTTTATCAGGATCTGTATCTCTTGTTAACAGATACATTGAAACATTTGTAAAAAGGAAGGCACCGGTGATTACTTGACAAGTCAGAGAGTTCGGTACAGCCGAGATACCGCAGAGCCTCCCTGTAGTAGGCCGCGTGGTCACCCACCACCTGGTAGTAACTGCAGGAAGTGTCATAGAAGCGGCCGTGTACTGACGTCACCCCTGGCATCTTCTCCAGCATCTTGTCAATTTCTTCAATGATGTCCTAGTAAATGGAAAGATCACACACATTAGATTGGGGACAAACAGCTGTAGGCAAGGTGATGGAACAAATAATGTCACTGGAATTGTATTTATCCCAGTAACCTTATATATAACACTGCATTGGATCCCGAGAAACAATTATTTCGTTCTCCTTATGTACAGAAAATGACATACAACAATCTTGAATGCTTGGGGATAAATGCTTTCCAGGACAGGAGAATTTTCTATTCTTCATTCTGCTATGAATTTTTCTGCACCAAATTGAATAGAAGCTTGGTTATAAAGAGGCTTGGTAACGAAGTCCTACAATCTGAGAATCCCACTTGACCTTTATCTGAAGTCCAGAAGCTTTCCATCACTGAGACTGCAATAGCAAATATCTCCATACTTTACTCAGCCTGCAAGGAAATGAGGAAACCCTCACTCACATCCCTGGTAAATGAGGGGGTCACTATGCTGAAACCCTCACCCACATCTTTGGTGACTACGTAATTCACCTTTGACCTGTCTGACCATTGCCTCATAAATCCTTTTCTTTATGAGAAAATTTTTACCCTCTTGTACTTGAAAAGTCATGAGCTGTAGGCCTACAAAGCAAATGCTGGAAGGTGACCTGTACAGGCACGATCAGCCAAATGGCCCCCTGGGTCACAATCTTCCTAATGTTTTGTGATACCCTGGTATGTGAGGGCCTATATGGTGTCCCAGTCCAGAAAAACCTAGAAATAAACATCCTACTACTGAGCTGGTAGACAGCAGACTGAGATCAATGAGTCTCATAAAGCAACCCCAACCACAAGTGCAAATTCCTCACTCTTTCCCTCAAATGCCTTCCCAGTTCTCACTTCCCCGAAAGGCAATTAATTAGGATGCAATGTTGAGCTTTATAGGCAATAGTTAGACAGCACTTGGAGTATGCGGAGCAGTTTTGGGCCTTTTATCTGTGAAAGGATGTGTTGGTATTGAAGAGAGTACAGAGGAAGTTCAAAAGAATGATCCCAGGAATGAAAGGATTAATGTATGAGAACCCTTTGATGGCTCTGGGCCTGTGCTCGCTGAAGTTTAGAAGAATGAGGGGGGGAATCTCATTAAAACCTACTGAATATTGAAAGGTCCAGGTAGAGTGGATGTGGAATAGCTACTTCCTACAGCAGGTGAGAGTAGGACCAGAGGGCACAGCCTCAGGATAGAGTGACATGCCTTTAGAACAGAGATGAGGAAGAATTTCTTTAGCCAGAGGGTAGTGTATGTGTGGAATTCATTGCCACAGATGGCTGTGAAGGTCAAGTCACTGGGTATATTTAAAGCAGAAGATGATAGGTTCTTGATTAGTCAGTGTGTCAAAGGTTATGGGGAGAAGGCAGGAGAATGGAGTTGAGAGAGATAACAAATCAGGCATGATAGAATGGTGGAACAGATGATGGGTCAATGGGCTGTATTTTTCTGTAGGCCTTTCATTCCTAAACATTGCCTTCGGGCAAGTACACCAATGTCCCTCTGATCTTGTGTGCCATTTAGTCCGATATCTAAAGCTTTGACAAACTTCTTTTGATGCACAGTGGAGAGTATACTGACTGGTTGCATTGTGGCCTAGTATGGAACCACCAATGCCCAGGAACGGAAGGATCAACAGAAAGGAATGGATACAGCCTAGTTCATCACAGCCAAAGCTCAACAATCTTGACGCAACCAACAACAGAATGATTTTCAATTCTTATTGCTGATTATATCCAATGCTTGAATTCAGTCCCAAACCTTTCTGCTCCCTTCCCTCAAAACTTCCCACACAATCTAAATTTATGCTCACTTGCCCCAATATTTCATACTTACTCTCAAATTTTGTTTGGCAATGCTGCTGTGAATGTCTTGGGATGCTTTAGTATACTAGAAACGCATTAGCATTCATTTCAAGAGGGCTTTTTACCTACCATGGGAATTCT
Source organism: Mobula hypostoma (assembly GCF_963921235.1). Taxonomy (NCBI): domain Eukaryota; kingdom Metazoa; phylum Chordata; class Chondrichthyes; order Myliobatiformes; family Myliobatidae; genus Mobula; species Mobula hypostoma. The sequence continues at coordinate 123,161,950 of NC_086099.1, read as the reverse complement.
CTGGGGTCATTCTGGTAGCAGTTTACATTCCACCTCAGGCCAATGTCAAGCAGGTTTTAGATGATCTGAGCAATGGGATCAACATGCATGAAACAGCGCACCCTAACGCCTTCACCATTGTTTTGGGAGATTTTAACCAGGCCAGTCTGGAAAAAATCACTAAGCAACTACCATCAACAGATCACTTGCAATACCAGAAGAAACAACACACTGGACCATTGCTACACCACCATCAAATATGCCTACCGTGCTATTCCACAACTTCACTTCGGGAAGTCTGATCACCTGGCTGTACTTCTAATCCTTGAGTATAGGCAGAGGCTGAAGACTGCAGCACCAGCAGTGAGGATCAAGAAGGTATGGACAAGGGAAGCACAGGAGCGCCTAAGGACTCCTTTGAATAGGTGGACTGGACTGTATTCAGGGACTCATCTTCGAACCTGGATGAGTATGCTGCGGTTGTTACCAACTTCATTAAAATCTGTGTGGATGAGTGTGTGCCTACAAAGACTTACTGTACATTCCCAAACCAAAAGCTGTGGATGAACCAGGAGATACATTGTCTGCTGAAGGCTGGATCTGTGGCATTCAAGTCTGGCAACCCAGGCCTGTACCAGAAAACCACATATGATTTGCGGAGGGCTATTTCAAGAGTGAAGAACAATTTCGTGTGAGGCTGGAGGCGACATCGGGTCTGCAGACATTAGTTCTTACAAAGCGAAACCCAATAGCATGAATGGCAGTGATGCTTCACTACCAGATGAACTCAACACTTTCTATGCACGCTTTGAAAGGGAGAACACAACTACAGTTGTGAAGATCCCTGCTGCACCTGATGACCCTACGATCTCTGTCTCAGAGGCCAATGTTAGGCTGTCTTTAAAGAGAATGAACCTTCGCAAGGTGGAAGGCCCTGGCGGAGTACCTGCTAAGACTCTGAAAACCTGTGCCAACCAACTGGGAGTATTCAAGGACATTTTCAACCTCTCACTGCTATGGGCAGAAGTTCCCACTTGCTTCAAAAAGGCAACAATTATACCAATTATACAACAATCAGATCCTTGACTTCCTAACTGGAAGACCACAATCTATGCAGATTGGTGAAAACATCTCCTCCTCACTGACTATCAACACTAGCGCACCTCAGGGGTGTGTGCTTAGCCCACTGCTCTACTCTCTATACACATGACTGTGTGACTAGGCATAGCTCAAATACCATCTATAAATTTGCAGACGATACAACCATTGTTGGTAGAATCTCAGGTGGTGACGAGAGGGTGTACAGGAGTGAGATATGCCAACTAGTGGAGTGGTGCCACAGCAACAACCTGGCACTCAACGTCAGTAAGAGAAAAGAGCTGATTGTGGACTTCAGGAAGGGTAAGATGAAGGAACACATACTAATCCTCATAGAGGGATCTGAAGTGGAGAGAGTGAGCAATTTCAAGTTCCTGGGTGTCAAGGTCTCTGAGGATCTAACCTGGCTCCAATATATCAATGTAGTTATAAAGAAGGCAAGAGAGCAGCTATACTTCATTAGGAGTTTGAAGAGATTTGGCATGTTAACAAATACACTCAAAAACTCAAATAGTTGTACTGTGGACAGCATTCTGACAGGCTGCATCACTGGCTGGTATGGAGGGCCTACTGCACAGGACCAAAAGTAGTTCCTGTTGTAAATCTAGTCAGCTCCATCTTGGGTACTAGCCTACAAAGTACCCAGGACATCTTCAAGGAGCAGTGTCTTAGAAAGGCAGGGTCCATTATTAAGGACCTCCAGCACCCAGGGCATGCCCTTTTCTCACTGTTACCATCAGGTAGGAGATACAGAAGCCTGAAGGCACACACTCAGTGATTCAAGAGCAGCTTCGTCCCCTCTGCTACCCAATTCCTAAATGGAGATTGAATCTTTGGACACTACCTCATTTGTTTTAATATACAGTATTTCTGCTTTTGCATATTTTTAAAAATCTGTTCAATAGATGTATAACTGTAATTGATTTACCTGTTTTTTTTCTCTGCTAAATTACGTATTGCATTGAACTGCTGCTGCTAAGTTAACAAATTTCACATCACATGCCAGTGATAATAAACTTGATTCTGATTCTGACTACAATATGAAAGCAAGGATGCAATGCTGAAGCTTTGTAACACATTGGTCAGAGTATTGTGAGGAGTGTGGGCCCTTCATCCAAGAAAGGATGTGCTGGCACTGGAGAGGGTCCAGAGGCGTCTCACAAGAACGATCCCAGAAACGAAAGGTTTAATGTATGAGGAGTGATTAATGGTGCTGGACCTTCAGTTTAGAATAATGGGGGGAGGAGGGAATCCCACTGAAACCTATTGAGTATTGAAATATCCGTATGGAGTGGATGTGAACAGGTGTTTCCAATAGGGGAGAATCCTAGACCCATAGGGCACAGCTTCAGAATAGAAAACAGATGAGGAGGAATTTCTTTAGCCAGAGGGCACTGAATCTGTGGAATTCATTGCCATGGACGCTCTGGAGGCCAAGTCATTGAGTATATTTAAAGCAGACGTTGATGGATTCTCGATTAGTTAGGGCGTCAAAGGTTACAGGGAGAAAGCCGAAGAATGGAGTTGTGAATGAAAATAAATCAGCCATTATAGAATGGTGGAACAGACTCAATGGGCCAAATAATTTTGCTACTTTTTGCCTTATAATTTGTTTTTCTGTCACTGATTTGCCAGATGCATCCTACGCCGAGGTCTCTGAAGTAAAGCTTGACCGCATATTCTTACTCTGTTATCAAAGAACCAACCTACAGCTCTAAATATTGCCACCTTTCAATTGCTGAATATAATTTTGCATCATCAGGGGCTATGCAAGGACTCACCTGCCCCCGACAAAATCCTGGCCAAACCCATGGTCTTCACAAACCCACACCCTCAATCACCATCCCCAGGGTGCAGAGGAGATTTACCAGGATGCTGCCTGGATTAGAGAGCATGTCTTATGAGGATAGGTTAAGAGAGTCAGGGCTTTTATCTTTGGAATGGAGGAGGATGACTTGATAGAGGTGTACAAGGTAAGAGGCGTAGACAGCGTGGACAGCCAGAGACCTTTTCCCAGGATGGAAATGACTAATAGAAATGGGCATAATTTTAAAGTGATTGGAGGAAAATGTAGAGGGGATATCAGAGGTAGTTTCTTTGAAAAAACACAGATTGGTGGGTGTGTGGAACACCCTGCTAGTGACGGTGGTGGAGGCAATTAGGAACATTTAGGAACTCTTAGATAGGCACACGGATGATAGAAAAATAGAGGGCTACGTGAGAGGGAAGGGTTAGATCAATCTTGGAGTAGGTTTTAAAGTTCGGCATAACATCGTGGGCCAAAGGGCCTGTGCTGTGCCGCACTGTTCTATGTCCTTCTGGATTAGCCACAAAGGAACAGCAGAGCAGACACAATGGGCCAAATGGCCCAAATCAGATTCTGTGTCTTATGGTGACTCAGAAAAGAAAGAAGCATGCTAAACAGAATCCCAAAATCACTCTTATCAGCAAAAGTTTCCTCTTTTGGATATACTCTTCCAGACATATGCAACCATGTTTTGCAAGAGCATATCCAGAAGAGAGCAGATGTTTTGGAAATGTTAAGAACCCAAAAGTGATCATCATCATAGCTTGTCACACCAGACAGCCAGCCACTCTAGTGCTGTCTGGTTGATGTTGAGCAGGTCAGTGTCAGCTAAATCAGGTGAGAGTGGGCAGTTGCGCAGAATGTGTTCAATGTTCTGCACCCTTTCGCCACACTCACAGGATTCGCTGGTCATTAAACCCCACTTCACCATATTGTCTCCCATCCTACAAATTTCCGCTCTCGCTCTGTTGAGAGCGCACCACTTCCGTCTGTCAAGCAGTGCCCCATCTGGCAACATTTCTATGGGCTCTTGCACTGTATTGTTTGGTGGGGTTCTGGCTTCTGTTCGTTGTCAGAGATCAATCCTGTATATTTGGGGGGATGTTCTGTGCGGTAGTTCCTCCACTGTAGCAAAGCTTTTCCTCGATTTTAGGCAGTTGGAAACTGGCACACGATGATGTAGTGGGTGTCGTGGATCCAAGTTCTGTTTACCTTTTTCAATTTTTGTTGTAGTGTGTCTTCGGATCTTTGGGGCAGCAATGCCTGCAAGTCTGTAGATGATGCTAGTGGGTGTGGCGTGCAGTGTGCCCGTGATATTTGGCAGGCTTCGTTAAGCAACATGTCTACTTTCTTTGCACGGGCTGATCTGTCCCACACAGGTGCACAGTATTCTGCAGGTGCATAGCAGAGTGCTAGGGCAGTTGATCTAAGTGTGTGAGCATTAGCTCCCTATTTCGTGCCTGCTAATATTTTCAAGAGAGGATTGCAAGAGCCAACTTTCCCTCGGAGTTTTTGGACGTGGGTGGCAAATGAGAGCGTCCTATCCAGTGTCACGCCCAGGTAAATTGGAGTTCGATGGCGTTCGAGCTCCTTCCCACACCAGAAGATCTTGAGTTTCCGAGCTGCTCCTCGATGGATTTGGGTTCAGAGACCATTTTTCATAATACTGCTTCATTGCTTCGAGGACTGCTCTAAGTCGTACTTCAACTTCTTGGAAGGAGTTTGCTTGTGTTGCTATGCATAGATTGTCTGCATAGATAAACCTGCGTGTGTTAGGAAAGGTTGGTTGGTTGGTTGGTTGTTTGTGTAAGCATTAAATAGTAGAGGTGCCGGGACTGATCCCTATGGTAGTCCGTTCTTTTGTGGATGCCACCTACTCTTAATTCCATTCATTTCTACATAAAATTTACAATTTTCTAGGAGGCTTCTTATTACTTTGACAGTGGATTCATTCTTTAACATTTTAGATAATTTCAGTAGAAGGCCTCTGTGATTCACAGTGTCATATGCTGCTGTTAAGTCAATGAATACTGCCCCTGTAATTTGTCGCATTTCAAAGCCATCCTCAATATACTGGGTTAAGTTCAGGACTTGACTGCAGCAAGAGCGGCCTGGCCTGAACCAGGCTTGGTCTGGTGTGAGAAGATCTTCGACTAAGGGGGATATTCTTTTCAGTATGAGTCTCTCGTAGAGTTTATAGAGGGTGCAGAGCAAGGAAATCGGTCTGTAGTTTTTAGGAATGTTGGGATCTTTATTGGGTTTTGGAAGAGCAACAACTTTGGCTCTTCTCCACTTTTTAGGTATTTTTAATGATCGTAGGCAACAGTTAAAAAGGGACAGAAGCCAGTGGAGTGCTTGAAGTCCAAGATATTTAAGGAATTCATTAAGAATCCCATCAATGCCAGCAGCTTTGTTGGATTTTAGCTGTGATACTTCATCCTTTACTTCTTCTAGGGTGAGAGGTGGGAAGTTGTTATTCCCGTTTGAGAGAGCTGACTCCATCTCCTGATGTTGCTTTTTCTTTTGCCTCCGTTCCTTGTTATTTGGTCGACCATTTAGTATTAGTTGGTGGGTAACCTGATTGGGTGTTATGGCAGCAATTCTCTGTGGTGGTCTATTGTCTGAGTTGAGTTTCCGAACAGTTGCCCATGCCATCTTACTGTTCTTGGTCATGTCTGTGATTTCTATCAGTTCCTGCTAACACTGTTGTCTCTCTTGGCTCAGTAGGGACAGAACTGACTCTCCCATTTCAATTGTGTCTTGACCAAACGGGCCTTGGTCACATAAGTTGACATACTCATCATAACTTTGCTTGATATCACTTGTCAATCCCTGAACATACTTGGTTCTGCAGCCTCTAGGTATGTTCTGCTGCGCTACTTTCCAGATTAGTTGGACAAATTCATCATAATGATCAGGTTCTGGTGGTATGGTTTCGATAAGTTGATCAAGGGATTCTGTGAAAGATGTCCAGTTTGCTTTTCTCAGGTTAAATTTTGGTAGGTACTTTGATGGTAGAGGTCTCAGAACTGGAAGGGATTCTACCTGGACTGGACGGTATTGGGATTTGGGTATATAGACTGTTCATGTGAAGAGGTTGGAGCTTGCCGAGGTAACAAAGGCAAGGTCTGGGTTGTATCCTTTTCTCCATCTGGCACTTGTGAAGGTAGGGGTGTCCTTTGACTCGTATAGTAGCTCAAGGCTGTTGTTTAGAGCCCATGATACAACTTCTTCTCCATTTGTATCATCATCTTCGTATCCCCAGTTGGTGATATGGCTATTAAAGTCACCAATAATGAGGTACATTTTGTCCTGGAAATCTAAGTTAGGTGGCCACATGAATGGTTCATTAGGGTAAGAGGATAAACCCAAAAGTGTTAATCCCCTTCAAACCCCACACACTTTCCTCCTCTCTGGAGACAGCTCTCCCCATCCCCCATACAATCCTCAGATCCTTTTTATTTTACCTTGGTTTCCTGGAGGTCCCCGATTTTGATTTTTATGGCAGCTATGGCTGTCTTGCAGAGAATTAAGGCTTCATCATTACCTTTTACCTTTCAGATTAAAGAAAAAAATGTAATCAATTCACATAATAAGCACATGAAACACTTTGATTTCTCCCCACAAAAAATCCTCTTGTAATATGCTGGAAATGCCCAGCCCAGGCCGCATCTCCAACAGACTCAAAGATAGTTCCTTTCCCCAAGCAGTAAAGCTGATCAACGCACTAACCCACCCCTCCACATCCCCAACCACCACAACTTCATAATTTTCTGTCAGTCACCTTATGTACAAGCACTCCTGTGCTTAGTGTCAATTTATGAACATATAATTAATCCACGTCTACAAGCTATCCTATATATTTATATTTCTATTATCTTACGTATTTATTGTGACTTTTAAAATTATAGTATTCTTTAGCTTGTGTTTTTTTTGTGCTGCAGTTTCAAACTCCTGGGAGTACACATCACAGACAACCTCTCATGGTCCCAGAACACATCCTACAGAGACAGAAAAGCTCACCAACGTCTCTAGGCTGAAGAGAGCTGGACTTTGCACATCCGTACTCTTGACCATCTACAGATGTAGAGCAGAGAGCATCCTAAGAAGCTGCGTCACTGCTTGGCATGGAAACTGCACTGCGATGGACAGAAGGCTCTGCAACGGGTAGTCAGAACTGACCAATGCATCACCGGCACCAGAAAACCCACCAAGGACATAAATACAGAAAGGAACCTGACAAAGGTCAGTAATATCATGGAAGATCCCACCCACCCTGCTCATGGACTGCTTGCCCCACTCCCATCAGGGAAGAGGCTACATAGCATCCACACCAGGACCACCAGACTCAAAAACAGTTACCTTTCCCAAGCAGTAAGGCTGATCAACACCTCCACCCACTAACCCACCCTCCACACCTCCACCACCTCTACTTCATCTTTTCCTGTCAGAGTCACCTTATGTACAGACACTCCTGTGCCCAGCACCACTTCAGGGACATGCAATCGATCTATATACATAAGCTATCTGTGTATTCGTATTTATTGTGATTTTTTATTGTTGTATTCTTTATTTTTAGTGATGTAGTTTCAAACTCCTGTGGTTATTTTGTACTGCATCGATCCAGAGTAAGAATTATTTTGAGCGCCTTACAGGAAATGAGATTAAACGATCTTGAATCTTGAATATAGAGCAATGTCACAGAGGAACAGGACCATTCACCCACGATATCTAAACCAACCATGATGCCAAATAAAACTAATCCTATCTGCTTGACAGTATCCATACTGGTCCTTTCCCTTTTTGTTCTTGTATCTGTCAAAGTTACTCTTAAGCACATCATGTCTGCTTCCACCATCACCCCAGCAGTGTGATCCAGGTGCTCACCGCTCTCTGGGGTGGTACACGAGCCCAGCGGTTAGCAAAATACTACCAGTAGAGCAACAAATGCTGGAGGAACTCAGAAGCATCAATGGAGAGGAATAAACATTCAAAGTTTCAGGCGGAGACCCTTCATCAGGACTGAAAAGAGAGTGGGACAACTCCAGAAGAAGGTGGTGGGGAGGAGGGAGGAGTAGTAGGAGCTAAAAGGTGATAGGTGAAGCCAGGTGAGTGGAGGTGGGGAGATGAAGTGAGAGGTGCAGAGGTGATAGGTGAGACCAGCTGAGGGGAAGGTGGGTGGGTGGGGGTGAGGGCAGACGAAGTGAGAAGCTGGGTGGAAAATGCTGAAGACGAAGGAGAAGAGGTAAGTGGGGGTGCCAGAATGGGGAATAGAAGTAGCAGCAAGGGGGAGGGATAAAATTACCAAAAGTTAATGAAATTGATGTTTATGCTGTTAGGTTGGAGGCTATCCAGACAGAATATGGGGTGTTGCTCTTCCAACCTGAGAGTGGCTTCATCACAGCTGCGGAAGAGGCCATGTGCTACTCTAGATTTCCAGCATCTGCAAAAACTCTTGTGGTTATCACCAGAAGTAGTGTGATCACTTTAATCGAGTCTATTGGTGGCTCCTCAGGTGGCTGATCCAGGATCCAGGATCCAAGAACCTTTGTGGGCAGCTCACAAAGACCACTAGACATTCTACTAGATATAGATCTGAACGGAGATCACTGCAGTCTGCAATTTCCCTTGAAGGGACGTACTTTTGAACAATCTGGCAATGTTGCAATCTTCTGGCAGACTTGGCGAATGAGACTCTCAAGAATGCTGGCACGTACAAAGCGGCCATCACTGGGAGTGGACGCTGTGTCGTCTGACAGTGGAAGGACGGACCCATGATTGGCTCTATTACTCCACGCAAATCAAAATGTCCAGCAGGATTAAAATCATCGAGGTCAGGAGTGGAAAACAAACAGGAGTTTGGCACCATCTGCCTGTGTTTGACTGGCCTTCCTCTCTTCTCACTACTACCACTGGGTGAAAGGTGCAACAGTCTTGGGTCCCATGCCACTAGGTTCCGGACCAGCTTCACTCTCCTCAGTGCTGAACAGATCACTCTGGGGTCTCGGCAGTTCATGTTCTATGTGTTACTTGTTTATTATTTATTTATTGAGTCACAGCTCAGAACTGCCCTTCCGGCTCTTTGACCCCGATTTAACCATAGCCTAACCATGGGACAATTCACTATGTCTCTGGACCGCAGGAAGAAGCTGAGGCATTTGGAGAAACCCCAGGTGTTCCACGGCGAGGCCTTACAGATGATGTTGGAATTGAACTCCGATGCCCCGAGCTGTAATAGCATCACCCATGACTTTTGCAATGTCCCCTTCAGCAGACCAGATATGTCGCGGTCTTTGTTGTGTGTAGTTTTTCATGGATTCCATTGCATTCTTTGTGTTTCGCGCCTGCAAGACAACGAATCCTAAGGTTGTACATTGTATACCTACTTCGGTAATAAATTTGAACTTTGAACATATTCTGGTGCAGTGTGGGCAAGTGTAAGTGGTGGCTGTGGTCAGAGGTGGAGTCTTTTGCTTATTCAACCTCTCCTTTCGCAGCTGCGGCTTGTTCTCTGTGGTGTAGCAGAGGTTGTTCTCATGTAGCGCAGCTCCCTCTTGAACAGATTTCTTTCAGGTGCACCTGTGGCAGCGAAACACGGCCAGAGTGCCAGTGAGCGGAGATCAATCCTGCCGCTGCCTGCAGCAGGTTTCCATGCTCTCCTAATGACCGCATAGGTTTCCTCCAACATTTCAAAGGCGTACTGGTTTGCAGTTTAATCGCTCACATGGGTGTAAATGGGCTGCACAGGCTCATTGGACCGCAAGGACCTGTTGCCATGAGGTATCTCTAAATGATTAAAAAAACTCCCCGCCCACCCCCCCCCCAGCATATCAGTATCCAAACTTGACCCATTCCTCGTTGTGCTCCTTATGAAATCAGTCCAACATGTGGGATTACCCATACCTCACCACACACACACCATGAAGCCATACCCAAACATTGCTCACACCTAGTGTCATCATCAAGGCCCTCCGCTGGTCAGTATCGACCATGGATGTTGAGTCCCAGCTGTCTGCACGATACACAAGCCGGGCAGTACAATATGGAGAGCAAGCTATTGCCCACGTATCAGGCTCCCTGTTTCCATGCGGTTGATGAATTCAAAGGAACGGCGGAGACTGATATAGTTTGGCACCAGTGGCTTTGCAGGAGCTGCCAGTCAGTGTTGAAGTCAACAGAGGACTGCTTTAGGGACTCCAGCTCCAGATTTTCCCATGGGACTTACTCCCAAAGCCTTCTCTGAGTGGGTGTAGCCTCAATGCAGCAGAGGTTGAGATCAGAATTTTCCTTCTTCTAGATAAGCTGCCAACTATGGCTGACAAGCTCCATCTGCCCAGGGCGACTGGTTTTTAGGCAGCTTTACCCCTTTTCCTGTCAGCAGAAACAATTCTGCCAGGCTAAGCCACATGTAAAGGCCCGGAGCTGGACTTGGTTGTCAGGGGCTATTTGAGAGCACTTAATAGGTGGTGGGAGTTTATCCCCACTGCCTCCCAGGGCTATGATAATCTTAATTAACCTACTCACAAATAAAGCCCTCCCCACTCTGTACAGAACTGTATCAAGAACCAGAATATCCACACAACAAAATCTGAACATACTCCTAACCCTTGTGTATTAGAAAGATGATTAGCCTTCTTTGTCACATTGACATCAAATGAAATGCTTCATTTTGCTTCCACAACCAACACAATCCGATGATTGTGCTGGAGGCAGCCCACAAGTGTCACCATGTTTCCGGTGCCAACATAGCACGCCCACAACTTACTACCTCTGACCCAAATCTGTTTGGGATGTGGGAGGAAACCGGAGCATCCGGAGGAAACCCACAGTCACGGGGAGAACGTACAAACAGAGACGGGAATCAAACCCTGATCAGTGATTGTTGGTGCTGCAAAGCTGGAAGATTGTTTAATGTCACTCCCTGTACACAAGTGTATTGTTACTCTGAATCCAATGCAGCACAAAAAAACACAATAAGATAAAGAACACAATAATAATAAAACACAATAAGTATAAATACATAAGATAGCTTATATACAAAGATTTATTGTATGTCCATAAAGTGACGCTAGGCACAGGCATGTCTGTACATAAGATGGCTGGCAGGAAATCACAAGTAGTGGTGGTTGGGAGTGAGCAATTATGCTAACAGCTATACTACCATGTCTTCCTAGATATAAAGGTCACTCGTCCTTATTACAATATATCTGAACTACACTATCCTGGTCCACGAATTACACCCAAGCACACGTCATCTGCTACCAGAGAAACCTTGCACACTGGACCTGTTTCTTCCTCCAAAACATTACACAAATCTAACTCGCGCAAGTCCCTGAAAAAAACTGTCCCTAACCCCTATCCTAACCAGCCCCACTATATCTCTACCTGAAACAAAAAAACCTACATGTATCCTTCGGGATTCCCTAAAGAGTAACTTGCAGGTTGAGTCGGTGTAAGGGAGGCAAATGCAATGTTAGCATTCACTTTGACAGAACTAGAATATAAAAGCAAAGTATTTAAGGCCGAGGTTTTATAAGGCATTGGTCAGATCATGCTCAGAGTATTGTGAGCAGTTTTGGGCCCCTTATCTAAGAAAAGATGCGCTGGCATTGGGGACGATCCAGAGGAAGTTCATGAGAATAATCCCAGGAATGAAAGGGTTAACATATGAGGACTGTTGAAGGCTCTGGGCCTGTACTTGCTGGAGTTTAGAATGGTGATGGCGGGGGGGGGGGGGGGGCGCGGCAAAGATCTCATTGAAACATGTGTTGAAAAGTCTAGATAGAGTGAGTGTGAAGAGGATGTTTCCCATATTGTGAGAGTCTAGGATCAGAGGGCACAGCCTCAGAATAGAGGGATGTCAATTTAGAATAGGGATGAGAAAGAATTTCTTTAGCCAGGGGGTGGTGAATCTGTGGAAATCATTGCCATGAATGGCTGTGGAGGCCAAGTCGTTGAGTATATTTAAAACTAAGGTTGATAGGTTCTTGATTAGTAAGGCTATGGGGAGAAGGCAGTAGAATGGGGCTAAGAGGGATAATAAATCAGCTGTGACGAAATGGCAGAACAGATTCAATGAGCCAAACAACCTAATTCCACTCTACGTATTTTGGTCTTAGGGAAACACTGCCTGCTCCCACAGAACCATACCCAAGTAAATCATCTAACCTCCATGAGACTGGGTTCAAACTTAAAACTACTGCTGAATCACACCAAACAGTACTCAAACACAAATTAGCCCTGATCCCTACGGAATTCTTTCCGACGAGAATCACTCCTAATCTCTACTGAACCATTTTCAAAAACAGAGTTCAATCTGAAGCAATTCACTTTGGAAGGTTGAACTTGAAGGCAAAGCACAGGGTTAATGACAGGACTCTTAGCAATGTGGAGGAAGCGAGGGATCTTGGGGTCCACGTCTGTGAGCAAGATGATAGGGTGGTTAATAAGACATATGGTGTGTTGGCCTTCATTAGTTGGGGGATTGAGTTCAAGAGCTGTGAGACAATGCTGCAGCTCTATAAAGCACTGTTTAGACTACACTTGGAGAATTGTGTTCAGTTCTGGTTTCCTCATAGGGATGTGAAATACCAGAGAGGATACAAAGATTTACCAGGATGCTGACTGGATGAGAGAACACGTCTTAAGAAAACAGGTTCGGTGAGCGAGGGCTTTTCTCTTTGGAAGGAAGGAGAATAAGAGGTGACTTGATAGAGGATTGAGTGGCAGCCAGAGACTTCGTTAGCCAAATTTGGACATGGCTAACACAAGGGGGTATAACTTTAAAGTAACTGGAAGAAAGTATAAGGAGTGTGTTTTTCTTACTGAGAGTAGTGGGTGCCAGGGGACGTGGTAGAGGCTGATTCACTAGATATTTAAAAGACTCTTAAGACAGGCAGGTGGATGAAAGAAAAATGTTGGGAAAGATTAGACTGATTTTAGAGTAGTTGAAAGGGTGAATACAACATTGTGGGCAAAAGTGCTCGTACTGTTCTATGTACAAACAGGACTTGCTGCATGTTCCAGTGGAAATGCATCAAGTTTTACATACTCCAACCACTTTGTTCCCTATTCTGGTGAAAACTTGCACAATACTCTGAGTTCACCAAAACCATGCCCAAGGACGTTGATCACAGCTGTTATAATGAGCCCATATCCAACTGTATCTTCTCCTGGTACAACTGAAACTAAACCTGCTAAATTGTTATTTTCTTCGCAAATTAACAATTAATTGCCTGCTTGTATTTTATATGACTACTTATATACATGTTAGTATGTTTCTGAGTGGTCACAGTGTGTATATGCATTGGTTCAGTGTGTCCTCTAGTGGTTACATTTGCATGGCTCTGGAAAGCTCTGGAAGTGTCTCGGGAGCTGCATTATTTTAATAGGGCTGTCTGAGTGGCTGGCTCTTATCTGTAAACCTGAGTGGAATTTTTCTTATTTATAAAGAGCTGACCACATGATGGCACCATCATCTGTTTGCTCCTCTTTTCCTTCACTTACATACTGCCCCTTTTTCAATGCTTTTTGTTCCATTACATTTAATAAAACGATCATGAAGTAACCAGTTATGTACCTCATGCCTGACTTCGAAAAGAACTTTAGATTAAAAACATCAGAATCCAATAGACCAAAATGTGAAACTGATACACTGCCAGACCAGTGAAACCTCATTAACACCCTGAACAACTACTCTCAAAACAAATCTGATTCCAGACACCATGAGACCTTGTCCGATCAAATGGCTCCTCATTCCTGAAAAATGTACACAAAGTTATAAGTATATTCTCTCTTCCCCCTTTTTCAATTACCCATTCTGGCTCCCCCTTATGCCTTCTCTTCTCCCTCTAGTTCCCTTTCTCCAATGGCCCACTGTCCTCTCCTATTAGATTCCTTCTTCTTCAGCCCTTTACCTTTTCCTCTTCCTCTAATCACCCCCCAGATTCTCATTTCATCACTCTCCCCCAACCACCCACCTTCCCCCTCACCTACCACCTACTAGCTTGTCCTCCTCCTCCCCCTCCCACCTTTGTATTCTGGCTTCTGTCCTTTTCCTTTCCAGTCCTGATGAAGGGTCTTGGCCCGAAATGTCAACTGTTTATTTCCCTCCACAGGTGCTCCCTGACCTGCTGAGTTCCTCCAGCATTTTGCGTGTGTTGCTGTAAAAGTATTATCTGGTTCTAAATACTCCAGAGGTACAGGTAAGTTTTATGTGCAGTTGAACTGGACATTAAAATGCTGAGGATATAAGGCTGTCTCTTGTAGTTTACCTTCTCCCAAGTTTTCTCCAAGAGAGACAATGCCATTTGTGCATCTGAGAAAAGAACAAAACATTAGGAAACTGGACAGAAATTAGGCAATTCAATATTTTAATTTTCCCATAGGAACATCAGCTTGAACAAAACCATTCAGCATTACTATGTCATGACTCAATTTGTGTTCCAATGAGTACTTACCCAAAATCAAGATGCTGGCCATGTTACCACCTGCCCCTCCCATATACTCTTCCTCAAACCCCAGTGACCTCCTTGCCAGCAAAAGCTGACCAAAAGAAACTTATGGGAGTTCTCAGGTCCACACCACCACATTCAGGAAGAGTTATCACCCTTCAAGTATCAGGGTCCTGAACCAGCATGGATAACTTCTCTCACTTCAACACCAAACTCAGCACTGCACACAACCACCAGACTCACATTCAAAGACTCTACAACTCATTATCTCAATCTTATTTATTTATTATTTTTGTATTTGCACAGTTTGTCTTTTGCACATTGGCTGTTTGTCAGCCTTTGTGTATAGTTTTCCATTGATTCTATCGTGAATTTGGTTCTACTATAAATGCTTACAAGAAAATTAATCTCAGGATATTATATGGTGACATGTACGTACTTTGATAATAAATTTACTTTGGACTTTGTGAAAATACCTGATGAAGATTCTGACAACTGAACTTAACGCATTAATGGCCATTTAGTGACCCAACTGAGAAATCAGTTGTGAAGCAGAAAACGGAAAGGATAATGAGCTTTAGAGAAGGTGCAGAGGAGATTTACCAGGATGCCAACTGCATTAGAGGGAATGTTTATGAGTATGGGTTGAGTCAGCTAGGGTGTTTATCTTTGGAGCAAAGCAGAATGAGAGGTGACTTTTTAGAGATTTACATGAGGCTTGC
The DNA here is from genome assembly GCF_963921235.1 of Mobula hypostoma. Taxonomy (NCBI): domain Eukaryota; kingdom Metazoa; phylum Chordata; class Chondrichthyes; order Myliobatiformes; family Myliobatidae; genus Mobula; species Mobula hypostoma. Next base: position 123,146,891 of record NC_086099.1, on the reverse strand, counting down.
TCAACCTAAGCTGCACTTGGAGCATTGTGTTGAGTTCTGGTCACCTTTTATAGGAAGGATGTGAAAGCTTTAGAGAGGGTGCAGTGGAAACTTACAGGGTACTCAAACACGAGCAAATCTGCAGATGCTGGAATTTCAAGCAACACACATCAAAGTTGCTGGTGAACGCAGCAGGCCAGGCAGCATCTCTAGGAAGAGGTACAGTCGACATTTCGGGCCGAGACCCTTCTTTCAGTTAGTCCTGTGTGTGCATGCATGACGTGCGCATACGTGGCTTGCCCATGCGCATACGTGGCAAATTTTTTCCCTCACAAATCGGATTTGGCTTAATCTTCCCGACTACACTGTACACACATTATTTCTACTTTATATAGGCTGTGTATTCATATCATTCCTGCTTTTACTATATGTTAGTGTTATTTTAGGTTTTATGTATTATTGGTATGATTTGGTAGGTTATTTTTTGGGTCTGGAAACACTCAAAAATTTTTCCCATATAAATTAATGGTAATTGCTTCTTTGCTTTACACCATTTCGGCACGAAAGGTTTCATAGGAACACTCTACCTTAGCGGGGGAAATATGGGACAAGGGCGGTCCAGTATGGGACAAACCAATTTAGCCCAATATACAGGATGTCCCAGCAAATATGGGACAGTTGGCAACACTGTGTTCAAGTTCAACAGTGCGTGACAGGGAATGAGGAAAGATGCAGCTGACTCATATCGTTTCCTCGCGGCCCGGTAGCACATGCTTTGCAGCCCGGTAGAACATGCTTTGTGGCCCGGTACCGGTCCATGGTCCAGTGGTTGGGGACCACTGCCCTCGGCAGTCACATACAGGATCAGGGTTAATATCTCTGCCATATGTTGTGAAATTTATTGTTTTGTGGCAGCAGTACAGTGCAATAAATAATAAAAAAAACTAATTTACAACAAGAAATATATATATGAAATAAGTAGTGCAAAAAGAGAGCAAATCAAATAAGAAAAAAAGTGAGGTAGTCTCGATGGGTTCATTGCCATTCAGAAATCGAATGGCAGAGGGGAAAAAAGCAGTTCCTGAAATGTTGAGTGTGGGTCATCCAGCTCCTGTACCTTACCCCTGATGGTAGCAATGAGAAGAGGGAATGTCCTGGGTGACAGGGGTCTTTAATGATGGATGTTGCCTTGCTGAGGCATCACCTTTTGAAGATGTCCTCGATGCTGGCAGACTAGTGCTTGTGACCCCTAGGCTCTCTTCTCCATTAAACTTGATTCACCTCTTACTCATCTGCTCACTTCTGCTATAAAGTTACAGAAACTTAACTTGTTTCAAGAATTATTTAAATATTCATTGGAAAATATTCATGAAGTCAAAATTCATAAGTCAGCACACTCATGTGTATACGTGCCCACGAGCTGAACATTCACAACCTAGGAATTGGTTGTGGATTTCAGGGAGGGAAGTCAGGAGAACACACACTTATCAAGGAGTCTGCAGTGGAAAGGGCGAGCAGTTTTCAATTACACACAGAAAATGCTGGAGGAACTCTTCGGGTCAGGCAGCATCCATGGAAAAAAATAATAGTCGATGCTCTGGGCTGAGACCCTTCTTCAGGACTGGAGGGGAAGGGAGAAGATGCCAGAACAAAAATGTTGGAGATGGGGAAGGAGGCCTAGCTAGAAGTGATCTATTATGAAGGGGTCACTGTACAGGATTGCAAAAAACTACAGAGGATTGTAGACTTCAGCCAAATGGGCACTAACCTCCCCAGTGTCAAGGACATCTTCAAAGTGCTGTGTGTCAAAAGAGGTTGTATCCAACATTAAGGATGCCACCTCCTAGGCAGCAGTACATAATGTTTTTAAAAACTAAATTACAGTCAGAAATATATACAGAATATGAAAATAAATAAGCAGTGCAAAAGGGAGGGAACAATAGTTCCTCTTCTCAGCCCTATCATCAAGCCAGGGCAAACTGGAAAGGTCAGGTATGGACTGAATCCAACTGGGAGGGTCTGAGCCCGAGAGTGTATCGAAGAGGTAGGTCTAGGACTGAGAGCGAGGGTTTGGACGACATCAGCGCTGGGCTAGATTAGAAAGGTCAGGGTGTCAGGGTTCGAGGCAAGGGACAGCCCCGTTCAGTTTGCTGCTCCGCAAGGTTACTCATCTCTGTGCTGAACTGAGCCTGTGGCCTGCGGCCTGCAACCTGCAGCAATGATGACAGCACACTGGGTGTATGACAGTGTGCTGTAAGGGGTGCCTTTAAGGAGGCAGTTGTATATAGTGCACATACTCTGATAATAAATGTACTTTGACTTTGAGGAGGGACAGGAGCCTGAAGAGAGAAACTCAACTGCTTCTTCCTCTCTGGCATCAGATTTCTGAATGATCCATGAACCCATGTATACTACCTCAGATATTTTTGCTCTCTTTTTACTGTATTTGTAGTATATTTATCTATTACACCGTACTGCAGCCGCAAAATGCAAAACAACAAATTTCACGAGGTATGTCAGCGATAATAAAAGTGACTCAGATTCTGGGATAGCCCATACATTTAAAAATCTAAAATAGATGTAGGATTGCTGCAAAATATAAACCAACAGGCTAAATGGATGAACTGAAATGGAGTGTGGAAACATACCATTCATCTGTTGAACCACACGCAGAATAATTTCCACCAGGGATAGAGGGTTTATTCTGTGTGAAAAAGCATTAATTCCAGCATCAGTGAACCTTCTGTGTCGAATACACTACTGCAATTACAGAACAGTTTTAAAAATAAATACATCCAATCCCCAGCTGTTTTGCTAAATGTCCTCAGGTGAAGGGCAGCTTTCAAAAATGCATCCACTGATCATCACCAAGGACTCAAAAGGGTAGTTCTAGTGCAGAGCATGTAACACACAACTGTAATTTTTTAGGGTTAGAGTCAGTCATAGACAAGTACAGCACAGAAACAGGCTATTCAGCCCATCTAGTCCATGCTGAACCATTTAAACTGCCCCCTCCCACCGACCTGCACCCAGACTGTGGTCCTCTATACTCCTCCCATCCCAGTACATTTCCAAATTTCTTAAATGTTGAAACCAAACCTGCATTCACCACTTGGGCTGGCAGCTCATTCCACACTCTCACCACCCTCTGAGTGAAGAAGTTTCCCCTCATGTTCCCCTTAAACTTTTCACCTTTCACCCTTAACCCATGACAGTCACACCCAACCTCAGTGAAAAAAGCCTGCTTGCATTTACCCTATTTATAACCACTCATAATTTTGTACACCTCTATCAAATCTCTCATTCTCCTATGTTCTAAGGAATAAAGTCCCAACCTATTCAATCTTTCCTTATAACTCAGGTCCTCCAGTCCCAGCAACATCCTTGTAAATTTTCTCTGTACTCTTTCAACCTTATTTACATCTTTCCTGTAGTTAGCTGACCAAAACGGCACACAAAATACTCCAAATTAGGCCTAATGAATGTCTTATTCAACTTCAACATAACATCCCATCTCTTGTAGTCAAATCTGATTTGTGAAGGCCAATGTGCCAAAAGCTTTCTATACAATGCTGTCTACCTGTGATGTCACTTTCAATGAATTATGGACCTTTAGCCCCATATCTCTTTGGTCTACCGCACTCCTCCTTGCCCTACTGTTGACTGTTTAAGACCTACCCTGATTTGTCCTACTGAAGTACATCTGCCATTAAAATCCATCTGCCATTTTTCAGTCCATTTTTCCATCTGCTCCAGATTCAACTGCAATATCTGATTGTTTCCTCGCTGTCCCTTGTCTTGGTGTCATGCACAAACTTACAGATCCAGTTTACCACATTATCATTCACATCATTGTTGCAGATGACAACAAAGGACCCTGCACTGATCCTTGTGGCACTCCACTAGTCACAGGCCTCCAGTCAGAGAGGCAACCACCTTCTACCACTCTCTGGCTTCTCCCTCAAAGCCAATGTCTAATCCAATTTGCTACTTCATCTTGAATGACAAGCAGCTGAACTTACTTGACCAATCTTCCATGCAGGACTTTGTTAAATGCCTTGCTAAAGTCCATGTAGACAACATCCACAGCCTTGTCTTCATCAACTTTCCTGGTAACTTGTTCAAAAAAGCTATAGAACTGGTGAGACACAACCTACCATGCATAAAGCTATGTTGACTATCCCTAATCGGATCATGCCTATCCAAATACTCAAATCTGGTCCCTTACAATACTTTCCAATAACTTTCCCACGACTGATGTCAGGCTCAGCAGCCTTTAACTTGTTGGTTTATTTTTAGCACCTTTCTTAAACAGCTGAACAATAGAGTTAACAGAAATGCAAAAAAGTCCATTTAAGATCCCCCCGCCACCAACATCTCTTTGGCTCCATGCATAGATTACCAATGCGATCTTCCAGAGGACAAATCTTGTCCCTTGCAATTGTTTTGCTCTCAACATACCTGTAGAATGCTTTAGGATTCTCCTTCACCATACCTGTTAGAGCAACCTCATGCCTTCTTTTAGTCCTTCTGCTTTCTTTCTTAAGTGTTCTCTTGTATTTATTATATTCAAGTACCTCATTTGTTCCTACCTGCCTATATCTGCTATATACCTCCTTTTTTCCCTTAACCAAGTCCTCACTATCTCTTGAAAACCAAGATGCCCTAAATCTGTTGCTTTTTATTCTGACAGTCACATACAAACTTTGTACTCTCAAGATTTTACTTTTGAAGGCATCCCACTTACTGAGTACCCCATTTCCAGGGAGGAAAAAAAAGCCTGTCCCAATCCACACTTGCCAGATTATTTCAGATAATGACAAAATTGGCCTTTCTCCAATTTAGAATCTCAACCTGCAGACCAGAGGTATCTTTTTTCCATTTCTTACTTTGAAACTGATGGTATTATGATCACTAGAAGCAAAGTATTCCCCTACACAAACTTGTCACGTGTCCTGTCTCATTCCTTAACAGCAGATCAAGAAAAGCGTGCTTTCTCATTGAGACTGCTGTGCACTGATGAAGGAAACTTTCCTTTACACATTTGACATTCTCTATCCCATCCAGTTCTTTTACAGTATGGAAGCCCCAGTCAATATATGGAAAGTTAAAATCACCAACAAAAAAAATCTTGTGTTCTTTGCAACAGTCTGCGATTTCTCCACAAATTTGCTCCTCTACACCTCTCAGACTGTTGGGTGGTCCATTGCCCCATTAACGTGGTCATACATGTCTTATTCCTCAGTTCCATGCATAAAGCCTCATTAGACGAGTTCTCCAGTCTGTCCTGACTGAGAACTGCTGTGACTTTTTCCGACTAGTAACACCACCACTTCCCCTTTCATCCCTCCCACGCTGTCATGTCAAAAACAACAGAACCCCGGAATATTGAGCTGCTAGTTCTGCCACTCCTGCAACCAAGACTCACAAATGGCTGCAATATCATAATTCCAGGTGTTGATCCATGTCCTGAGCTCATCTGCCTTCACTACAATACTTCTTGCATTGAAACATACACAGCTCAGGATATTCGCTGCACCATGCTCAATCTTTTGATTCTTGACTTTGTCTGCAGTCTTAACAACATCTGTCACGACGACTCTCCACTATCTGTTCTGACACTCTAGTTCCCACCCCCCTGCAACTTTCATTTAACCCTCCCAACCCACCACCATGTAGCACTAGCTAGGATATCAGTCCCCCTCCAGTTCAGGTGATAACCTGAACAGATCCCACCTTCCCTTGAGGACAGCCTGATGATCCAAAATTCCGGTGCCCTCACCAACTCCTTAGCCATGTGTCAAACTGTATGATCTTCTCATTTCTGGCCTCACTTGCATGTGCTAGGGGCAGCAATCCTGGGGCACAACCCTGGAGGTCCTGCCCTTTAATTCACTCCCTGAACTCACTTTGCAGAACCTCCGTCACTCTTTCTACCTATGTCGTTGGTAGACTCCAACCTCTGGGCACTCACCCTCCTACACAAGAGTGCTGAGGACTCTATCAGTTATGTCCGAGATGCCGGCACTCAGGAGGCAACACACCATCTGGGACCCTGTTCTTGTCCACAGAACCTCTTCTCTATTCCGCTCATTCACGAATCCTCTATCATCACCCTTTGCCCCTTCCCTTCTGAGTCACAGAGCTAGACAGTGCCAGCTACCTGACCGCTGTGACTTTCCTCTGCTAGGTCACCCCTCCCCCCTCCTCCTGACAGCATCCAAAGTGGTATACATACCTGTTGTTGAGGAGGATGACCGCAGGGGTACTCTGCACTGGCTACTGAACCCTTTTCCCCTTCCTGTCAGCCAGTCTCCTGTGTCCTGAACCTTGGGTGTAACCACCTCAGTGTACATCCTATCCATCACCCCCTCAGCCTCCCGAATTATCCGGAGTTCATTCAGTTTTAACTCCAACTCCTTAATGCAGAGTGTTAGAAGCTGCAGCTAGATGCATTCCTCTCAGGTGTAGTGATCAGGGACTCTGGAGGTCTCCCTTCCTTTCCACATCCCACAAGAAGAGTATTCAACGATATTGCCTGGCATTTCCACTATTGCAACTGTGCAAATATAAAGGAGGAAAACAATAGATATACTGGGGGGGGGGATCTACCTAGAGCTCTTTTGCCTTCTCTCACTCAAGCCTCTCCTCACTGAAGCCTCAAAGAGCTAAAACTTCAAGATCCCCACTCTAACACTGTCCATTTCAACAAAGGCCGCTCCGCTTATTTTAATTTGTTCTTGCCAATCAATCCCAAATGCTGATTGACCGCTGCTCTAAACACCAAACTGCCATAAATTGATGTCTTATATACTAAACTGGCGAACCTGAGTGAGTTATGTCTTCTCATGCTTCAGATCTCCAAATGGGCATTGCTCAAAACACCAAACAGCCATGAATCGATGCCTTACGTACTCAGTCAGCAAACCTGGGTGAGCTACATCTTCTCACGCTTCTGATCACTGATTACCTGCTGCTCAAAAAGTTGTTTCCTCCTTCTTTTTAGCCCATCACTCCTACTGAGGCATAGGCCACTGAAAGCAGCTCACCAGCGTCCTCTGTCCTGGGTCAGTTTTTGAAGTTGTCCCCAAGTGTGAACCATCTTTGAAGACCCTTCATCTCCCAGTGATGATGTCTTTGGAGCTTCTGTTGGCATTTCTGTAGCTCTTAACTTTTAATTTGATATAGTTGAGAGGCCCACGCCCAACTCTCCTCCTTTCGCAGCCAGTCTTGGGACCATCCATGGTGGAGTTAAATTTTAAGGTTGTTAAATGTAATTATTTTCTTTATTGCCCATTATAGTTGCCCTTAAGGTATTCAGAGTCAGATTGTGAAGGTATGGTACCATAGAACATAGCAGAGAGGAAGAAGCAGTTCCCCTCCAACTATCCTTCTGAAATAAATACTCCTGAATACCCAAGTCCCAATAAATGCAATCAAGTCGTACCCATTTATTTTCAATTACATCATTGACTCATTTAATCTGTGGGCATTCAGATAAACTGCCTTTTATCTTACTGCATCACTGTTCATCCCTCCCCAGCATTGAGCACATCTACACAGAGCGCTGTCACAGGAAAGCAGCATCCATTATTAGAGACCCCCACCATCCAGGACATGCTCTCTTCTCACTGCTGGCATCAGGAAGGTGGTACAGGAACCTCTGGACTCACACCACCAGGTTTGGGAACAGTTATTACCCCTCAACCATTAGGCTCTTGAACGAGAGGGGATAACTTCTCTCAGCACCACTCACCCCATGACTGAACTGTTCCCACAACCTATGCATTCACTTTCAAGGACTCTTTGTCTCATGCTCTTGGTATTTATTACTTACTTATTTATTGTTACCATTATCCTTTTTTATTTTTGTATTTGCATAGATTGTTGTCTTATGCACACTTGTTGTTTGTCCATCCTGTAGGGTGTGGTCATTCATTGATCCTATTGCGTTTTCTGTATTTACTGTGAATTCCCACAAGAAAATGAATACCAGAGTTGTATATGGCGACATACAAGTAGTTTGATAATAGATTTACTTTGAACTTTGTATTTGTTGACACATGTATGTTCTGTTTCTTTATGAGATACATCATTTACCATTGCCTCTCATTACCTATACTATTGCCTGTCTAGAGCAACACACGCAAAATGCTGGAGGAACTCAGGCAGCATTCATGGATAGAAACAGACAACCGACATTTCAGAGCAAGACCCTTCAGCAGGACTCAGACTTATTTATTTAGAGATACAGTGCGAAACAGGCCCCTCCAACCCTTCAAGCAGCATCACCCAGCAACGCACTGATTTAACCCTAGCCTAATTGGGACAATTTACGATGACCAATTAGCCTACTGATCAGTATGCCTTTAGACTGTGGGAGGAAACCCACACGTACATGGGAAGACATATAAACTGTCTTAGAGAGGATGCCGGAAATAAACTCCAACGCCCCGAGCTGTAATAGTGTCAAGCAATCCCCTATGCGATTGTGCACCCTTAAGGCTCACGGCCTGAAATGTCAACTCGTTATTTCCCTCTATAGATGCTACCTGACCTGCTGAGTTCCTCAAGCATTTTGTGTGTGCTGCTCTGGATTCCCAGCATCTGCCTTCCTCGATTCTTCTATCCACCAACCTCCTTTTTCCTGTTTCTGGATAGCTTCTCTTCTCTGATTCTATCCTCCTAAGTTCAAAGCAAATTTATAATCAACATAAATATATGTTTGTATATACAACCCTGAGATTCATTTCCAATTCACTCCTTTCCACCAAGCAAGACTGAACCCTTCTCAATAGCACTGGAACCCCATCCTCTGCTTTTGCATCCCCCCTTCTTACAAGGGTAAATGTCCCCTTTCCACTGAGGTGCATACTGCCTGTTGGTCTGGTTGAAGGGCAATAACTGTCTTAATTCCTGGCCCACCTGGTTCAGGAACAATTATTACCCCCCCCCACCCCCCAACCATAAGGCTCCTGAACCAGTGTGGACAACCTCACTCATCTGAACTCTGAACTGATTCCAGGACCTACGCTCACTTTCATGGACTCTACAACTCATGTTTGCGGTATTCTTTAGTTGCTTCTTTATAATTTCTTTTCTATTTGCACAGCTCGTCTTCCTTTTGCACATTGTCAGTCTTGGTTTATGTATAGTTTTTAATTGATTCTGCTGTGTTTCTTTGTTCCACTGTGAATGCTCACAAGAAACAGGATCTCAGGGTCATGTTGCATGTTTGTATAATTGTTATTAATTGCCTGCTTGTATTTGTATTATGTAACTGTTTAATATATTTCCTAGTGGTCACAATATGCATATGCAATTGTCCAGTGTGTTCCCTCGTGGTTACAGTTCTGTGTCTTTCTGGACATTTCTTGGTATCACATTATTTGAATGGGGGCTATCTGATTGGTTAACTCTTATCCACATATTTGAATGGAATGTTTCTTATCTATGGGGTACAAGGGCAAAACACATTGCCCCACTACCTTTATTATTTTTCTGCTGTTTGTTCGTACCTTCTAAAGTTTCACTATTCCCCGTTTCCAATTCTCCTTGTTCTATTAGCGCTTAATATAACCATCACAAAGCACCAAGTTTTTAAGTGTTTACCTGACTTCCAAAAGAACCTTGGAAAGAAAACATCAGAATCCAACAGTAGAATATAGTGACACATACGTACTGTGATAATAAATTTACTTTGAATTTTGTAGCCATCCATGGTTGTGAGCTGGACCTACCAAACAAACCTTCACAGTTTAAGAAGAAAACTCGCTCAACTTTCTCATACAACTAGGAATGGGCAATAAATAGCAGTTTAGTTATTTATTTTTACTTAGCGATAACAGTGTGGAATAGGCTCTTTTGGTCTTTTGAGCAGTGCCTCCAGGCAACCTCCAACAAACCCAATTTAGCCCTAACCTAATCACAGGACAATTTACAATGACCTGTTAACCTTCTAACTGATACGTCTTGGACTGTGGGAGGAAACTGGAGCACTCAGAGAAAACCCATGCATTTCATGCGGAGGACGTACAAAAACTCCTTACAGAGAACTCCCTGACTGAACTCTAACATCCTGAACATCACACTAACCGCTACGCTATCGTGGCACCTTGTGTCCTCAGAATGGATTGAAAAAGAAAGCTAAAGACACAGGCAACTCTTTGTAGAGAAGATCCCTTTCATTCTCTATGTGGATTTTTGGAAAACTTTAATGTTAATCATTAAAGATGCCACAATATTATTATTCGAGTGAATTCAAAGAATCTTGGTGCCTTTTCATCTTTGACTTCCAGAAGCCATTCCTATCCTACTGAGCCTAAACAATGTTCTCAGTGTTTTTTAAATTTATTTTTGCACAATTTGTCTTCTTTTGCACATTGATTGTCTTTAGTCATATATTTCATTCAGAGATATAGCATGGAATAGGGCCTTCTGGCCCTTCAAGCTGTGCCACACAGCAGTCCCCAATTTAACTCTAGCCTAATCAACGGACAACTGTATAGCTTTTCATAATTTTGTTGTATTTCTTTATTTTTTATGTAAATACCTACAAGTAAATGAATCTCAAGGTAGCATATGGTAACATGTATACCCAGTGGCCGCTTTATTAGGTACACTTGTACACCTGCTTGTTAATGCAAATATCTAACTAGCCAATCATATGGCAGCAACTCAATGCACATAAGCATGCAGACATGGTCAAGAGGTTCAGGCCAAACAGGAAGGGAAAGAAATGTGATCTAAGTGTCTTTGACTGCGGAATGCTTGTTGGTGCCTGGTGGGGTGGTTTGAGTATCTCAGAAACTGCTGATCTCCTGGGATTTACACACCAATTATCTTAAGAGGTTACAGAGAATAGTGTAAAAAAAAGCAAAAACCATCCAGTGAGTGGCAGTTCTGTGGGCGAAAACACCGTATTAATGAGAGAGGTCAGAGAATGGCCAGACTGGTTCAAGCTGACAGGAAGGGGACAGTAACTCAGATAATTAAGCATTACAACAGTGCAGTGTAGAAGAACATCTCTGAATGTACAACACGTCGAATCTTGATGTGGATGGGCTGCAGCAGAAAACCACGCACATACACTCGGTAGTCATCTTATTAGGTGCTGGAGGTAGCTAATAAACTGGCACTAGGAATATATTTATCTTGAGAATACATTTACTATGACGTTTGACTTTTGAGAATGAATATCACACCTGAAAAAACATCCACCCTACTGTATCCCAAGTCAACAGTCAGGATATTTGCATTACTTACCCAACAGTTGAAATTCACCTTATCATTAGAACCCTTGGACAAAGAGATTACACTTTAAACCCAATTAGATCAATCATGTTTTAAAGGAACTTTAGCCATCTTGCCAAATGCTTACCTGTGCTCAAAATCACTTATGAAGTTTTCATACAACTGTAATACAAAAATGGTATGGTTATATGTGGAGCCTTTGTATCTGGAATTGATTAACTTATCAGTTCTTCAAACATATCCAAAGAAACTTATTGCCTTTGGTTAACAACTCAAAACAAGTGTAATATTATAAAGTAGAAGCCATCAGGAGTTCCCAGCCTGGGTCCTCAAACCCCTTGGTTAATGGTAGGGGTCTAAAAAAGGTTGGGAACCCCTGAGCTCGATGCTGCCTGACCCGCTGTGTTCCTCCAGCACTTTATGTGCATTGCTCTGAATTTCCAGCATCTACAGAATCTGTGTTTAGCTATTTATAATGATTCAGGAGATAAAGAAAACTCCATCATCTTGACATGTAAACTTTATTTTGATTTTATCCAAAGATCCATATCGAGCTTTAAAGCATCCTATAAACAAAACAAACCCTGAGAAGCAAAATACTGTAAACAATCATCTCTGCTCCAATCACCAATAGTGGAATTTTCCGGTGACCAACCATTTTAATTCCTATCCTCATTCCACAGCCTCCTCTTTTGCCATGATGTGGCTACCCTCAGGGTGCAGGAGCAACACCTCATTTTCCATCTAATTTGTCTTCAACCTGATGGCATGAATATCAATTTCTCCTTCCAGTCGTTTTCCCCTCTCCCTTCCCTCTTCTTCTATTCCCCACCCTAGCCCTCTACATATTCTCCTCACCTACCTATCACCTCCCCCTGGGTTTCCCCCTCCACCTTTCTCCTTCTCCCATGGTCCACTCTCCTCTCCTATCAGATTCCTGCTTCTCCAGCCCATTACCTTCCCCACCCACCTGGCTTCACCTGTCACCTTCCAGCTTGCCCTCCTTACCCTCCCCCACCATTTTATATTTGCATCTTCCCCCTTCCTTTCCAGTCCTGATACAGGGTCTCAGTCCAAAACACCAATTGCTTATTCCCCTCTATATAAACACTGCCTGCCCTGCCGGGTTTCTCCAGCATTGCTTGTGTGTGTGTGTGTGTGTGTGTGTGTGTGTGTGTGTGTGTGTGTGTGTGTGTATTTTCCCAGCATCTGCAGAATCTTTTGTGCCTATATTTATTATACTGCTATTTATGCACCAAAATATCCCAAATCACTTCATAGATACATCTTCATAAGACCATAAGTCATAGGAATAGAATTTGGCCATTCAGCTCATCAAATCCACTCTGTACAGTCCATCACAGCTGATTTATTGTCCCTTACCAGATCGTAAGACACAAGAGCAAAATGTTGGAACAAAATTATACCAAACCACAAAAGGTATCAGTGCCGATGGACAGATCTTTCTCAAAGATTTACAAGGAGAGAGAGAAAAGTAGAAATGTTTTGGGAAGGAGATCTACTGCTTAGAACCCTAAGAACAGTGTGCTTGGGCCTCAGAATAGAGGAACGTCCAGTTGAAACAGGGTTTGAGGAGGAATTTCTTTACTCAGAGTGTGGTGAATCTGTGGAATTCATTGTCACAGATGGCCGTGGAGGCCAAATCATTGAGTATGTTTAAAGTTTAAAGATTAATCAGGGTGACAAAGGTTATGGGAAGAAGGCAGGAAATGAAGCTGAAAGGGCTAATAAATCAGCCATGATGGAATGGCAGAGCAGACACAATAAGCCAAATGGCCCAATTCTGCTCCTATGTCTTATAGTCTCTATGACTAAAATCTGAACATACAAGGCTCTGCATGCAGGGGAGCACACATTTCTTTGCAGGTTCCATTGGTGAAGGAGATAGGAGATGTGCTAAACTGAGAGCATCTAGGGATCTTAAAGAAAGGATGAGAGTTGCCAGTCCAGGGGTCAAAGCAGGTGTCCAATGACAGGATCAAAGTGTGGTTCTGGGCAGTAGACTTATAGACAAGTCAAGATTTAAATGGGGAAGGTGGGAGGTTATCCACTTCAGATTGGACAGTCAAGGCTGTTGGAGTAGAATATTTAATTATGTTCTTTGCAGTTAACAATTAACGATCAAAGTTCAAAGCACATTTATTATCAAAGTATGTATACAACCTCGTGATTTGTATCCTGATAGGCAGTCACAAAACAAAGAAACCCTGAAGAACCCATAAAGAAAGACCATCAAACGCCCAACGTGCAGAGAGAAAAAAAATCACGCAAACAATAACTGCAAGCAAATAGGGTCTGAATTGAAGTCTACAAAAGTAGTTTCATAGCTCAGCATCGTTCATTTTCGAGCACAGCCGTGGAGCAGTGATTTGAACTGGCCCACCCCTCACCTCGGGCTCCAACACCCTGCCCTATTCAATCCGGCCGGGCACTAATTCGATGTCCAGACGTAGGGTTCAATTGCCTCAATAAGGTCAGGGGTCAGGGGTCAGGACCCTGCCCCTTGATTCGGACTGTGCTCAACCTTTCCCATTCAGCTCTGCGCTTACACCTCCGTCCAAACACTGGGTTCAGCCGGCCCAATCCGCTCTGATTCCTGGACCCCACTTCCATGTTTCGGACTGTAACCAACCTTTCCGATTTGGCCCTGCGCTTAAACCTCCATCCAAACATCGAGTTCGGTCACTCAGGTATGCTCTGTTGCCTGAATATCGCTGCCTGTAATCGGACTTCAGCACAGCTCTTAAAACGATCGAACTTCAGGTCTTCCTCACCCTTGGCGAGGGGCCCGATGCCTGACTTGCCTTGATTCTGCCACATCGAATTACGCCCCCTCCCCAGTCCAAAGGGAAGTTACAGACCATTACTCACAATAATCATTTGCCAGAAAAAGTGAGATTAACAATGTATTTAGTTGTTCTCCTTGTTTCGTTAGCCATCAGCCAGAGGTTCACCAGTGCCACCTCAACTGCATGCTTGTATTTTATGTAACTACCAATATACATGTACCCGCTTAGTAAGTTTCCTAGTGGTCACAGTATGTATACTCAATTGTTCAGTGTGTACCCTAGTGGCTACTGTTCTTCGTATCATTCTGGAAAGTTTCTCTGGTGTTGTATTATTTGGATAGGGATTTATTTGATTGGTTAACTCTTATCTACATATTTAGATGGAATGTTTAAAAAACATGGTATAAAAAGCTGAGCACATCAGCTGCCATACCTTCTATTACTTTCCATTGCTATCGGTTACTGACTATCTCCAATTCTTTGTGCTGTTAGTACTGAGATCGTGAAGCAATAGGTTTTGTGTCTCTTTCTTGACTTCCACAAAGCCCAGGAATAAACACAGGTTTCGGCATTAATTGGCATTGACAGAATGCAGAGTTGGGCTGAGACATGGCAGACGGTGTTCAATCCGGAAAAGTGTGGGTACTACACGTTGGAAGGTTGAATTTGACAAGGTACAGGATTAATGGTAGGATTCTTAGCAGTGTGGAGGTACAGCAGAATCTTGGGATCCATGTCCTTAGATCCCTCAAACCTGCTGTGCAAGTTGATAAATGGTTAAGAATGCATATGGTGTGTTGGCTTTTATCAGTCGCGGGGGTGGTGGGGGGAGGGAATTGAGCTCAAGAGAAATGAGAATGTTGCAGCTCTATAAAACTCTAGTTGGACTATGCTTGGAAAATTGTGACAGATCCGGTCACCTCATTATATTAAGGATGTGTAAGCTTCAGAGAAGGTGAAGAGATTTACCAGGATGCCACCCGGATTAGAGAGCATGTCTTATGAGGATAAGCTGATCAATCTAGGACTTTCCTCTATGGAGTGAGGAGGAGTAAGAGGACCTTCCAGTAGAAGATGCTGGCTTGCTTGGATTCAGTATCAGAATCAGGTTTATTATCACTGGCATGTGATGTGAAATTTGTTAACTTAGCAGCAGCAGTTCAATGCAATACATAATCTAGAAGAGAAAAAATAATAATAAATAAAATAAAATAATAATAATAAACAAGTAAATCAATTACAGTGTATGTATATTGAATAGATTAAAAAATGTGCAAAACACACAAATATTGTATATTTTTTAAAAAGTGAGGTAGCGTCCAAGGGTACAATGTCCATTTAGGAATCAGATGGCAGGGGGAAGAAGTCGTGATAGTCTTAGTCGGTTTTCTTGTGATGCAAGACCCTGTTAGACAGTGGAATGCTGCAAGTCCGATTTACTAACTTATTGGCAGACTGCAGGGGAGCTGCATTCCCTGGGTCCAGCAAGGACGAGGCCTGCTTTCAGTTGCCCAGGAGAGCGGTGGAGTCTGTACGTTCCACAGTAGGTGGTGTGGCGCTGTGTACATGCTAGAGGCTGTGCTGGCCTAGAGTGTTCGCTCAGAAACAAGATGCATTGTCTTTGACTGCAGACTGCTGCAACATTCATGGACTCTGGGACTTGGACTATATTGTTTGTGTGACAGAATCTTAACAATATCTCATATGTGCTATGGTTCCTGAAGGTTGTTATAGCCAGGGGTGGTAACAGGGTCAGCTCCCACTGCCTATTCAATGCTCACAATGGCATGCACCCCAGATAGCCTCTGACAACCAAGTCCAGCTCCTGGCCTTCAAATGTGGCTTAGCTATTAAGCCTGACTGAATCATTTCTACTGACAGGAGAAGAGGCGAAGGTGAGGGTTACCGGCATCTTAAAACCAGTCGCTTCAGGCAGATGGTGCTTGTTAGCCGTGGTTGGAAGCTCGTAGAGAAGGAAAACTGATCTCAAACTTCCGCTGCCTTGCAGCTATACCCACTGATGGGGAAGGTTTCGGGAGTAAACCCCACCCCAGGGGAAAAATACAGAGCTGGAGTCCCCAAGGCGATCATACATCAAGTTCAATGATGACTGGCAACTTCTGCAACACTGCTGGTACCAAACCGTATCGGTCTCTGCCGTTCCTTTGGGTTCATCAGCTGCATGGAGAGGGGGAGCTTGCTTGTTCTCATTGTACTGCCCAGGCTTGAGTACCTAGACAGCGAAGGTGCAAAATCCATGGCCAACTCTGGCTGACGGAGGCGTGAGAGTGAGTGACTGTTGGCCAGAGTAACGCTGCTTCATTTCACTGTATCTATGGGATTCATATGGCTGAAACACAGTTAAACTTGGACATGATAGAGGTATACAAGATGATAAGAAGAGGCATAGATAGAGCAGACAGCCAGAGACCTTTTTCTTAGAGTGGATATGGCTAATACAAGGGGGCATAATTAAGGTGATCGGAAGAAATTATAAAGGGATGTCAGAGGTAAATCTGTTTTTTTTTTATATACAGTACACAGAGAGTGGTGGGTGTGTGAAATGCTCTGCCAGGGTGGTAGTAAAGGCAAATACACTAGGGACATGGATGATAGAAAAATGGAGGGCTATGTAAGCAGCAAGGGTTGGAATGATTGATCTTGGTGTGGGTTAAAGGCAGATATGGGGCCAAGCAATAAAAAAGTGGAATTATGTGCCAATGGAGCAGTTTGAAAGCTTGTCTCATGGTCAGACTTTGAAAGGCTGTCAACAATCTGAACGAGGTTCCAACTGCTGCGTGGGAACGGTCGGGATGGAAATAAAACCAACAGCTTCCATCCTGCTGAGGTCTGCTATCTGAGACAAAAGCAAAGCACTGGCCCCTTTGTTTTCTTCCTGAAATATCAGCTCATATCTCCTTGAGAGGGTGAGTGAGAGACAGAATACACACACACTTATTGTAATTTACAGTTTATGTAATGCACTGTACTGCTGCCGCAAAATAACAGATTTCACATTAAATGACAGTGATAAACCTAATCTTGCTTTTAAGTATCTGGAAGAAATTTCTGGCACTAAGATCGACCACTGCATAAGATACAGGGCACAACAAAGAGGCAAGCTCTCAATGCCACCTTCAGGCAGGAAGTACAGGAGCCAGAAGATCCGCACTCAAGTTTCAACAGTTTCTCCTCTGCCATCAGTTTCTTGAACTGATCAGAAAACCCTTAATACAACTTGAACTGTATTCCCCCCACCCTCAATCTTGCATAAGTTTTATTTATTTTGCACACCTAAGAGGAAGGAAAGTTGTTTCCACTAGTAAATGAGACTAGAACTAGGGAACATGGCCTAGAACAAGGGGTATAGATTTTTAGAGCAGAAATGAGGAGGAACGCTCTTCCCAGAGTAGTGGAACTGTGGAACTCTCTGCCCAGGCAAGCAGTTGAGGCTACCTCATTAAATACAATGGTTTCTGCTTAACTGTGCCATCGATTAACCTGCATATTTAGGAAAATGCTTAAAAGAACAAATACTTGCTGAGAAAATAGCTGGGATTCCCTTCACTTATTTGACACCATGCCACTTAATAGGGGCAAAGACTTGTCGGACAGTTTCTAACCGGTGCCAAACGTGCATTTGTGTTGCCATTAGACACCAAACCAATCTTAGAGCGAACAGATTTTAAATTACATCAGTTGTGTGTGTTTGTGGTCAAAAAGCAGTGATATTTGTCACTGATAGTTGGTGAGAAATAAGCAGCAGACAACTCAGAACTGTTTTGTTCACTGTGGTTTCAAGCATTCAGGGCTGAACCTAGCAGATGCCAGAAATGATCAAGAGTGAAATTGAAATGATTTAATTACTTCAAAAAGTTAGAAGAGTCTGAAGGCATTGACAATCACCTTAAATGTTACAATAGAAATGAAGATTTGAAGGATGCAGTTGCTGACAACAGGCAGTCCATTGTCTTACAAGGTGTCTTAGCTGATTTTGTTCATTTACAGTTAATCAAAAGAACACAAACTGAATTCCTCTGTTGATAACTATTAGCAACTGATACACACTTTTATAATACTGTAGTAGTATTGGTAGCATTCTAATTTGTTCTGTATTTCATTTAGATACATAATTTGTTATTTAGTTAAAGTGCTTAATTGGGCCAAAATGTACTGATCCTGATTTGTCCAATTTGACTGGAATCAACTGTACATTTAAGACAGTTAGACAGATTTTTGTATAGCAGGGGAATTAAAGGCGATGGGGAAAAGCTTGGTAGCTGGAGCTGAGTTCATGGTCAGATCGGCCATGATCTATTGAATAGTGGAGTAGGCTCAACGGGCCAGATAGCTGCTCCTGCTCCTCGTTCTTATGTATAATTTATTTTAATACACCAGTACTTATAATTTACTGCGCTTCCGAAAAAGCTAATTTTTATGGCATTTATACCGTGTATGTATGCCTATGACAACCATAAACCTGAACTGTAGAGGGTGGTGTGGTGGAAGCGGGAAACCTGATGTGTTTTAGAACATATCATGAACAATGTGGTGAAATGAGTGGTGGTGGCCGGGGTGAGGAGATCGTCAACATATCGATGCTGGAGTCAGAAGACTTTCTATGTAAGGGTGGGTGGGGATGGGGCCTTTATTGACTGTTCTGCTTTGCTGTTGTTCTGTTGTTGTCACTCGTGTTGCTCTGCCGAACGTTGCCAGCATGATATGTTGACATCAGTGCACGTGGCAACACTTGCAGGGTGTGCTGGTTGTTAACACAAACGATGCATTTCACTGCATGTTTCAATGTACAGTACACGTGATAAATAACTCTCAATCTGAACAGTGGAGTTCTACATCACCAAAACAGACTCGTCGGCCTATTACGTCCATATTGATCAAGAAGTCCCCATTTGCCTGTGTTTGGTCAATATCCCTCCAGCCATACACTTACCTAAACGGCTTTTACAGTAAATGCTGTAACTGTACCAACAATTACTACATCCGCTGGAAAATTCAGGGGCCAGATGTCTGCGAGTCCACTGGAGGCTGGTGGCCCGGGGCGGCCTATCCTGAGGTTGGAGGCCTGCGATGTTTGTGAGCCCGTGGACGAGGGGGCCGAAAAGGGGCCTGTTTTGTTCCTGTGTTGTTCTGCTGAGGATTGTGGGAATGCTGTGTTGGCGCCAGAATGTGTGGTGACACTTGCGGGCTGCCCCCAGCACACCCTCGGGTTGTGTTGGTTAACGCAAATGACGCATTGCAATGTTTTGATGTACATGCAATAAAGAAAGGAATTTGAATCCCTTACAGGTAATTCTATAGCCCCATTTTCTTAGACAGGATCAGTCCCACCCAGCTGGACAGCAGAGGTGAGATCTGGATGAGGGTGGACATGGTCAATCAGTGGTGAAGGCTGTAGCACTGTGGGGAAGGAGAGCGAGAAGGAAGATTTGCTCAGTCAAATTACTTTGATTAAGGTCATTTCAACACAACAGCAAAAGAATTCTGCCTGGAGAGAAACAAGCAAGGAAAGCAAACAAATGTTTAGCTTTATTTTTATGTTGCTGCTTGCTAAAGCAGAGGCCACAATGCCACTAGGTCGAAATCTACTAATTCTAATCATTCTGCTCAGCTGCTGCCATCAGCACATCCGCCCCACGCCTCCTCTCCGTGAAACTGCAGGCATAATGTCAGTAGGGTTTTTTATAACTCAGTGTGTGTACTCTAGCATTTGTTCTAAGCATATTAAAGACCCTAACACACAGGTGCAGAAGTAGGCCATTCTGCCCATCGAATCTGCTCCACCATTCCATCATGGCTGATTGATTATCCCTCTCAACTCCATTCTCTTCCCTTCTCCCCTGTAACCTTTGACAGCCTCATACCTGATTTAAACGGACATCCCTCTATTCTGAGGTTGTGCCCTCTGGTCCTAGACTCCCCCCATACGAGAAACATCCTCTCTACGTCTACTCTATCTTGGCCTTTCAATATTCAATAGGCTTCAATGAGATCCTTGATATTCTTCCAGATTCAAGCGAGTATAGCAGGGGCCAGGAATATATTTAGAAACCATCCAAAACTTCAATTGGTCATAAATGCAAAACACAGGCGTGGACAGAAAAAATTGTTTGCAGAAAACTATCTCAAGTGCTTACAACTTCAAAGCCAATTCCATTTTGAAAAACAGGATAAGTTGTCCATCCACCCTATCTCCACCCACTGGAGCGCACCGGCCTTAAATCCACTTTTGAATATGAACCAATAGCATTTACACCCCATGACAGAATACCGTGTAGGGAAGTGTATGGTCATACAGTTTGGTAGACGGAATAAAGGTGTAAACTATTTTCTAAACTACAAGAAAAAATCAAAAGTCAGAGGTGCAAAGGGACTAGGAAGCCCTCGTTCACAATTCCCTAAATGTTAAACTTGCAGGCTGAGTCAGTGGTAAAGGCGGCAAATGCAATGATAGCATTCATCTCCAGAGAACTGGAATATAAAAGGATGTAATGTCGATGGCTTGTAAGGCACTGGTTAGATAGCACTTGGAATATCGTGAGCTGTTTTGGGACCTGCATCTAAAAACTGTGCTGGCATTGCAGAGGGTACAGAGGAGGTTCACAAGAATGATTCTGAGAATGACATACGGGGAGTTTAGAAGAACGAGGGGGATCTCATTGAAACTTATCAAATATTGAAAGCCTAGATAGAGTGGGCACGTGGCCAAGTGGTTAAGGCATTCAACTAGCGATCTGAAGGTCATGAGTTCGAGCCCCAGCCGAGGCAACGTGTTGTGTCTGCGACGACACTGGTGCCAAGCTGTGATGCCCTTCCCTTGGACAACATTGGTGTCGTGGGGAGGAGAGACTTGATGCTTGGGCAACTGCCGGTCTTCCATACAACCTTGCCCAGGCCTGCGCCCTGGAGAGTGAAGACTTTCCAGGCGCAGATCCATGGTCTCGCAAGACTAAACGGATGCCTTTAAGATAGAGTGGATGTTTCCTATACTGAGGGAGTCTTAAGACCAGAGGGCACTGCCTGGGAATAGAGGAACATCCATTTAATACAGAGCTAAGGAGGAACTTCTTTAGCCAGAGGATAGGGAATCTGTGGATTCATTGCCACAGATATCTATGGAGGCCAAATCATCAGGTATATTTAAAGTGGACGTTGATTGGTTCTTCATTAGTCAGATTGTCAAAAGTTACAGGGTTGAGAGGGATAATAAATCAGTCATGATGGAATGGTGGAGCAGACTCGATGGGCTAAATGGCCTGATTCTGCCCTTGCGTTGTATAGTCTTGTGAAAAGTGAGAAACATTGTGGTCCTTCTGTTGTTGGAGAGCTTGTGATTATTCATGCATTTTTCTGGACACTACATGCAAGACCAAAATTCATTTATCACTCTAATCGACCTACCAACATGAAAGAGATCAATAAAAAAAACCAGAAAACCTGCAAAGTGTTGCCAGGACTTCAAGACCTGAGCTTACAGGGAAGGATCTAATAAGTTAAGACTTTACTCTTGGAATGTAGAAAATTGAGGGGAGATTTGATAGAGGTATACAAAGTTATGAGGGGTATAGATAGAGTAAATGCAAGCAGATTTTTTCCATTGAGTTTGGGTGAGACTAGAACTGGAGGTCATGGGTTACTTTATACTTTATTGTCGCCAAACAATTGATACTAGAATGTACAATCATCACAGCGATATTTGATTCTGCGTTTCCACTCCCTGGATTACAAATATTAAAAATAGTAAAAATTAGTAAATGTTAAAAATTTAAATTATAAATCATAAATAGAAAATAGAAAAATGGAAAGTAAGGTAGTGCAAAAAAACCGAGAGGCAGGTCCAGGTATTTGGAGGGTACGGCCCAGATCCGGGTCAGGATCCGTTCAGCAGTCTTATCACAGTTGGAAAGAAGCTGTTCCCAAATCTGGCCATACGAGTCTTCAAGCTCCTGAGCCTTCTCCCGGAGGGAAGAGGGGCAAAAAATGTGTTGGCTGGGTGGGTTGTGTCCTTGATTATCCTGGCAGCACTGCTCCGACAGCGTGCGGTGTAAAGTGAGTCCAAGGACGGAAGATTGGTTTGTGTGATGTGCTGTGCCATGTTCACGATCTTCTGCAGCTTCTTTTGGTCTTGGACAGGACAACTTCCATATCAGGTTGTGATACACCCTAGAAGAATGCTTTCTACGGTGCATCTATAAAAATTAGTGAGGGTTTTAGGGGGCAGGCCAAATTTCTTTAGTTTTCTCAGGAAGTAAAGACGCTGGTGGGCCTTCTTGGCAGTGAACTCTGCTTGGTTGGACCAAGTCAGGTCATTTGTGATATTGACCTGAGGAACTTAAAGCTCTTGACCTGTTCCACTTGCGCACCACCGATGTAAATGGGGTCCTGCGGTCCGCTACTCCTTCTGAAGTCAACAACCAATTCCTTCATCTTGCTGACGTTGAGGGTGAAAGGTGGAACCTTTTCACTCAGAGGGTGGTGTGTGTGTGGAGCCAGTGCAAGCTGCGGCTGCACATAGGAGTGTTTCAAGGTGAGAGGAGGAGAAATAGGAAGCTATAACGTGGCTTCCCAGCCCATACATATCCTACAAGTTAAGGGTTGTTTAATTACATCCCCTACCTGTAAGAGATTGTCCCCAGATGGGAAACAGGGAATCAGTGTGAATTCCAGCAGCTCCACTGTGAGTTGATGCCAGAGCCTAGATCAAAAGAGAAGAGTTAACATTAGATCATAGGACCATAAAACATGGGAACAGAATTAGGCCTTTTGGCCCATCAAGTCCACTTTCCCATTCTATCTTGGCTGATTTATCATCCCTCTCACTTCCAATCTCCCACCTTCTCCCCGTAACCTTTGATGCCCTGACTAATCAAGAACCCATCAACCTTAATTTTAAAAACCCCCAATGACCTGCCTCCACAGCCATCTGTGGCAATGAATTCCACAGATTCACCACCTCTGACTGAAGAAATTTGTCATCTCCGTTCTAAAGGTTCACCCTTCAATTCTGAGGCTGAGCCCTCTGGTGCTAAACCCATGGAAATACCCTCTCCACATCTAGGCCTTTAAGTGATTCCCCAGGTTTCAATGCGTTCTTCACCTCATTCTTCTGAACTCCAGCCAGTACAGGCCCACAGCCATCAAACACTCCTCATACAGTAGCCTTTTCATTCCCAGAATCATTCTTGCGAACCTCCTCTGGATCCTCTCCAATACCAGCACATCCTTAATTAAAACCGCCCATAATACTCCAAGCATGATCTGACCAGTGTCTTATAAAGCCTCAGCACTTCATCCTTGCTTTTAGATTCTAGCCTTCTCAAAATGAATTTGCCTTCCTTACCACCGACTCAACTTGCAATTTGCATTTGAAATAGAGGCGAGTGCTTTACAAGGCACTTTGCAATCTATCCTTGTGAAATGGAACTTAAGAAAGTAATAATGAACAGACACAAAGGCTGATGGAAATATGGTCGGCATCTGTCAGTGAAAGGGCATGGTTGCATCTCTCCTAATGCAGTCAGGCTGCACTGGATCAGAAAAAGCTGCAGAGCACTGAAAACTCAGCCAGCTCTTTCATGGAACTGGCCTCCCCAGCACTGAAAACATCAAAAGGTAATGCCTCAAAAAGGCGGCGCCCATCATTAAGGACCCCCATCACCCAGAGCTTGCCCTCTGCTCCTTGCCACCATCAGGGAGGAGGGACAGGAGCCTGAAAATACACACACAACGTTTCAGGAACAGCTTCCTCCCCTCCATCATCACATTTCTGAACGGACAATGAACCCATGTACACCACCTCACTATTTTCGCTCTCCCTTTACACTACTGAATTGAATTTTCGTCTATACTCATTACAATTTAAGGACAGTGTACAGCTGCCGCAAAAGAAATTTCACGACTCATGTCAGTGATAATAAACCTGATTGTGATTCCAAAGAAGACCACATTCTCTAAATTCACTAGCCAGCCCATCCCTGGACCAAGGCACGCTGGCTGCGCATTTTGGCTGGCCCTGCACTTCCAGGCGTTTCAAACAGGGCAGGGTGCGAGGTCGAGCCGCACCTACCCCTAATTCTCCAGCCATTCAACTCAAAATGAAAAGGAGGAAAGTCACCTCATCCCGCATGAGTTACAAACCGGGACCCCGTCCGCCTGGTCCTGGGTAGGGCAGACGACTCCCCTTCCCCCAGCGAGAAGAGGCTGCCCAGTTACGCCTATGGCCCGGACAGCAGGGGAGACCCAGAATCCCCCACCAACACCTCCACAGGAGGCCGAGGCAGAGACCGGCCGGGGGTGGGGGGCGGTGTCCCGGGCACCTCGGGGCGGGGAGGGCGAGGCCTCACCTCCGGTTGTAAAAGGTCTCCATCCTCTGCCAGCGCTCGGCCGCATCCCCGCTGTCTGCTTCCTGCTGCCGCCGCAGAAACCCCACTGGGTCCCTCATCCTGCCGATCCTCACGGCCGCACTGCAGCCGACGACCGGCTTACCGCCCTGACGACCGGGGAGGCCCGTCAGTCAACCCTGGCCACGCCCCCAGAGACTCCGCACATGTTCTGGCCACGCCCCCAGACTCCGCACTCGTTCTGGCCACGCCCCCAGACTCCGCACTCGTTCTGGCCACGCCCCCAGACTCCGCACTCGTTCTGGCCACGCCCCCAGACTCCGCACTCGTTCTGGCCACGCCCCTCAGGAACTGACTCTCCGACCTGGTCACGCCCCTCGGGAACTGACACTTCGACCTGGTCACGCCCCTCAGCAACTGACACTCGGCCCTGGCCACGCCCCTCAAGGAACGTTGCTCCGTCCTGGCCCCTCCCCCCAAACCCCGCCTGCAATGAACCCTGGTCCCGTCTGTCCACCTTCGCCCCGCCCCGTTCTCCACCCACTGTTACCTTGGTAACTGTCAATCATACTCCTCACAGCCATGGTAACTATCGAAGCGGCCTTGGTCTTGCTCCGAGCTCAAAGAAACTGTAGATGCAGCAAATCTGCAATAAAAACAAAACGCTGGCCAAGTCGGGTGGCGTTATCGGAAAGAGAAAATGAGTTACAGTTTATGTTATCAAAACCAGGTCTCACTATCTCCGCTACCGATAACCGTGCACCACAAACTGCCTAAAGATACACACTGTATGATCCATTCATGGTCCTTCGTTCCTCTTCTAGCATTTACTGTCATCTTGGCGTGCGTTTCACTTCTCTGCCATGATGGCTGAATAATTAGGTGTGGTTGTTAGTTGGTGCAGTGGGTCTCTGTGAATTCACATTGTTTGATTACCTGGAATTCCCAGTTTACTGGATATATTCAGTGACTGAACACCCCCACAGCACAGTTGCCAAAGTTCGCTGAAAGGCCAATCGGCATCCATCATTAAGGACCTCCATCACCCAGGACATGCCCTCTTCTCATTGCTACCGTCAGGGAGGAGGTACAGGAGCCTGAAGGCACTCACTCGGTGATTCAGTAACACTCACAACACGCTGGAGGAACTCAGCAGGTCGGGCAGCATCCATGGAAAAGATCGATCGACGTTTCGGGCCGGAACCCTTCGTCAGGACAGTGTTTCGGTAACAGCTTCTTCCCCCTCTGCCATCTGATTTCAGAATGGACATTGAATCCTGTACACCACCTCACTCGTCTTTATTTCTATTTTAGCACTACTTATTTAATTTAACTATTTAATATACAGATATACATACTGTAATTCACATTTTTTCTATTGTTTAGTACGGCTGCCACAAAGACAACAAGTTCCACGTCATATGCCAGTGATATTAAACCTAATTCTGATTCTTATTCCTTACCCTTGAGCACATCTGTGAGGAGCACTGCCACAAGAAAGCAGCATCCATCATCGAGGAGCCCCACATTCCAGGCCATGCTCTCTTCTTGCTGCTACCATTGGACAAGAGGTACAGGAGCCTCAGGTCCCACACCAGGTTCAGGAACAGTTATTACCCCTCAACCATCAGGCTCCTGATCCAGTGTGGATATAGGGTGGCCATTTCCAAATAGGAGGACATTGCATACGTGGTCATAGGTTACCATATATATACAGTGCGTTTCAAAAAAATTTTTTTTAAATAAAATTTAAACCATATTGCAAAAACAACAAATGCAAACAGATGATCACTTTAGTTATTTTATTACATAAAAATTCTAACATGATACTATTTTTTGCCTATATAAATCCAGCAAAACCGTAGCTATTTCATCATTAATCAGTGATTTTCTGCCAGAGCCCTTTTTCCTATTCAATGATTCATCATTCTGCATATTACACACATGCATTCATACAGTATAAATAAAGAACTGAAAGAAATGAATATTCATTTTTCCTCCTGCTGAAGCAGAAATGCTAACCAAATTAACTTACTTCACAAACTAAAGGAAGTAGCCTACTTAGGCCTACCATGGTCTGCAAGGTATGGATGTCTATTTTTTGTATTTCTGCCCTTTACTTGCCATCTCCAGGAGCTTTCTGTTGGCCAGGAGTTTTTTGCACATGGCTGGGCACTCTTCTGAGAAGTTGCTCTGCTTTGACTGAGTCCACTTGCAGATGGTTTCTCTCGTTTCTCCAAGCTGAGGTCTGTGTGAGCATTGCTGCATGGAATAGAGAAGATGTAAGCACTCACCTTCTTCAGGTTTGTAAAACAGACCTCAGATTTACTGAACAGCTTGAGATAACGTCCTTCACTATGGCTATCCACCATCTCAGGAGAATTGAAAATTGCCTCCACAATCCCATACTCTTCATATAATTCATCCATATCAATATCTTGAAGGTTACAGGCCTTGACTGCATCACAGAATTCTCCAAAAGGTATGGCACTTGTTAGGCTCAATTTTGACACTTTGTTATGAAAGCTGTTTTCGGAGAAGTCACTTAAGTACTTTATGACTCTTCCATAGAAAACAATGAAGTCTGCTTCACATTTCTTAGACACACCAGGGGTAAGCTGGCTAAGTTTGGTGTTCACTGCAAAGCCAAAAGAACAGTCCTTTACTCTTCTCTCCAGTTTGCTTTTCAGTTCAGCCATTAGCTTAAATGCTGAAATTATGCTGAGTGACTTGGCTTCTAGTGCTTCAATAGTGTCTGAGAATAATTTAAGAGTGTGACTGAGGAAGAAGAAATAGATTTCTGATGATTCACAGGCATTTCCTTCATGTCCAAAGCACTTCCACAGTACCCTGGGGCACTCCTCCTCATCTAGGCTCTGAAAATAACTTTTTAGGACTTTCCAGCACTGAAGTATTCTGTCAATAGATGGCAAAAGAGAGAGGCATCTAGTCACAATGTGCCGTATCAGATTACAGTCATCAACATCCAGGAGTTCACAGAACTCCTTTAACTGTGCTGTTCTTTTACCTGAGATGCTGAAATGGTTGTACACTTTGAGCACAATATTTTCAACATCAAGTTCCAGTTTTCCTGTAGCAAATCTTGTTGCATTGTACAAAATATGGGCCAGACAATTTGCAGCAATAATGTTCTTCTGAGCCATTTTCAGTTTTTGATAAACACTGTCGTGTTTCCATAGTTTACATTTGCATTGTCAGCAGTGTATGTAGACACTTGATTCAGATCCAGACCTGATGTCTCTAGTTTAACCAGTAGCTGATTTGTTATGCCCTCTGATGATTCGTTATCCCTGTAAAAGTCAAGTAACACATGTTGCACTCCCTTCTCAAGGTGAAAGTATCTCAGAAGTATTGGGAAACACTTTGTTGCACCTTTGTTTGAAGCATCGGTTGCTGCTAAAAAGGGCCTTTGATATACTCCACATGCTTTTGTACAGAATACGGTGCAAGAATATTTTCACACAGAGCTTTTGCTTTAGTTTTCCCACATGTTACACCCTTCACCATCAATGAGTCACTGTACAGGTATACTTCTTTGTCAACTTTTACTCCACAATCAACACTTCTGTATGACTGATGATGCTTCACAGCATGATACACTTTACACAGTTCTGCAGCCAAGACTTTGTCATCTTGAGTCGATCGAGCTGGGGAGAAAAATGATAACAATGATGACGTACCAGCAGTACGAGTGTTAACTTTATGTTTATCTGTGATAGCGTGTCGTTCAACTGCACTTTTTCCCTTACTGACAATCTCCACATCACAACAGCATAGTCAACAAAAAAAACGTGAAAGTCACCCTTTCTGCTTTTAGCAATAAATCCAAATTCTTTGGCCCATTCATGGTTAAATATAGTCTTTCTTTTTGGCATTTCCTTAGGGGCTTGAAACGAGAACAAAAAAGTCAACCACTCTCCACTGCAGCCTTGGGCAGACTGACCCTCTGGGACATGTTGACGTCACGTGACTCGTACACTGCAGCTCGTCAGCAGTGTTGACAACGGCAACTACATATAATAAAAATACATTAACGATTGTTATAGCTTTCAGTTCCCACTGTTTTAAGTACATCTGAGGTCATTTATATAAGATTTTTAGTCAGACCTAAAAAAGGAGGACAAATTAACGTCCGGCTTGAGGTGGCACCGGACGGAGGACAGAGTGTTCAAAAGCCGGACTGTCCGGCCTAAAGCTGGACGTCTGGCCTCCCTATGTGAATAACTTCACTCACCACAACTCTGAACTGATTCCACAACCTACAGACTCACTTTCAAGGCCTCTTCTTGCTCTCTGCTCTCTTCTAGCTACTACCACTGGGAAGGAGGTACAGGGGCCTTCAGTTCCACACCACCAGGGTTCAGAGACAGTTATTACCCCTCAACCATCAGACTCCTGAACCGGTGTGGATAACTTCACTCACCCCAACACTGAATTAATTCCATAACCTACAGACTCACTTTCAAGGCCTCTACAACTTGTGTTCTCAGTGTTATATTTATTTTCACAGTTTGTCTCTCTTGGCAAATTGGTTGTTCATCAGTCTTTGTTTATATATAGTTATTTTTATAAATTCTATTGTATTTCTTTATTTTCCCGTGAATGCCTGCAAGAAAATGAAGCTGAAGGTAGTATACAGGAACTTTGATGAGAAATTTTACTTTGGAGTATTCTGAGACTCTGACACTTTAAGCAGAGGAATTGGTGGGTTGTCCGCTGCATCTGGCGATGATAGGAAACCTGTGTAGGAGAGTTTTTAAAGTGCAAAGGTCATTGCACTGGAACAGTTCCACTCTCTCAGAAGTCCGGATCCAGTCGTATGAAGAAGTGTCTCAACTGGGGTCTTCCCTGGCTGCAGTGGATGGCCATGACTCCCTCTATGTCTCGCCATGCCCCTCGCTCTCAACAGAGCGTGGCAGACCCGCCTTCCTGGCTGTTGGATCTCACTGGAGATTTCATCCGCCCAGTCGCGGCCTGGATCTGACTTTGCACGGTAGGCAGGCCTGTCCCTACTCACCAGGGCATCAAAGCCGCTACCCACCCTCACCTGGTTTAGCTCACCGGTCGAAGTCACGTACTGAGGTGTGGTCGCTTCTGCATCCAAACAGCTACTTGGAGCCAGAGGTGAGAGCTGAGTGTCCGATGGGGACCAAAGATGACTGTACTTCCCTAAAATGGATATGACAGGCCCCTTCACCAGAGATGCTCCCATTTCTGGACATACACCCCAAAGACAGAGGAAATATCATCCCCAATATACTCCCGAAAGCCAGTAGAAGTTTTATATGATATTTATTTAGCAGAGTAGGCCCATCCAGCTCTTTGAGCCACACTGCCCCAGCAACCCCACAACCTCAACTGAATTGAGTTGACTTTATTTCTTACATCCTTCACATACATGTGTAAAAATCTTTACATTATGTCTCCATCTAAATGTGCAATTTGTAGTAATTTATAATAAATAGTGCGTACAACAGGACAGTCAATACAACATAGAAATACAGTTGTATCAACATGATTTGATCAGTCTGATGGCCTGGTGGAAGAAGCTGTCCGGGAGCCTGCTGGTCCTGGCTTTTATGCTGTGGTACCGTTTCCCGGATGGGAGCAGCTGAAAAAAATTGTGGTTGAGGTGACTCGGGTCCTCAATGATCCCTCGGACCCTTTTTACACACCTGTCTCTGTAAAAGTCCTGAATAGTGGGAAGTTCACATCTACAGATGCGCTGGGCTGTCTGCACCACTCTCTGCAGAGTCCTGTGATTGAGGAAAGTACGGTTCCCATACCAGGCAGTGATGCAGCCAGTCAGGATGCTCTCAATTGTGACTCTGTAGAAATTTCTTAAGTTTTGGGGGCCCGTACCAAACTTCTTCAACCGTCTGAGCCAACATGTTCAGACCACGTGAGGTGCTCAGTGAAGTGTTTGCTGAGGAACTTAAAGCTGTTTACACTCTCAACCGCAGATCCATGGATGTTAATAGGGGTTAGCCTGTCTCCATTCCTCCTGTAGTCCACAACCAGCTCCTCTGTTTTTGCGACATTGCGGGAGAGGTTGTTTTCTTGACACCACCGTGTCAGAGAGATGACTTCTTCCCTGTAGGCTGCCTCATTATTATTTGAGTTTAGGCCGATCAGTGTAGTGGCGTCAGCAAATTTAATTAGCAGGTTAGAGTTGTGGGTGGCAACAATTAACCCTAACCTAATCACGGGACAATTTACAATGGTCAATTAACCTACTTGATTCGTCTTTGGACCCTGGGAGGAAATCAGAGCACTGGGGGAAAACCCACACATTCTACAGGGAGGACATACAGAGGCTTCGTACAGAAATAAACTCTGACCTTCGGAAGACCCTGAACTAACAACCACACTACTGTGGTGTCCAAATGATGATACCGCCTCTCGTTCTTTCAAGCTCGATCAGCCCAGCTGGCTTAATCTCTCCTCGCGACTCGATGCCCCATTCCTGGAATCAATCTGTTTAAACCGGAGTAGATGAATGCTGACAGGGTCATGCATACAAGGGAAACCTGCACAGAGGAGGCAATGAGGCCTAGGCCATATGAGTGGCAGGGCAGCTGCGAGGAGCTGAGTACTTTACTCTCTTCTGTTCAATCCATTAAACTCCCTTTCTCCTAAGTCTTTTCTTCCAGGCATATGAATTTAATTCTTCAGGTTATTTGTTCTATTGCTCTATCTCCCCTTGTCTCTCAGCTGCTCATGTGTGTCTGTGATATTCCCTGTTAATGTATTAAATGACTTTCGAGGTAGCTCCGAGCTGTGACCTCCTGAGGCCGCAGCTCAGTTTTAGTTTATTTCTCAAGTTCATTTGGGCTCGGGGGATGGTTTTGGGCACAGGAAAGGGAGTTAGCAGTCAAATTAGGTTTTCACGACGGGGATGTCGGGAATTTAAAGGACTTACATCAGCGAGTCATCGGCAGGTTCCAGAGCTGGCGTTCTGGCGGGCAGAGGGAATGAGGTCTGATGACCCCATGGCTCTCAAATTGGTGAGACCAGAGTTTGAGGCCCAGTGTTTGGCATCCTGACATTGGCAATCCAGAGTTAAAGGCCTGGTATTCAATGATTTCAATTCCAGGGGTTATTGCTGAGGATGAAGGCCCAAGGGTCAAATTAGAAGTCCAGTAGTCAAGGCTCGTCAGCCGGAGCCCCAGGTCTGTGAATCTCTGAGAGTCCACTGAGGTAGTCAAAGGCCCCACGTTTGCATGTCCAAGACCGAATCTGAATTCGAGCCCACTGGAGGCTGAAGACCAAAGAATACAGCCTGTCTTGGGGTTAGAGGACTATGTATGTGTGTAGTTGGGAGGGAGGAACGAAGGTTGTTTTGCTGTTTGTTGTGTTCTGTGTTGTTCAGCCGAGCATCGTGGGTACCAGAATGTGTGGCGACAATTGTGAGCTGTCCGTAGCACACCCCACAGGTATGTTGGTTGTTAACACAAGTGACACATTTCACTGTGTGTTTCGATGTACACATGATAAATAAACTTGAACTTACTGTATTGTAGAAATGCTTCCAATGCACATTGTACTTCTTGCAAAGATTATCACTGTCGTTTTTTGTATTCATTTAGAGATGAGTATCTAGACACATTTATTTGAGATAAGTGAGTCCAGCTCCTGGTCTTCACGTGTGGTTTAGCTGCTAAGCCCAATAAAACCATTTCTACTGACAGGAGAAAGGGCAAAGGTGGGTTCCTGGTGCCTTAAGACCAGTCGATCCGGGCAGACGGGTTTCGTCAGCCGTGGTTCACAGCTCATCTGGAAGAAAAACTCTAACCTTAGACCTCCGCTGCCTTGTGGCTGTACCCACTCAAATGAAAAGCTTCAGGACTAAACCCCGGGGAGAGGTCCAGAGCGGGAGTTCCGAAGGCAGTCCTACGTTGAGGTCAGTGCTGACTGGCAACTCCTGCAATGCCACTGGTGCCAAACTATATCAGTCTCCGCCGTTCCTTTGGGTTCATCAGATGTGTGGAGAGGCTGAGCCTGCTGAATGGGCAACAGCTCGCTCTCCATGTCGTACTGCCCTGGGTTATGTATCACGTAGACAGCTGGGACTCAGCACCCACGGTCAATCCCAACCAACAGAGAGCCTCATAATTTAGAGATACAGATGGGACAGGCCCTTCTGGCCCTCTGTGCTGCCAGCAACCAACCTATTTAAGCCTGGCCCAATCATGGTACAATTTACAATGACCGAGTAATCTACTCATCGCTGCATGTTTGGACTGCGGGAGGAAACTGGAGCAATCAGAGGAAATGCACCAGGTCATGGGGAAAACGTACAAATCCCTTACAATAGGTGCCAGAATTAAACTCTGAATTCTGGAATGCTCAGAGGTGTCATGGTGTTGTGCTAATCGCAATGCCACCATGGCACCCCAAGCGTGTCATTGTTTCCCATCAACTTGTTTGTCATTCATTCCCATGTTTTTAAAATTCTACTAACAATTAGTTGGATTGTCTCAGATTAGCAGTTTCAAACTCCTGGGAGTGCACATCACACACAACCTCTCATGGTCCAGGAACACGTCCTACACGGTCAGGAGAGCTCACCAACGCCTCTACATTCTGAGGAGGCTGAAGAGAGCTGGACTCTGCACGTCCACTCACACCATTCTGCAGATGCTCAGCAGAGAGAATCCCATCACACTGCGTCACTGCGTGGTACGGGAACTGCACTGTGGTAGGTAAGGAGAGTAGTCAAAAACACCCAATGCGTCACTGGCATCAGCTTACTCGCCATAAAAAACATACACTATGCAGAAAGATGCCAGAAAAGGGCCAGTAACATCATGAAGGATCCCACCCGCCCTGCTCAGGGACTGTTTGTCCCAATCCCATCAGCGAGGAGGCTACATAGCACCCACACCAGGACCACCAGACTCAAAAACAGTTACTTTCCCTAACACTTCCACCACTACTTTATTATTTCCGATCAGTCACCTTATATACAGCTTTTATGGATATACAATCAATCTATTATATCAATTATTTTATGTTCGTATATTTTTCATTATTATCTTTGTTTTCCTTATGGTATTGTGTTTTTTTTTGCACTGAATTGGATCTGGAGTAGCAATTATTTTGTTCTCCTTACAGCTGTGTACAGGAAACGACAATAAACAATCTTGAATCTTGAATTAGGAAGGCAAAATTTGGCAGCGCTAGAGAGCGGCAATAAATAATTGAGATTCTATTGAGAGTCAGTGTATACCACACCCTTAACCCGCTAACATAAAGGTATGAACACAAGAGATTCTGCAGATCCAGGGCAACACACACACAATCCTGGAGGAACTCAGCTGGTCAAGCTGTGCCTATCTGGGGAATAAACAGTTGAAGTTTTGGGCCAGCACTGTTTCTCAGGGCTAGAAAGGAAGGGAAAAGAAACCAAAATAAGGTGAAGGTGAGGGAGGGGAAGGAATACAAGCTGGTAAGTCATAGGTGAGAGGAAGCGAGAGGGAAGGTGGTTGGGTGGGGAAGGGATGGGGGCATGACATAAGAAGCTGGGAAGTGATAGGTGGAAGAGGTGAAAGGCTGACGAAGAAGGAATTTGATAGGAGAGGTGAGGGGACCATGAGAGAAAGGGAAGGAAGAGGGGGACCAAAAAGAGGTGAAGGGCCGATGAGGAGAAGAGAAGCTTTGAGAAAGGTTCCAGGATGGGGAAAGAAAAAGAAAGAAGGTGAAGGGGAGGGAAATTAATGGAAATTGGAGAAATTGATGTTCATGCTGTCAGGTTGGAGGCTGCTTAGACAGAATATGAGGTGTTGCTCCACCAACCTGAGAGTGGCCTCATTGTGACAGTAGAGGAGACCATGTTGGAATAGGGATGGAAAATCGAATTAAAATGAGTGGCCTCTGGGAAATCCTGCCTGTAGTGGCAGACAGAGTGAAGGTGATTGAAACAGTGCACAACCTCCAGCCCATTCCTGTGTTAGTCCTTGAAAGTCCTTGAAAGTGAGTCCAGTTGAGTAGGAACAGTTCAGTGATGGGGCGAGTGAAGTAATTCCTCTGGTTGAAAAGCCTGGTGGTTGAGGGGTGATAACTGTTCCTAAACTTGGTGCTGTAGGTTCTTAGGTTCCTGTATCTTCTTCCTGATGCAGCAGCGAGAAGGTGGCAAGGCCTGGCTGGTAGGGGGCCTTGACGATGGATGCTGCTTTCCTACAACAGTGCTGCGTGTAGATGTGGTCAATGGTGGGGAGGGCTTTCTAGTATGGACTGGGCCATAACTACTACTTTTTGTAGGATTTTCTGTTTGGGAGCATTGGTGTTTCCATAGCAGGCCATGATACAACAAGACAATATACTCTCCTCCACACATCTATAGAAGACTGCTAAAGTTTTAGAAGTTTTTGCAAATCTTCGCAAACTCCTGAGAAAGTGGAAGCATTGCCATGCTTTCTTCATAATGGCACCTATCGCTGGACCCAGGACAGATCCTCTGAAATGATGTGGCTGAGGAATTTGACGTTGCTGACCCTCTCCACCTCTGATCCCCTGATGAGGACTGGCTCACTGACCTCCGGTTTCCTCCTCCTGAAGTCAATAATCATCTTCTTTCTCTTGCTGACATTGAGTGAGAGGATGCCGCCGTGGCACCACTCAGCCAGATTTTCCATCTCCCTCCTATGTACTGATTTGTCACCAACTTTAATTCAGCCTTTGACAGTGTGTGTCATCAGCAAACTTGAATATGACGTTAGAGCTGTGCTTAGTCACACAGTCATAAGTGTAAAGCGGGTACAGCAGGGGGCTAAGCACACGGTCCTGTGGTGCATCTGTGCAGAGAGAGATAGTGGAGGAGATGTTGTTGCCAAGCCAAACCGACTGGGGTCTGCAAGTGAGGAAATTGAGGATCCAGTTGTACAAGGAGGTATTGAGGCTAAGGTCTTGAAGCTTATTGATCAGTTTCGAGGGGATGATAGTGTTGAATGCTGAGTTGTGGTCAATGCACAGCATCCTGATGTATGCATCTTCACTGTCTGGATAGTCTAGGGTTGAGCGAAGAGGCGGGCAAATTGTTATGATGATGGGCAAATTGGAGTGGATCCAAGTCGCTTCTCAGGCAGGAGTTGGTAAGCTTCATCACCAACCTCTCAAAGCACGTCATCACTGTGGATGTAAGTGCCAATGGATGATAGTCAACGAGGCAGGTCACCACATTTTTGGTATTAATGTCACAATGGCTATGGGTGAAGGCAAGATACATGGATCCTGGTGGGAATAATGGAGGCTGAAAGCCATGCCTTCTGCACGAATCCCCGTGCAGAAGTAGTACTGTGACCACTCGAGTCGAGTATGGTGTTCTCCTGAGGTGGGCCCTCAGGTGCCTGTAGAGGCTGATCCAGAATGCACATGTTTTAAGGGGCCTCCAGACCTCACAATCCCACCCCGTTTTGCCACTTGCTGATCGCCAGGGGACCTAATTGGAAATATTAGGGTGGATTCCATGAATGGAGAATGCCTGTGTGTGATTTTGTTTAATGTGGAGAGGGTGATGCACAGGCTGCTACCAGATGGTCCTTGACAGAGTGCAAGGTAACTCAGGACCCTTCACTGCTGCCGCCTTTCTCTGGCTTCACTACCGATGTGTTGTATCATCATCTTTCCACCAGCTCCGCCATCAAGGTCTTGGCGGGACCGCTCTTTGTCTGTGACCTTCCTCTTGACCTGACTACCATGACTGATCTTTCCAGGAGCTAAGCTCCAGACAGCATCATCCGCGGGATCCCAGGAACTCACAGACCTCTCCAGCACCACCAGGCGACAATTCTCGGAGGAGAGTGAATGCACTGAGTGAAAACGTAATACACAAGCAACAGGAGGCACACACTGAGTTAGCTTCCAGAAATGATGCTGTCCGTACATTGGAAGGTGGATGGAAACAAGGCCCTTCAGCCCAACTCACCCATGCCAGCTATGTTGCTTAATCTTCTTGCTGCCAACATAAATCAAAGACCTCCACCCACCCCAAACATTCTCTCTTCTCCCCCTCCCATTGGGGAGAAGATACAAAAGCCTGAAAGCATTTCCAACAAGGCTCAAAGGCATCTTCCATCCCACTGTTATCAGACTCTTCAACGGGCCACTTGTATGATAAGGTGGACTCTTGACCTCATAATCTACTGTGGCTTTGGTCTCTTCCCCCTTTCCGAACCACGATTCCCCTCTCTCTGCTCCCTTAGTCCACAATAGAAACCCATATCAGAGTCAGATTTATCATCACTCACATGTCATGAAATTTGTTTTTCTTTTTTTGTGGCAGCAGTACAGTGGAATACATAACATTAGGATGACTAAGACTTTTGCACCCTAAGTTCAAAGTTCAAAGTAAATTTTATTATCAAAGTACATGTACGTCACCATATACAATCCTGAGATTCAGTTTCTTGCAGACACTTTGTCCCTATAGCGTCTTTGGCACTCACTCCATGGGATAAAAGATTACGTGCTTTAACCCTGTCTGTCCTGTATACCTCTGTCAGGTCATCCCTCAATCTTTTACGTTCTCAGGAATAAAGTTCTGGTCTACACAAACTGCTTGTAACTCAGGCCTCCAAGTCCAGGCAACATCCTGGTGAATCTTTTCTGCATTCTTTCTAATAGCATATTTACTATACATGGTAACCAAAACTGTACACGTTACTCCATAAAAACTAGAGATTCTGCAGATGCTGAAAATCCAGAGTAAAGCACACGCAAAATGCTGGAGGAACTCCGCAGGTCAGGTACTTTATACTTTATACTTTATTGTCGCCAAACAATTGATACTAGAACGTACAATCATCGCAGTGTTATTTGATTCTGCGCTTCCTGGATTACAAATATTAAATATTAAAAATATGAAAAATAGTTAAAAATTAGTAAATAATAAAAATTTAAATTATAAATCATAAATAGAAAATAGAAAAATGGGAAGTAAGGTAGTGCAAAAAAACCGAGAGGCAGGTCTGGATATTTGGAGGGTACGGCCCAGATCCGGGTCAAGGTCCATTCAGCAGTCTTATCACAGTTGGAAAGAAGCTGTTCCCAAATCTGGCCGTACGAGTTTTCAAGCTCCTGAACCTTCTCCCGGAGGGAAGAGGGACGAAAAGTGTGTTGGCTGGGTGGGTCGTGTCCTTGATTATCCTGGCAGCACTGCCCCAATAGCGTGCGGTGTAAAGTGAGTCCACGGACGGAAGATTGGTTTGTGTGATGTGCTGCGCCGTGTTCACGATCTTCTGCAGCTTCTTTCGGTCTTGGACAGGACAACTCCCATACCAGGTTGTGATGCACCCTAGAAGAATGCTTTCTACAGTGCATCTATAAAAATTATTGAGGGTTTTAGGGGACAGGCCAAATTTCTTTAGTTTTCTCAGGAAGTAAAGGCGCTGATGGGCCTTCTTGGTAGCGCCTTTGTATAAGAATAAAGAGTCAGGGTTATTGGGCCGAGACCTTTCCATAAATGTTGCCTGACCTGCTGACTTCCTCCAGTATTTTGTGTGTGTTATACAACATGCCAAGTGTGGCTTCAGCCACATCTTACCTAACTGCATGATAACCTCCCAACTCCTATATTCAATGCCCTGATTGTTGAAGGTCCACATGCCAGTTACCTTCTTCTCCACCCCATCTACCTGTGACACAAATTAGGCACTTGATTCCTAGTTCCAAAATCCTAGAAGAGATTCATCAGAATGATTCCAAGAAAGGGCAGGTTAACATTTGAGGAATGTTTGGAGGCTGTGCGCCTGTAATTGCTGGAGTTTAGAAGAATAAGGGGGATCTCACTGAAACTCACCAAATATTAAAATACCTAGATAGAGTGGATGTGGGGAGGAAGTTTCCTATAGTTGGGGAGTGTAGGACCACAGGGCACAGCCTCAGAATAGAGGCTCGTCCATTTAGAACAGAGATGAGGAAGAAGTTTTTTAGCCAGAGAGTGGTAAATCAATAGATTTCACTGCCGTGCATGGCTGTAGTGGTCATGTTATTGAGTATATTTAAGGTAGAGGTTGATAGGGTCCTGATTAATACGGGTGTCAAAGGTTATGGAGAAAAGGCAGGAAAATGGGGATGAGAGGGATAATAAATCAGCCATGATGGGGCACACTCATGGGGCCAAATGGCCTAATTCTGCTCCGTTGCCTGATGGTCTTGTGTCATATAGTCCCTTCCTTTCCATCACAGTACCCAGGACCCTACTATTAAGGGTCCTCCCCTTGTATGCCCTCCACAAAATGCATTTATCTGGGTTGAGAGCTATTTACCGATACTCAGTCCACATACTGGATGATCAAACCCTGCATTTTTCATAACCTTCTATACTGCCTACGATACCACTGAAA
This sequence comes from Mobula hypostoma, assembly GCF_963921235.1. Taxonomy (NCBI): domain Eukaryota; kingdom Metazoa; phylum Chordata; class Chondrichthyes; order Myliobatiformes; family Myliobatidae; genus Mobula; species Mobula hypostoma. The sequence continues at coordinate 123,108,125 of NC_086099.1, read as the reverse complement.
CTCAGTGTCCACTTTATTGGGTACACCTGCTCGTTAATGCAAATATCTAATCAGCCAATCGTGTGGCAGCAACTCAATGGATAAAAGCATGCAGACCTGGTCAAGAGGTTCAGTTGTTGTTCAGACCAAACATCAGAACGGGGAAATAATGTGATCTAAGTGACTTTGACCATATTGTTGGTGCTAGATGGGGTGGTTTGAGTATCTCAGAAACTGCTGCTCTCCTGGGATTTTCATGCACAAAAGTCTCTAGAGTTTACAGAAAATGGAGTGAGAAACAAAGAACAGCCAGTGAGCAGCAGTTCTGCAAGTGAAAATGCCTTGCTACTGAGAGAGGTCAAAGGAGAATGGCCAGACTGGTTCAAGCTGACAGGAAGATGACAGTAACTCAAATAACCATGTGGTGCAACAATGGTGTGCAGACGAGCATCTCTGAACACACAACACGTTGAACCTTAAAGTGGATGGGCTACAGTAGCAGATAACTATGAATATACACGCACTAGCCAGTGAAATAGGCACAGGAAGTATGTAAAAAATAGCCACTGAATGCATAGATTTTCATTGTATTTCTTTATTTTCCTGTCAGGCTGGGTGACAGCTTCTTGCCTCCGGCTGTGAGACTTGTTAATACTCTGCTTCCACCCAGCACAAACGTACACCCTGTCTGAATGCCCTGCCCCACCACACCCTCAGCAACCCCACCCCCCCCCCCAAACCCCCAACTCACAGACACACTCTCATCCTGCACTGGTCACATACTTACATTATTGTTTGTTTTATTATAATGGTGCCAGTAGCATTATACTGTCTCATATAAACATGCACTTCGCACTTTATGCCAACCTGTCAATATTTAGGCCATGTCACTCAAGGACTTGTGCTGATACTGTTCTGTGAGTGTATGTACTGGATTGTAACTATATGTGCTGTGTGTGGCTGTATGTGCTATGTTTTGCACCTTGGCCCCAGATCAATGACATTTTGTTTAGATGTGTATGGCTGAATGACTTGAACTTGAACTAGCAGTGCACGTAAAACAACAAGTCCAAAGTTTGTTTTGAATATGATGACATAAACATTCTTTGATAATAAATTTGCACCGACTATGACTTTGAACATCTTTAGAAATAGCTTAGATATGCTTAGATGTGCTTTTACCTAAAAAGTCAATACTCCTGTACTGGCTTTCTCTAATCAACATAATCTTGTTAAAATGGCTGGTAATATCACTGATAATTGTTTCTGTGATGTTTCCCACCGCAGATGTACAACCAACAGCCTTGATATTACTCAGTTTACCCATAACCACAAGAGATTCTACAGATGCTGGAAATCTTGAGCAAAGCACACAAAATACTTTAGGAATTCAGCAGGTCAGGCAGCATCTATAGAGGGGAATAAACAGATGGCATTTCATGCCAGGACCCTTCATTGGGACGAGAATGAAAGGCAGCAGAATCTATCTCCCCCTCCCCCTACCTTCTTATTCTACCTCCTACCACCTTCCTTTCCAGTCTTGATGAAGGGCTTAGCCTGAAACTTCAACTGTTTATTCCCCTCATTAGATGCTGCCTGACATGCTGAGTTCCTCCAGCATTTCGTGTTTGTTGCTCAGTTCATCCAAAGACATTTTTCCTGAACTAGGGTATAACATCTGCAGTTTTCCTGACCTTCTCTCCATCAACCTGACTTTTCTTTCCCCAAACATTCTCCCTCTGGAAATCCAGATAAGATAAAAGATCTCCCTTTTAAAGGCCTCTAATTATTCAATTATATATTTTGCTTGATGAACTTGGATTCCAACTTAACAAGGTGAGAGAGTATCCTAAATGTTATGATGTTACAATTCCCACCCTCCCCCACAATTATTCTTCCAAATAATTAGAGTACAGGCCCAGAACCCTTTCATTCCTAGAACCATTGTAGTGAACCTCCTCTAGACACTCTCCAATGGCAGCACACCTTTTCATTGATAAGGGGCCCAAAACTCTTTACCAATACTCCAGGTGCAGTTGGACCAATGCCTTATAAAGCCTCAGCAATACACCCTTGCTTTTGTATTCTAGTCTTCTCAAAATGAATGCCAACATTACCCTTATCTTCCTTGCCACCAACTCAACCTGCAAGTTAACCTTTAGAGAATCCTTCACGAGGACTCCCAAGTCCCTTTGCATCTCTTAGTTTCAAATTTTTGAATTTTTTCCCCATTAAGAAAATAATACATGCCTTTATTCCTTCTGCCAAAGGGCATGTCCATCAATATCAAATTTAATATCACCAGCATTTGTTGTGAAGCTTATTGCAATGCATGATAATAAAAATTGTGAATTTCAGCAAGTATGTATGGTTAAGTTAAATTAGTGTGAAAAAGTAGTGATGTACTATTCATGGGTTCAATGTCCATTCAGAATTCTGATCACAAAGGGGAAGAAGCTGTTGGTGAATTGTTGAGTGTGTGCCTTCAGGCTCCTGTACCTCCTCTTGATGGTAGCAATGAGAACAAGGCATGACCTGGGTGATGGGGGTCCTAAATGCTGGATGCTGCCCTCTTTGAGGCATTGCTCCGGGAAAATGTCCTGGATGCTGGGAAGGCTAGGCCCCATGATGGAGCTGACTGAGTTTACAGCTTTCTGCTGCTTATTTTGATCCTGTGCAGATCACCACCCTCTCCATGCCAGATGGTGATGCAGCCAGTTAGAGTGCTCTCCACATTACATCTATAGATATTTACGAGTACCTTTGGTGACTTACCAAATCTCCTCAAACTCCTGATGAAACATAGCCACTGTCATGTCTTCTTTGTAATTGCATCAATATGTTGGACCCAGGATAGATCCTTAGAGAAGTTGATACTGAGGAACTTGAAATTGCTCACTCTTTCCGCTTCTCATCCCTCTGAGGACTGGTGTGTGTCCCCTTGTCTTATCCGTTCTGAAGTCCACAATCATTTCTTTGGTCTTACTGACATTGAGTGCAGGCTTGTTGCTGTGACAGCACTCGACCAGCTGATCTATCTTGCTCCTGCACACCTTCACATCACCATATGAAATTCTGCCAACAATAGTTATGTCATCAGAAAATTTACAAATGACACTTGAGCTGTGCTTAGCCACACTGTCATGGGTGTAGAGAGAGTAGAACAGCTGCCACATACATCCTTGAGGTGTTGATTATCAGTGAGGTGGAGATGTTATTTCCAATCCGCACAGACTGTGGTCTATCATGCACTTCTCTGCATTCTACTCCATCTGCCATTTCTTTTCCTGCTCCCCCAATCTGTCTAAGCCCATCCACAGACACACTGCTTCCTCAACACTACCTGTCCCTCCACCTATCTTCATATAGTCTGTATACTTGGCCACAAGACCATCAATTCTTTCATTGAAGTCATTGACATATAACATGAAAAGAAGTAGTCCCAACACCAACCCTTGCTGATCACCACTAGTTACGGGCAGCAAAACAGAAAAGGCTCCCTTTATTTCCACTCTTGCCTCTTGGCAGTCAGACAATCTTCAATCCATGCAAGTATCTTCCCTGTAATACCATGGGTTCTTATCTTGTTAAGCAGCCTCATGTGCAGCACCTTGTCAAAGACCTTCAGAAAATACAAATAAACATCTACTGACTCTCCTTTGTCTACCTTGCCTGTTATTTCCTCAAAGAATTCCTGCAGATTTTTCAGGCAAAATTTCCCCAGAAAGCCATGCTGACTTTTGCCTATTTTATCATATGCCTCCAAGTACCCTGAAACCTCATCCCGAATAATACATCTTTCTAACCACTGAAATCAGGGTGACTGGCCTATACTTTCCTTTCTTCTGCCTTCCTCCCTTCTTAAAGACTGAGGTGACATTTGCAATTTTCCAGTCCTCCGGAATCATTCCAGAATCTAATGATTCTTGAAAGATCATTACTAATTCCTCCACAATCTCTTCAGCTGCCTTTTTAAGAATCCCGAGGTAAATTCTTAAGATTTCAAGACAAGGAAAGGATTCTACAGGCAGCTGCTCGAGCTGCCAAAGATAGAAAAGGGCCATTGATAATTGAAAGGAACAAAGTTTTTTTCTATCCTGATATAAGTTACGAACTTTTGAAGAGAAGGAAGAAATTTAATCCAGTGAAAAAAACCCTATGGGATCATGGTTATCAATTTACACTGCGTTATCCTGCAACCTTGAAGATTTTTTTGCCTGGTGGAGAAAAAAGATTTTTTGATGATTACCAGAAAGCAGAGCAGTTTGTGCGAGATTCTCTGAAAACTCACCAGATACAAGAACAAACCCAGGAGAGTGAGATAGATTGAAGATGAAGATTGGGTTAAAGAATGGACTTGATGGATTTTTGAAGCTGGATGAATGTATAAATATATTATTAATTATACGAGGCGGGTAAGAAAGGTTAAAACTGGAGGAATATTAGTTGGGAATAGTAATACTAATTTTGTCTATATATATATATAATGTTTTTTTTGTTGCGGGGGAGCTGGAAGAAGCACTGATCAATTGCTACGCTAGTCATGTGTGCAAGCGTGGCTTTTGCCACGACCCGCAAAATGGAGGGGGGTAGTGTTGTGTATCCTTTCATTCACAACATTAGTGGGGGGGTATTTTGTTTTTTCTTTTTTTGTACTTTTTCTATCTTCTTTTTTCTTTCTGCCTGGAAGGTTGGGAGGGAGACACATAGCAACATGGTGAAGTTTAAAGAGATTCCCCAAGGAACTATGAAAGTTGAGAAGATAAATAATGTTTTAGATTGGAGTAACTTTGTTAAGAATAATGACTGATTTATTGAATTTTTTGAGTTTTAATGTTAACGGGCTTAATGGACCAGTGAAAAGAAAAAGAATCTTAACACATATTAAAAAAATGAAGATAGATTTAGCTTTTTTACAGGAAACGCACCGAACGGAAACAGAACATCAGAAACTAAAGAGAGATTGGGTGGGAAGTGTTGTTGCGGCTTCATTTAATTCAAAAGCGAGGGGAGTAGCAATTTTGATCAACAAAACGTTACCAATTAGAATACAAAATGTAATAAGTGATTCTGCGGGGAGATATGTGATTATACATTGTCAACTTTTTTCTGAACTATGGACTTTTATGAATATTTATGCACCAAATGAAAATGATGCAAAATTCATACAAGAAGCTTTTCTGAATTTGGCGGATGCGCATGAAAAAATATTAATTGGAGGAGACTTTAATTTTTGCTTAGACCCAGTCTTAGATAGATCAACCAAGGCTGTTATAAAATCGAAGGTAGTAAATTTAACTTTATCATTGATGAAGGATTTAAATCTGATTGATATATGCAGAAGAATCAATCCTATCTTTCTTCGATGATCGAAAACCAGCATGGATTAAAATAGAACTAGACAAGATAGGAGAAAATAGACCTGAAGATTTTTTATATAAATGGGAATCTAAATCGATACGGGAAAAGAAACAATCTCCTATATTAACACATTTGATTGATCTATGGAATAAGATAAATGTTGATAATGAAACACAGAAATCTCTATTAGCAAGGAGACCTTTGTTCCAAAACAGACTTATTCCTTTTACAATGGACAATCAACTTTTATATAATTGGTACTAAAAAGGGATTAAATTTATAGGAGATTGTTTTGAACGAGGTACATTGATGTCATTTGAACAATTAAAGGATAAATATAAAATATCTAATAATACTTTCTTTTGTTACTTTCAATTAAGGACTTACTTAAAAGGTAAGCTGGGTCAAACAATGTTTTTGCCAAAACCTAATGAAATTGAAATTTTAATTCAAAAAGGGAAAATTAAAAAATTTATTTCTTGTATGTATAATTTGATTCAAGAACAGACAATTAAACAAGGAACCTATAAGTCAAAGCAAAAATGGGAAGCAGATCTGAATATTATTATTGATGAAACAAATTGGTCAAGACTTTGTCTTGACAGTATGACAAATACAATAAATGTTCGACTTAGATTAGTACAATATAATTTTTTACACCAATTATATATTACACCGCAAAAAATAAATAGATTAAATTCAAAGCTATCTGATAAATGTTTTCAGTGTAATCAAGAAATTGGTACTTTTTTACATTCTACTTGGTCTTGTTTTAAAATTCAACCCTTTTGGATAAATTTAAGAATCTTATTGGAACAAATTACTGCAACTCAACTTCCACATAACCCTGTATTATTTTTATTAGGTGATATTGAAGGGATAAAACCAAAACTTAAATTGAATAAATATCAGAAAGAATTTATAAAAATTGCATTGGCAGTAGCTAAGAAGACTATAGCAGTTACTTGGAAATCTGATTCGTATTTAAGTATGGATCGTTGGAATAATGAAATGGCTAGTTCTATTCCAATCGAAAAAATTACTTATAATTTAAGAGATAAATATGTAACATTTTTGAATATTTGGCGCCCTTATTTACAAAAGATAGGATGGCATATTTAAGTGCTCCGATAAAGACTTTGGTCACTTGGGGAAAGTAACGAATAATTATACCAAATTTATTTTGAATCCCATGGAGCATGTGGAGACCTTCCAACACCCAGGCGGCTCTTTTCTTTTTTCTCTTTTTTTTCTTTTTCTTTCTTTTTAGGTAGGACTATATATGGGGGGGGGGAGGGTAGATTCTTTTTTTTCATGTATTCTTTTTGAAAATTCAATAAAAATTATATTACAAAAAAAAAGAATCCCGAGGTGTAGTCCATCTGGCCCAGGTGACTCACCTACTTTCAGACCCTCCAGTTTCCCAAGCACCTTCTCCTTAGTAATAGCAATTGCACTCACTCCTGCCCACTGACTCTCTCACATTTCTAGCATACTGTTGATGTCTTCCATAGTGAAGAATGATGCAAATACATTAAGTTTGTCCTCCATTTCTTTGTCCCCCATTACTACCTCTCCAGCGTCATTTTCCTGTAGTCCAATATCAGCTCTCACTTCTCCTTTATGCTTTACATATCTGAAAACATTTTTATGTTATTAGAACTCTTATTAAAACTTGTTTCTATTATTGGCTAGCTTACTTTCATATCTTAACTTTTCTCTCCTTAAAGCTTTGTTAGTTGTCTTCTGTTGGTTTTTAATAGCTTCCCAGCTTCTAATTTTTTTGCTGTGTGATATGCCCTCTCTTATGCTTTTGAGGTCTTTGACTTCCCTCGTCAGCCATGGTTGCCTTATCCTACCTTTAGAGTACTTCCTGATCTTTGGGATGCATGTATTTTGCATCTTCTGAAATACTTGCAGAAATACCAGCCATTGCTGCTCTGCTGTCATCCCTTCTAGTGTCCCCTTCCAATCAACTTCGGCCAGCTTCACTCCTCTGCTGACGCCCTCCATTGGCCGGAGTTGACCATGGATGTTGTGTCCTAGCTGTCTACGTGTCACACACACCAGGGCAGTATGATCTGGAGAGCAGGATGTTGCCCGTGCATGTAGCAGACTCCACCCCTCCATGCATCTGATGAACCCAAAGGAACAGCAGACACCGATGCAGTTTGGCACCAGCAGCATTGCAGGAGAACTCAATGTAAGACTGCCTTAAGGACTCCAGCTCTGGATTTTTCCTCATGGTTTACTCCCGGTCTTCCCCATGAGCGGGTGTAGCCTCAAGATCATCGATCTTACTCCGACTGTGTGCATTCAAATATAACACTTTCCATCTTGTATTCATCACCCTTTTTGATTTTGGTCCCGTTACACTTTAACTCATCCCGCCGACTGTAATTTTGCCCTGTGTTCTGCCTGTTCTTCCTGACAGTCTCACTACACACTGCCTCTGCTTGTATACCCACTGCCCGATCCTCTGCCCTATTATTCCGGTTCCTATCCCCCTGCCAAAATTTGTTGAAACTCTCCCCAACAGCTCTAGCAAACCTGCCCGCAAGGATATTGCCCCCCCTTGGGTTCAGGTGTAACCTGCCCCTTTTGTACAGGTCACAAGAGATCCCAATGATCCAAAAATCTGAAACTCTGTCCCCATGTCCTCTCTTCAGGACCTCCTCCTTTCTCCTTCCAATATCATTGGTACCAATATGTACCACGACTTCTGGCTGTTCAGCCTTCCAGTTCACAAATGCCTTGGGCCTGATCTGAGAAATCCCTGACCCTGGAACCTGGGAGGCAACATACAATCCGGGTATCTCTATCACATCCACAGAATCTGCTCTCTGCTTCTCTAACACACAAGTCTCTAGAATCTAGTCTGGAGTTTAAGAGAATGACGCAAAAAGTGAAAAACATCCAGTGGGTGAAAATGCCTTGTTACTGAGGGAGGTCAGAGGGGAATGGCCAGACTGGTTCAAGCTGACAGTGACTCAAATAACCACACGTTACAACAGAGGCGTGCAGAAGAGCGTCTCTGAACACACATGTCGAACCCTGAAGAGGATGGGTTATAGCAGCAGAAGACCATGAACATATAGGTTAAGATTGTGCAATTAAGGGGTGGCTGTTCGCATATAGCTCCGATCGGAATCATCAAATATTCCCGTTTAGGACAACTACAGCTGAAATCCACACTCACATCCATGGGTATTTCGGTAAGCAGCATCATTTTAAGACGTTTAACTAATCTGTCGATACTCAAAGTTGATGAACTTCAGACAGCAGACTCGGATCACGAGTGCGTTTCCCCTTTAAGAAAATGGAAGCAGGCACCGCGCACTGGTTTGCAAGTACCATTGAAACACAGAGGCTTCACAAACATGGCGGTTCTGCGTCAGTCCAGTTCTCCCAGCCGGGAACATCCCGTTCCACCTCAGGCCAACGTCAAGCAGGCACTGGAGAAGCTGAACAACATCATCAGCTGTCACAAAACAGCGTGCCCTGATGTTTTCCCTGTCATTGCAGGAGATTCCAATCAGGCCAGCTTGTAGTCATCTCTGAACAACTACATATTACTCATGGAGCTAGAGGAGCCAACACACTTGACCACTATTACGCCACCATCAAGAACACATATCGTGCCATCCCATTCCTGCACTTCGGAAAGTTTGATCACCTGGCTGCACTTCTACCCCAGTGTATAGGCTGAGACTAAAGATGGCAGCACCAGTGGAGAGGGCCAAGAAGGTATGGTCAAGGGAGGCAAAGGAGTGCTTACAGGACGGCTTTGCGTCAGTGGTCTGGGCAATATTCAGGGATTCATCTTCGAGTCTGAATGATACGTCACAGTTGTCACCTACTTCATCAGGACCTGTGTTCCTGAACATAGCAGACATACCCAAACCAAGAGCCGTGGATGAACCAGGAGATTTGTAGTCTGCTGTGAGCTAGATCTGTGGCATTCTTGACCAGTGCTCCAGAAATACACAAGAAGTCTTCTGTAGGTTGTACCTGGACTATTTTAAGGCCAAGAAAACAATTCTGATTGAGGTTAAGAGTCTGAATTGGATGCACGTCAACTCTGGCTGGGTTTGCAGGCCATTACTTCCCACGAAGCAAAACCTAACACCATGAATGGCTGTGATGCTTCACTCCCAGGCGAGCCCAACACCTTTAATGCTCACTTTGAAAGGCAGAATAAGACGACGTTTACGTGAATCCCTGCAGCACCTGGTGACCCTGCGATCTCTGTCTCACGGTGTCAGGCCCTGATGGTGTGTCTGGAGAGGCTCTGACAAACTGTGCCAACCAACTGGCAGGAGTATTCAAGGACATCTTCAATCTCCCCCACTGTAGTCAGAGGTTCCCCCCCCCACTTCAAAAGGGTGACAATCTACCAGTGCCCAAGAGCAGGGGGAGCTGCTTCAACAACCATCACCCTGTAGCACTCACATCTACTGTGATGAAGTGCCTTGAGCAATTGGCCATGGCCAGAATCAACTCCTGCCTCAGCAAGAAATTGGATCTGCTGATACTGGCCTATCACCACAATATGTCTACAGTGGATGCAATCTCACTGGCTTTCCACTCAGCCTTGGTCACCTGCACAGTCACAATACTCTGGTCAGGCGGTGATTTACAGCTCAGTGTTCAAGATAATCATACAAACTCTCATCAGCAAGCTCCAAAACCTGGGCTTCTGTACCTCCCTCTGCAATCGGATCCTTGACTTCCTCACTGGGAGACCACAATCTGTGCGACTCATAAATAATAATTCCTCCTTGCTGACAGTCAGCACTGGCACACCTGAAGGATGCGTGCTATTGTTCTACTCTCTCTCTACACCCATGACTGTGAGACAAAGCACAGCTCAAACACCATCTGTAAATTTGCTGATGACACAACCATTATGGGCAGAATTTCAGATGGTGAGGCGGCGGCGTACAGGAGTGAGATAGATCAGCTGGGTGAGTGGTGTCACAGCAACAACCTTGCACTCAATGTAAGACCAAGGAATTGTCTGTAGACTGCAGGAAGGGGAAGTCGAGGGATAGAAGTGGAAAGGGTGAGTACTTTCAAGTGCCTGGGTGTCAACATCTCTGAGGATCTATCCTGGGCGCAACATATTGATGCAATTGCAAAAAAAAAATCACAACAGTGGCTACATTTCTTCAGGCGTTTGAGGAAAATTGGTATGTCAGCAAAGACAGTGGTAAATTTCTACAGATGTACTGTGGAAACCATTCTAACCAATTGCATCACTGTCTGGTATGGAGGGGCCACCGTACAGAATCAGAAAAAGCTGCAGAAAGTTGTAAACTCATCATGGGCGTTAGCCTCCCCTGTACCGAGGGCACCTTCACAGGCGATGTCTCAAAACGGTGACATCTGTCATTCAGGCCCCGTGTCACCTAGGACGTGCCCTCTTCTCATTGCAACCATCAGGAAGGAGGTACAGCAGCCTGAAGACAGACACTCAACATTTTAGGAACAGTTTCTTCCCCCTTTGCCTCAGTGTTACAGTGCAATAAAAAATTACTTTAATTTCCAATAAGCAATGTATAAAAATAAACAAGTAGTGCAAAAAGAAGCAAAATGGTGAGGTTACATACATGGGTTCGTGGAATGCTCAGAGGTCTGATGGTGGAGGGGGAAAAAAACTGTTCTTAAAATGTTGAGTGAGTGTCTTCAGGCTCCTGCATCTTCTGCGTGATGGTAGCAATGAGAAGGGGGCATGTGCTGGGTGATGGGGGGTGCGGGGGGGGGGTCCTCAATGATGGATGCCGCCCTTTTGAGGCATTGCCTTTTGAAGGTGTCCTGGATGGAGCTGGCTGAGTTTACAACTTTCTGCAGCTTTTTCTGATCCTGTGCAGTGGCCCCACCATACCAGACAGTGAGGCAACCGATTAGAATGCTCTCCATGGTATATCTCTAGAAATTTGAGACTGTCTAGTGATATATCAAGTCTCCTCAATCTCCAAATGAAATATTGCCACAGGTATGCCGTCTTGGTGATTGTACCAATATGTTGGGCAAAGGATAGATCTTCAGTGATTTACCTGTGAATTTTCTCTCATTTATCCAGTGCTCTCAGTCTAGTCTTATGGTCATCCGAGAGCATTGCATTCCTCACAGCCTGTCTGTATTCGCAGTAGTATAGATCAAAGTTCAAAGTAAATGTATTACCAAAGTACATATATGCCACCATGTACAACCCTGAGATTCATTTTCTTGTGGGATCCATAAAAGAATAACAACCATAATAGAATCAACGAATGACCACACTGACTAGTGTGTTCATCCAGTGTACAAAAGACAACAAACTATGCAAATAGAAAAAGGAAAAATAATAACAATAAATAGGCATCCGTTAGTCTCGTGAGACCATGGATTTGCGCCTTGGAAGGTTTCCAGGGCGCAGGCCTGGGCAAAGTTGTATGGAAGACCGGCAGTTGCCCATGCTGCAAGTCTCCCCTCTCCACGACACCAATGTTGTCCAAGGGAAGGGCATTAGGACCCATACAGCTTGGCACCAGTGTCATCACAGAGCAATGTGTGGTTAAGTGCTTTGCTCAAGGACACAACACACTGCCTTGGCTGAGGCTTGAACTAGTGACCTTCAGATCACTAGACCGACGTCTTAACCACTTGGCCATGTGCCAACAATAACAATAAATAAATAAGCAATAAATATCAATAACCTGAGATGAAGAGTTCTTGAAAATGAATTCCATAGGTTGTGGGAACATTTCAAAGATGGGGCAAGTGAAGTTGAGTGAAGTTATCCCCTTTGGTTCAAGAAGTTGAGGGGTAATAACTCCCTGAACCTAGTGGTGTGAGTCCTGAGGCCCCTGTAGCTGCTTTCTGATGGCAGCAGCAAGAAGAGAGCATGTCCTGGGTGGTGAGAGTCTCCGATGATGGATGCTGCTTTCCTGCCATAACGTTTCATGTAGACGTGCTCAATGGTACGGCAAGCTTACCAGTGATGGACTGGGTTATATCCAGTACTGTTCAAACGCATTGGTGTTAACATACTGGGCTGTGACGCAGCCAGTCAATACATCACACATCAATAGATGTTTTGTCAAATTTTTAGATCTCATGCAAAACCTTTGCAAACTCCTAAGAAAGTAGAATTGCTGCTGTGATTTCTTCACAATTCCATTTAGAGGCTGGGCCTAGAACAGGTCCTTTGGGATAATAACACCAAGGAATTTAAAGTTGCTGACCTCTCCACCTCTGATGAGGATTGGCACATGGACAGCTGATTTCCTTCTCCTGAAGTCAATAATCAGCTCCTTCGTCTTGCTGATATTGAGTGAAGGTTGTTGTTATGGCATCACTCAGTCAGATTTTCAGTCTCATTCATATATGCTGATTCATCAACACCTTTGATTTGGCCTGCGACAGTAGTGTTGTCAGCAAACTTGAATATGATATTGGGACTGTGCTTAGTCACAGTCATAAGTGTAAAGTGAGTAGAGCAGGGGGCGAAGCTCATAGGCATCACCTGTGCTGATGGAGATTGTGGAGGAGATGTTGTTGCCTATCTGAATAGACTGGAGTCTGCAAGTGAGGTAATCAAGGATCCAATTGCACGAGGAAGTATTGAGGCCAAGGTCTTGGAGCTTATTGTCTAGTTTTGAGGGGTTGATGGTATAGAATGTTGAACTATAGATGATAAAGAAAATCCTGATGTATGCATCTGAGCTGTACGGATGTTCCAGGATTGAATGTACAGCCAGTGAGACAGGATTTGCTATGGTCTGATGCTTCGGTTGGCAAATTAGACCATAAGACATAGGAACAGAATTGGACCATTTGGCCCATCAAGTCTGCTCCGCCATTTCATCGTGGCTGATCCATTTTTCCTCTCAGCCCCAATGTCCTGCCTTCCCCTCATATCCCTTCATGCTCTGACTAATCAAGAATCTATCAACCTCTGCTTTAAATACACCTAATGCCGTGGCCTCCACAGCTGCTTGTGGCAACAGATTCGCCACTCTTTGGCCATAGAAATTCCTCCTCAATGCCCTCTATTCTGAATCTGTGTCCTCTGGTCTTAGACTCCCCCCTACCCACTCTCCCCCATCCTCTCCACATCCACCCTATTGATAGGGTTCAATTAGCTCACCCTTCATTCTTCGGAATTCCAGTGAGTACAGTCACAGAACTACCAAATGCTCTTCGTATAACAAGCCCTTTAATCCTGGAATTATTTTTGTGAACCTCCTTTGAAGCCTCTCCAATGTCAGCACATCCTTTCTCAGATAAAGGGGCCCCAAAACTGCTCACAATACTCCATGTGAGGATTCACCAGTGCTTCATAAAGCCTTAACATCACATCTTTGCTTTTACAGTGCCTATAATAAGTATTCAGCCCCCTTGGAAGTTTTCATGTCTTACAACATTGATTCACAGTGGATTTAATTTAGCTTTTTTGACACTGATCAACAGAAAAGACTCTTTCATGTCAACGTGAAAACAAATTTCTACAAATTGGTCTAAATTTATTACAATTAAGAAACACAAAATATTTGACTGCATAATTGCTCACCCCCTTCGTCAGTATTTAGAAGATACACCTTTGGCAGCAAATACAGCCTTGAGTCTGTGTGGATAGGTCTCTATCAGCTTTGCACATCTGGACACGGCAATTTTTCTCCATTCTTCTTTACAAAAATGCTCAAACTCTGTCAGAATGCAAGGGGATCACAAGTGAACAGCCTTTTCAAGTCCAGCCACAAATTCTCAATTGGATTGAGGTCTGGACTCTGAATTATCCACTCTCGGACATTAACTTGGTTGTTTTTAAGCCATTCATGTGTAGCTTTAGCTTTATGCTTGAGGTCATTGTCTTGCTGGAAAAGGAATCTTCTCCCAATTCGCAGTTCTCTTGCAGACTGCATCAGGTTTTCCTCCAGGATTTCTCTGCATTTTGCTGCATTCATTTTACCCTCTACCTTCACAAGCCTTCCAGGGCCTGCTGCAGCGAAGCATGTCCACAGTATGATGCAGTCACCACCATGCTTCACGGTAGGGATGGTGTGTTTTTGATGATGTGTGGTGTTTGGCTTAGTCTGATGGCCAAAAAGCTCAATCAAAGTTTCATAAAACCTTCTTCCAGCTGACTTCAGAGTCTCCACAACCCTTCTGGCAAATTCTAACCAGGATTTCATATGGATTTTTTTAAAACAGTGGTTTTCTTTTTGCCACTCTCCCATAAAGCTGTGACTGATGAAGCACCCAGTCAGCTGTTGTATGCACAGTCTCTCCCATCTCAGCCACTGAAGCTCGTAACTCCTCCAGAGTTGTCATATGTCTCTTATTGGCCTCTTTCACTAGTCCCCTTCTTGCATGGTCACTCAGTTTTTGAGTACAGCCTGCCCTTGGCAGATTTACAGCTGTGCCATATTCTTTCCATTTCTTGATGATTGACAACTGTACTCCAAGGGATATTCAAGTACTTGGAAATTTCCTTGTATCCATTTCTTGATTTGTGCTTTTCAATAACCATTTTATAGAGTTGCTTGGAGTGTTCTTTTGTCTTTGTGGTGTAGTTTTTGCCAGGATACTGACTCATCAGCAGTCAGACCTTCCAGACACAGGTGTATTTTTACTACAATCAATTGAAGCACCCTGACTGCACACGGGTTAACTAATCATGTGACTTCGAAAACCAATTGGCTGCACCAGTGATGATTTGGTGTGTCATATTAAAGGATGGTGAATACTCGTGCAATCAATTATTTTGTGTTTTATATTTGTAATTAATTTAGATCACTTTGTAGAGATCTGTTTTCACTTTGACATGAAAGAATCTCTTTCTGTTGAACAGTGTCAAAAAAGGCAAATTAAATCCGCTGTGATTCAAGATTGGAAAACAATAAAGCATGAAAACTTCCATGGGGGTGAATACTTTTTATCGCCACTGTATATTCTAGTCCTCTGGAAATGGCTACTAACATAATATTTGCCCTTCCTTAGCACCAACCCAACCAATGCATGTCTGTTCTTACCCCATCCTCCTGCCACCCTACCAGGGATAGGATTCCTCTTGTCCTCACCTACCACCCCACTTGCCTCCACGTCCAGCACATAATTCTCTGTAACTTCCACCACCTCCAATGGGATCCCACCACCATGCACATCTTTCTATCTCACCCCCCCACAACTTTTTTCTGCTTTCCGTAGGGATCGCTCCCTACGTGATTTCCTTGTCCAATTGTCCCTCCCCACTGATCTCCCTCCTGGCACTTATTATTGCAAGTGGAACAAGTGCTACACCTGCCCTATACCTCCTCATTCACTACAATTCTGGGCCCTAAAAAGTTCTTCCAGGTGAGGCAACACATCACCTGTGAATCTGTTGAGGTCATATACTGTGTCCAGTGCTCCCGGTGTGGCTTCCTGTATATCAGTGAGGCCTGACGTAGATTGGGAGATGGCTTTGCTGAGCACCTCCACTCCATTCTCTACTGTACAAACAGCTCAGTCTCCCAGTGGCCACCCAGTTTAATTCCACTTCCAATTCCCATTCCAATATCCTTGACTTCCTAACCAGAAGACCACAATCTGTGTAGATTGGTGATAACATCTCCTCCTCGCTGGCGATCAACACTGGCGCACCTCGGGGGTGTGTGCTTAGCCCATTCCTCTACTCTCTATATACACATGACTGTGTGGTTAGGTATGGCTCAAATACCATTTATAAATTTGCTGATGATACAACCATTGTTGGTAGAATCTCAGGTGGTGACGAGAGGCCATACAGGAGTGAGATATGCCAACTAGTGGAGTGGTGTCGCAGCAACAACCTGGCACTCTACGTCAGTAAGACGAAAGAGCTGATTGTGGACTTCAGGAAGGGTAAGACAAAGGAACACATATCAATCCTTATAGAGGGATCTGAAGTGGAGAGAGTGAACCGTTTCAAGTTCCTGGGTGTCAAGATCTCTGAGGATCTAACCTGGTCCCAACATCTCGATGTAAATATAAAGGAGGCAAGACAGCGGCTATACCTTATTAGGATTTTGAAGAGATCTGGCATGTCAACAATTACACTCAAAAACTTCTGTAGTTGCACCATGGAGAGCATTCTGACAGGCTGCATCACTGTCTGGTATGGAGGGGCTACTGCACAGGACCAAAAGAAGCTGCATAAGGTTGTAAATCTAGTCAGCTCCATCTTGGGTACTAGCCTACAAAGTACCCAGGACATCTTTAGGGAGTGGTGTCCCAGAAAGGCAGCGTCTATTACTAAGGACCTCCAGCACTAAGGGCATGTCCTTTCCTCACTGTTACCATCAGGAAGAAGGCACAGAAATCTGAAGGCACACACTCAGCGATTCAGGAACAACTTCTTCCCCTCTAACATCTGATTCCTAAATGGACATTGAATCTTCGGACACTACCTCACTTTTTTTTAATATACAGTATTTCTGTTTTTGCACTTTTTAATAATCTATTCAATATACATAATTGATTTACTTGTTTAGTTTTTTTCTCTTTGCTAGATTATGTATTGCATTGAACTGTTGCTGCTAAGTTAACAAATTTCACATCACATGCCGTGATAATAAACCTGATTCTGGTTCTGATTCGATTCATGGTCTCCTCTATTGTTGCGATGAGGCCATACTCTTGTTGGAGGAACAACATCTTATACTCTGTCAGGGTAGCCTCCAACCTGCTGGCATGAACATCGATTTCTAGAACTTCCAGTAATGTCCCCACCCTCTCCTTCACTATGTTCCATCCCCTTTTCCTTCCCTCACTTTATCTCCTTGCCTGCCCATCGCCTCCCTCTGGTGCTCCTCCCCGCCTTTCTTTCTTCCATGACCTTCCATCCTCTCCTATCAGATACCCCCTTTTCCAGTCTGTATCACTTTCATCAATAAACTTCCCAGGTCTTTACTTCACCCTTCTCTCTCTCAGTTTCACCCATCACCTTGATTCTCCCTCCCTTCACCCCACCTTTTAACTCTACCTGCCTTTTTCTCTCCAGTCCAGCTGAAGGGTTTCGGCCCAAAACAAAGACTGTATTCCTTTCCATAGATGTTGCCTGACCTGCTGAATTTCTCTGCCCCCTGACACTCCCGAACTTCCAGCATACTGCTAGTGTGATCCACAGTGAAGACCGATGCAAAATACTTAGTCAGTTCGTCTGCCATTTCCTTGTTCCCATTACTACTTCCGCAGCATCATTCTTCAATGGTCTAATATCCACTCTCACTTTTCTTTTACATTTTATGTAGCTGCTGAAACTTTTGGTATCTTCTTTAATATTATTGGCTAGCTTACCTTCATATTCCATCTTTACCTTAATGACTTCTTTAGTTGCCTTCTGTTGGTATTTGAAAGCTTCCCTATCCTCTGACTTCCCAATAAAATCTTTGCTCCATTATATGCTCTCTCTTTGGCTTTGACTTCTCCTGTTAGACACAGTTGCGTCATCTTGCCTTTAGAATATTTCTTCTTCATTGGGATGTATATATATCTTGGGTCTTCCGAGTTGCTTCCAGAAATTCCAGCTGCTGGCCCTCTCCTCTCTCATGCCTCTGTAATTCCCTTTACTCCACTGTAATACTGACTTTAGCTTCTCCTTCTCAAATTTCTGGGCAAAATTTATCATTTAGTGATCAATGTTTCCTAATAGTTCCTTTACCTTAAGCTCTCCAATCAATTCTGGTTCATCGTGTGCAGTTTTGGTCTCCAAATTTGAGGAAGGACATTCTTGCTATTGAGGGAGTGCAGTGGAGGTTCACAAGGTTAATTCCCGGGATGGTGGGACTGTCATATGTCGAAAGATTGGAGCGACTGGGCTTGTATACTCTGGAATTTAGAAGGCTGAGAGGGAATCTTATTGAAACATATAAGATTATTAAGGGATTGGACACGCTGGAAGCAGGAAGCATGTTCCCGCTGATGGGTGAGTCCAGAACCATAGGCCACAGTTTAAGAATTGGGGTAGGCCATTTAGAACGGAGTTGAGGAAAAACTTTTTCACCCAGAGAGTGGTGGATATATGGAATGCTCTGCCCCAGAAGGCTGTGGAGGCCAAGTCTCTGGATGCTTTCAAAAAAGAGATGGATAGAGCTCTTAAAGATAGCGGAATCAAAGGTTATGGGGATAAGGCAGGAACTGGATACTGATTGTGGATGATCAGCCATGATCACAGTGAATGGCGGTGCTGGCTCGAAGGGCCGAATGGCCTACTCCTGCACCTATTGTCTATTGTACAACACCCAATCTCATAGGTATTCTATAAATTCCCCCTCTTGCGATCCAGCACTAACCTGACTTTCCCAATCTATCTGCATATTGAAATACCCCCTTGGCTATTGTAACTTTGTCCTTTTGGCATGCATTTTCTATCTTCCATTCTAATTTGTAGGCCACATCCTTACTACTGTTTGGGATTTGTATATGACTCCCATTAGGGTCTTTTTATCCTTGCAGTTCCTTAGCTCTATCCACAATGATTCAACACCTTCTAACTCTGTGTCACCTCTTTCCTTTGATTTGATTTCATTTTTACCAGCAGTCACACCACCCCTCTGCCGACCTGCTTGTCCGTTCAATACAATGTGTATCCTTTGGCGTTAAGCTCCCAGCTATAATCTTCTCTCTGCCGCAATCCGTGATGCCCACTTCACACATGCCAATCTGTAACTGTGTTACAAATTCATGTATCTTCTTCCATGTACTGTGAGCATTCAAATATAACACTTTCAGTCCTGTATTTGCTCTTTTCGATTTTGTCCACCTTTTACATGGCAAATTTGCCCTATCATCAGCCCCTCCTTGCTAGCAGTCTCACTACACTCTAGCAAAACTGCCCACAGAATATTGGTCCCCCTTGTGTTCAGATGTAACCCGTCTCTTTTCCCCAGTGAGATCCCAATGATCCATCAATCTGAAACCCTGCCCCCTGCACCAATTCTTCAGCCACATGTTCATCTGCCAAAGCATCCTATTCTTACCCTCACTGCTGTGTGGTCAGGGCAGCAATCCAGAGACTGGAGCAGATCTAAGTCCATTCTCAGGCAGGAGTTGATATGTTGCACCACCAACCTCTCAAAGCACTTCATCACCGTCTATAAAAGTGCTACTGGACAACACTAATTGAGGGAGGTTACCAAGTTCTTCTTATGCTCTGGTATAATTGAAGCCTGCTTGAAGCAGATAGGTATCTCAGACTGCTGAAGTGAGAGGTTAACGATCTCAGTGAACACCCAGCCAGTTGATCAGCACGAGTGTTTTAGTACTTGGCTAGCTACCCCATCTGGGCCAAATGCTCCTTGTGGATTCTCCCTTCTGAAGGCTGCTCACACATTGGCCTCAGAGATTGAAATCACAGGGGCTGTGGGAGTTTGTGATGGTTCCCCTACATATTGATGGTCAAAGCGAGCATAGAAGGCATCCAGCTCATTTGGAAGTGAAGTCCTGTGGTCACCTATGTCACTTGATTTAATTTTATATGAGGTAATAGTGTTCAAGCCCTGCCACAACTGTTGAGCGTCTTTCAGTGACTCAAGTTTCGTCTGGACTTGCCATGCCTGTGAGATGGCTTTTGGAGATCGTACCTGGACCTCTTGATACTTTCTTGGTCATCAGACTTCAATATCTCTGATCTGGCCCTCAGCAAATTACAGATCTCATGGTTCATCCAGGGCTTCTGATTTTGTGGGGAGACACTCATCTGCAAACTGTTTTAATAAAGTCTGTGACAGCCATGATGTATTCATTCAGATCCACAGATGAGTCCTTAAACACAACCCAGCCACCGACTCGAAGCAATCCCATAGCCGTTCCTATGCCTCCTGCGACCACCTCTTTGTTGTTCTAATCTCAGGAGCTTTGCTCTTTAGCTTCTGCCTGTATGCAGGTAGGAGAGGGACAGTGAAGTGATCCGGTTTTATCAAAATGCGGTCTCAGCATGGAACGGTAGGTATTCCTTACCTTAGTATAACAGTGGTCTAGTGTGTTGGGACCCCTGGTACTACAGGTTATATTTTGATGATTGTTGGGATTTCTTCAAACAGGCCTGGTTGAAGTCCCTGACTATGATTTGAAATGATTATGGATGGACTGTTTCTTGTTTGGTGATGGTGCCATGCAGTATTGCGAGTGCTTTATTATGCTTGGCCGCTGCTGGTATATAAACCGTGGTCAGGATTATGGAGGAGAACTCACTAGGTAAATAGAAGGAGCAAATCAAGTTCAAGTTTATTGTCATTCAACCATATAACCGTACACACATACTGCCTAACAAAACAACCTTCCTCTGGAGTAAGGTGCACTACACAGTACAGATAATTCACACACATAACACATTAAAGTAATATTTCCACAAGTAAATTAACAAATAATAAGGTACATTTATGATTCAAGTTAAAAAGGAAACATTATAACACTACTGGTGCCTCATAATGAATTTGAATTTATATTAAATGCTTACATCCATCCCACAATGTGAGGGAATCAAAATCTTTGTGTTATGACTCCATCACAATGTACAGACATGTGAATTTAAAAGTCTAATGGCGTGTAGAAAGAAGCTGTCCCGTAGCCTGTTGGTCCTGGCTTTAATGCTGTGGTACCGTTTGCCAGATGAAAACGGCTGAAGCAGTTCATGGTTGGGGTGACTGGAGTCCCCGATGATCTTCCAGGCCTTCTTTCTGCACCTGCTGCTGTAAATGTCCTCAGTGGAGGGAAGTTCACATCCACAGATGTGCTGGGTTGTCCGTGCTACTCTCTGCAGTGCCCAGCGATCGGGGTTGGTGCAGTTCCAGTACCAGATGGTGATACAGCCAGTCATATGTTCTCAAACGTGCCCCTGTAGAAGGTCTTGAGGATTTGAAGGCCCATGCCGAACTTCTTCAGTCACCTAAGGTGGAAGAGATGCTGTTGTGCTTTTTTTTTGCCACACAGTCCAGGTGAGATCTTCAGCGATGTGTATGCTGAGGAACTTGAATATATTCACCCTCTCAACTGCAGTCCCATTGAAATTGATAGGGACGAGTCTGTCTCCATTCCTCCTGTAACCCACAATCAGCTCCTTTGTTTTGAGACCTGGGTGCTGGCAGAAAGTTCAGTAGTCTTACAGCCTGGGGGAAGAAGCTGTTTCCCACACTAACGGTTCTTGTCCTAATGCCTTGGTACTTCCTGCCTGATGATAGGGGGTCAATGAGTTTGTTGGATGGATGGGAGAGGTACTTGACAATGCTAAGGGCCCTGCATACACACTGCTCCTGATAAAGAGAGACAGGCCTAGGCCACACATGGTATAGCTGATATTATCAGGTAGTGAGTGGGCCTTGGCGAACAGTAGCATCTCACCTTCCCTGACAGCCAGAGATGGGGGACATTCGTGGTCACCACGGTTGTGCAGTGGCCAGTGAGATGCTATTACAGCTCGGGGCATCAGGGTGCAGAGTTCAATCTCAGGGTTCTCTGCAAGGAGTCTGTGTACATCATCCTAGTGGAATGTGTGGGTTGTCTCTGGGTCCTGCGGTTTCCTCTCACAGTCCAAAGATTTACCAAGTAGTTTCGTTGGTTGTTGTGAATTTTCCCGTGATTTGGTTAGGGTGAAGTCAGGGGTTGTCGGGCAGTGTGGCTCGGCCCAGAAGGGCCTATTCTGCACTGTATCACTAAGTAAATACAGTGATTAAACTGCCAAATGATCAATCAAGTTCTGGCTCTCTGAGGCAAATTGAGATTCAAGATTCAAATGTATTCACCACATGTACGTCAAAACGAACAGTGAAATGCGTCATTTGCACTGACTCCCAGCACAGCCCGGGGTGCGGCGTGGGCAGCCAAGTGTCGCCACACTTCCCTCCACCAACGTAGCATGCCCACAGTGCTTGGCAAAAAATACAAAACAGAATACAACAAGCAACAGAACTGCAACAGCAAAACCAGTCCTGTTCCCCCCTCCTACCCCTCCACACACGGACATTCCTCCAACCTCAGGATAGGCCCTCTTCAAGCATCAGCCTCCAGCGGGCTCGGACCTGCAGACACTAGGCCTTCAACTTCCTCAGCAGACTTAGACTTGCAGACATCGGGCCTTTGACTTCCCCAGCAGACTCAGAGATTCACAGACATCGGGCCTTTGACTTCCCCAGCAGACTCAGAGATTCACAGACATCGGGCCTTTGACTTCCCCAGCAGACTCACAGACATTCGTAGACTCGGGCTTCGGCCAACAAGCCTTGACCTCCATACATCAGATTCAAGTCCAGGAGCTGAGGATTTTCCAAACACTAGGCCTCGAAAATTCTGATTGAAAAGCTCCAGAACCTGGGCCTCTGTACCTCCCTTTGCAACTGGATCGGAAGATCACAATCGGTGCAGATTGGAAATAGTATCTCCTCCTTGCTGACAATAAACACTGGCGCACATCAGGCGTGTGTGCTTAGCACACTGCTCTACTCTCTCTATACCCATGACTGTGTGGCTAGGCACAGCTCAAATGCCATCTATAAATTTGCTGACAATACAACCATTGTTGGCAGAATCTCAGATGGTGATGAGAGGGCGTACAGGAGTGAGATATACCAGCTAGTTGAGTGGTGTCACAGCAACAACCTCACACTCAACATCAGTAAGACTAAAGGACTTCAGAAAGGGAAGGACGAGAAAACACACACCAGCCCTCATGGAGGGATCAGGAGTGGAGAGAGTGAGCAATTTCAAGTTCCTGGGTATCAATATCTCTTATGCAACTATAAAGAAGACAAGACAGCTGCTATATTTCATTAGGAGTTTGAGAAGATTTGGTATGTCACCAAAAACACTCGTAAATTTCTATAGATGTACCATGGAGAGCATTCTAACCGGCTGCCTCACTGTCTGGTATGGTGATGTGGGAGGCTACTGCACAGGATTGAGGCAGGCTGTAGAGAGTTGTAAAATTAGCCATCTCCTTCCTGGGCTTTAGCCTCTGTAGTATCCAGGTCACCTTCAAAGAGTGATGCCTCAGAAAGGCGGCATCCATCATTAAGGACCCCCAGCACCCAGGACATGTTCTCTTCTCATTGTTACCATCAGAAAGGAGGTACAGAAGCCTGAAGGCACACACTCAGTGATTCAGGAACAGCTTCTTCCCTTCTATCATTTGATTTCTGAATGGACATTGAACCCTGTACACTACCTCACTCCTTTTTTAATTTCCTATTTTTCTGCACTACTTATTTAATTAATTTATCATATATTTACTGTAATTCACAGTTCTTTCTCTCTCTCTATTATCAGGTTTTGTATTGTACTGCTACTGCAAGGTTAACAAATTTCATGACATAGGCCGGTGATAATAAACCACATTCTGATTCTGGTTCTGAACTCCGATTCACGAACCCAGAAGGTCATCAGACCTCATTCCTCCTGCCCACATGGAACTCCAGCTCCCGAACCCACCGACAGCTCGCTGACTCCAGGGGAACAACTGACCCTTGTCCACGCTGGTCTGCTGGTCCCCAACATCTGACTATAGATATCCCACATCTGCATTGTTGGCATTCAAAGTCTTAGACTCTAGCTTGACCTCTAATTCCTCCCCTCCCACATCTCTGTCCCTAAACTCAGCGTCTGCTGATTGGAGCCATGAACTTGGTACTGTTGGGGCTGGCCCCTCCCATTGGTGCTGCCCTCTAGTGCTTGCTCGGTGCTGCTCTTCGGTGTTCGCTCAGTGCTGCCCTCTGGTGCTTGCTCAGTGCTGCCCTCCAGTACAGTATTTGCTTTGTGCTGCTCTCCAGTATTTGCTCAATGCTGCTCTTCGGTGTTCGCTCAGTGCTGCCCTCCAGTATTTGCTTTGTGCTGCCCTCCAGTTTTCACTTGCTGCTGCTCTCCAGCGCTCACTTGGTGGAAGAACGACCTGGGCCAGGACAACTCGGGGACGTGAGCTATATTATGTTTTCTCTTTGTGACTGTTGTGTTTTTTTCTCCTGAAACCGTAACCAAGTGTGCTATTTGTGCCACATGAAGTGTGCTGTGTGCTTTTGGTAATGCATTTTGCACCCTAGCCTCAGAGAAACACTATTTTGTTTGGCTGTATTCATGTATGGTTCAATGATAATTAAACATGAAACTTGAAGCTTGTCTCCATCCTGTGGTGGATCAGATTTAAGCAATGAAGCGATTGGTGATGGGAATTTGCCTTCAAGTATTAGTGGGACAATGGACAGCATGGTTGTGTAGTGGTCAGTGTAACCTTATTACAGTACCAGCAACCTGGGTTCAATGTCCACAAGGAGCTTGTACATAAGATCAGGGTTCGATCCCTACCACCGTCTGGAAGAAAAGCATTCCAACTGGTTGCATCACTCTCTGGTATGCAAGGGCCACTCCACAGGATCGAAAAGAGCTGCAGAAATTCGGGCACCAGCCTCCCCAGCATCGAGGACATCCTCAAAAGGTAAATGCCTCAGAAAGGTGGCGTCCATCATTGAGAACAGCCATCAGCCAGGGCTTGCCCACTTCGCACTGCTTCCATAAAGGAGGAGATACAGAAGACACACACTCAACATCTCAGGAACAACTTCTTCTCCTCCGCCATCAGATTTATGAACGGACGATGAACCCATGAACTCTGCTTCACTACTTTTCTTCTCTTTTGCTTTACTTACTTGTATATTTTATTGTAATTTATAGTTTTTATTATTATACATTGCAATGTATTGATGCCACGAAGACAACAAATTTCAAGACATATGCCAGTGATATTAAACCTGATTCTGAAGGAATCTGTACATCTCCCCATGGCCGTCTGGTTTTGCTTTGGGTGCTCTTGTTACCTCCCATATTCCAAAGACATAACCGTTAGTAGGTTACTGGGTCACGTGTGTAATTTGGATGGCACAGCTCGTGGGGCTGGAAGGGCCTGTGACTGTGCTGTATCTCTGGACATGAACTTCTGCTGCTGTAGCCCAAGTACTTCAAAGTTCGATGCATTATGCGTTGAGAGATGCTCTTCTGCACACCACTGTTGTAACGTGGGGCTATTTGAGTTACTATCTCCTTCCGGTCAGCTTGAACCAGTCTTCTCCACTGACTTCTCTCATTAACAAGGTGTTTTCACCCATAGAACTGCCACTCACTGGATTTTTAAAAAATTTTTGCACCATTCTCTGTAAACTAGAAACTGTTGTGTGTGAAAATCCCAGGAGATTGGCAACTTCTGAGATACTCGAATGACCCCGTCGAACACCCACAATCATTTCACTGTCATGGTCATTTAGATCACATTTCTTCCCCATTCTGATATTTCATCTGAACAACAATTGAACCTCTTGACCATGTCTGCATGCTTTTATGCATTGAGTTGCTGCCATATCATTGGATGGATGATTATAGATATTTGCACTAACCAGCAGGTGTACAGGTAGGTGTACCTAATAAAGTGGTCACTGAGTCTAACTGGTCACCAGAGTCATAGGCACTGGAGTCTTCTCAACTTTCTGATCCTTTAGAACCTTGTAATTCAACAAACTCTCAAACCGTTGGGCCCTCCAGTCTTTTAGAATTGATGGGAATCAGGTTTATTACCAAAGGCCGTGAAAATTGTTGTTTTGTGGCCATGTACCCAAATGCACATCTCTTCACGTGGGCCCCTCATTGATGTTTTGACTACTTCATGGAGACAGACCAAGTACAAAGTAGACTTATTCTCAAGCTATGTAGTTTATACTGACAGAGTACAGGTCACTCATACATGTTTCTCGGAATACCAGCATTTACGGGCTGTCCACTGTGGTCTCCCATCTTGGTCAGACTGCATTTGGAGTATTATGAGCAGCTTTGGGCCCCTTATCTAAGAAAGGATACGGGAGCATTGGTGAGGATTCAGAGGATGCTCACAAGAATGATCCCAGGAAGGAAAGGGTTAATTTATGAGGAGCATTTGATGGCTCTACTCCTATATTGTGTAGTTCAGAAGATTGAGGGTGGGGGATATCATTGAAACCGATTCCATTTGAAAGACCTGTACAGAGTGGATGTGGAGAGGATGTTTCTGGTACTGGGGTAGACAAAGACAATGGGGCACCGTCTCAGAATAGAAGTACATCCCTTTAGAGCAGAGTTAGGGAGAAATTTCTATAGCCACAGGGTGGTGAATCTGTGGAATTCATTTTCGCAGATGGTTGTGGAGGCCAGGTCATTGGGGATTGTGAAAGTGGAGGTTGTAGGTTTTTAATAAATCAGAGTCAAAGGTTATGAGGAAAGGGCAGGAGAAGCAGGTAGAGAGGGATAATAAAACAGCCGTGATGCCAGAGCTGACTTGATGGGCTGAATGGCCTAATTTCAAACACGAGGAAATTTGAAAATGCTGGAAATCCAAAGCAACACACACAAAACGCTGGAGGAACTCAGCAGGCCAGGCAGATTCTATGGAAAAGAGTAAAGAGTTGATGTTTCAGACTGAGACCCTTCTTCAGGACTGAGAGGGAAGGGGTGGGACGCCTGAAATACAGGGTGGGGGGAGGGGAAGGATGCTAGTTGGAAGATGATAGGTGAAGTCAGGTGGGTGGGAGAGGTCAAGGGCTGGAGAAGAAAGAATGTGATAGAGGGGAGAGTGGACAATAGGAAGAAGGAAGGAGGAAAAGACCAGGGGGAAGTAATAGGCAGGTGAGAAGAAGTGAAGATCAGAGTGGGGAATGGGGTGGGGGGTGGTGGGATTTTTGTTCACCGGCAGGAGAAAACGATAAGTCTATCATCAGGTCGGAGGGTACCCAGACGGAATATAAGGTATTGGTCTTCCGCCCTGAGTCAGACTTCGTCTTGGTACAAGGCCATAGATTGGTATGTCAGAAAGGGAAAGGGAATCAGAATTAAAATGTTTGCCCACTGGGAAATTGTGCTTGTGGCAGATGCTGTGGAGGTGCTCGACGAAGCGGTCCCCCAATCTATGACGGCCCTCACCAATGTAGAGGAGGCTGCACTGGGGGTGCCGGACACAATGGACAAGCCCAGCAGATTCACAGGTGAAGCCTCACCTGGAAGGACTGTTTGGGGCACTGAATGGAGATGAGGGAGGAGGTGTAGCACTCAAGCCACTTGCATGGATAAGTGCCTGGAGGGAGATTAGTGGGGAAGAGAGAAATGGACAAGGGAATTGTGGAGGGAGTGATCACTGTGGAAGGCGGAGAGATGGGGGGGAGGTCAGGATATGTTTAATGGATCCCTTTGCAGATGGCAGAAGTTGTGGATGATGATGTGTTGGATGAGGAGGCTGCTGGGGTGGTGAGTAAGGACAAGAAGGACTATATCACTATTATGACGGTGGGAAGATGGGGTGAGTGTTGTTGTTTGGGAAATGGAGGTGATCCAAGTGAGGGCAGCATCAATAGAAGAGGGAGGGAAACCCCATTCTTTAAAGAAGGAGGACATCTCTCATATCCTTGAATGGAAAGTCGCAGAAGTGAAGGAACTGAGATGAGAGAATAGAACTTTTACAGGAGATAAGGTGGAAGAGGTATAGTCAAAATAACTACAGCAATTAGTAGGTTTATAAAAGATCTCAGTTGCCAGTTTGTCTCCTGATATGGAGACAGAGAGATTGATAAAGGGGGAGAGTTGTAAGAAATGGACCTAGTGAATTTAAGGGCAGGGTGGAAATTAGAGGCAAAATTGATGAAATTGACGAGCTCAGCACAGGTGCATGAAGCAGCACAAATGCAGTCGTCAGTGTAACAGAGGAAGAGTTGGGGAGTATAAATGGGTAAGGCTTCGAACATGGACTGTTCTACATCGCTGACGAAGAGGCAGGCATAGCTTGGGCCCATGGCTGACCCTCGGGTTTGGAGAAAGAACATAAGAAATAGGAGCATGAGTCGGCCATCTGGCCTGTCAAGCCTGCTCCGCCATTCAGTAAGATCATGGCTGATCTGACCATGGACCTACCGGCCTTTTCCCCAGATCCCCATAAGCGTGAGGAGCCAAAGGAAAAATTGTTGAGTGTGAGGACCAGTTCTGCCAGACAGAGAGGGGAGGTGGCGGAGGGGAACTGGTTGGTTCTTCTGTCAAGAATAAGAGGAGAGCTTTGAGGCCTTCTTGATGGGGGATAGAAGTGTATAGGGAATGGACATCCATAGTGAAAGTGAGGTGGTCAGGGCCAGGGAATTGAAAGTTAGTGAAGGGATCAAGGGTGTGAGAAGTGTCGCGGATGTAGGGTGGAAGGGGCTGAACCGGGGGGGGGATCAAATGGAATCGAGGTGCGAGGACGTGGTTGCAGTAAGGCGGAAGCAGGCAGAGGCAATCGGCCTACCCGGACAGTCTGGCCTGTGAGAAGTAGAAGCAAGTGGTACAGGGTAAGGGAACTATAAGTTTGGTGGCAGTGGTTGGGAGTTCTCCAGAGTGGATGAGGTCAGTGATGGTGTCAAAGACAGTTTTCTGATGGTGTGGAGTGGAGGAACTAGCAGAATGGCCAAATCCTGCTTCCTTGTATTCTGGTCTTACATTAAAAGTAGACCCTGTAGGAAGTCCCCTGTATTCACAGGAGTTCTCAGTAAGTGTGTTATCTTCGCAACATGCTTTGGCAAGGATGGCTGTGGTCAATTGGATGTAGATAAGATCTCCCGGTTGCCACCCACTTCAACTCTTCTTCACATTCCCGTTCAGATATGTCCATACATGGCCTCCTCTGTTGCCATGATGAGGCTAAACTCAGGTTGGAGGAGCAACACCTCACATACCATCTAGGTAGTCTCCAGCCCCTTGGTATGAACATTAAATTCTCCAACTTCTGGTAATTCCCTCCCCCTCTCCCTATTTCACTCTGCCCCCTCCCCCAGCTGCCCATCATCTCCCTCATGGTTCCGCCTCCTTCTACTACCCATTGTGTTTTCCCCTATTCCTTCTTCACCTTTCCTGCTCATCATCTCCCTCATGGTTCCGCCTCCTTCTACTACCCATTGTGTTTTCCCCTATTCCTTCTTCACCTTGCCTGCCTATCCCTCTCCCTGCTTCCCCCCCCCACCCCTTTATCTTTCCCCTTACTGGTTTTTCACCTGGAACCTACCAGCCTTCTCCTTCCCACCCTCCCCCCACCTTCTTTATAGGGCCTCTGCCCCTTCATTCTACAGTCCTGACGAAGGGTTCCAGCCTGAAACATTGACTGATCGTTTCCACGGATGCTGCCCGATCTGCCGAGTTCCTCCAGCGTGTTGTGAGTGTTCCTTTGACCCCAGCATCTGCAGAGTATTTTGTGTAGATTAGCTGCTGGACCATTAGCTGTGGAAGCAAAATTAAGCCATTTGGCCCATTGAGTCTGCTCCACCATTCCACCATGGCTGATTTATTATCCCTCTCAACCCCATTCTCCAGCCTTCTCCCCGTAACCTTTCACGTCCTTATTGATCAACAACCTATTGACTTCCACTTTAAATATACCCAATGGTGTGGCCTGCACAGCATCCATTGCAATGAATTCCACTGATTCACCGCCTTCTAATGAAGAAATTGCTGTTGCTGGTTGCTGTTCTAAAGGAAAGTCCCTGTATTTTCTAAACTCCCAACTGCAAGAAACGTCCTCTCCATGTCCTCTCTCTCTGGACCTTTCAATATTCGATAGGTTTCAGTGAGAGCCCCCCTCAGTCTTCTAAACTCCAACGAGTACAGGCCTACAGGCATTAAACCCGACTCAAATATTAACCCTTTCATTCCCGGGATAATTCTCATGAACCTCCTTTGGTCCCTCTCCAATACCTGCACATTTTTTTCTAAGATGAGGGGCTCAAAACGGCTCACAATACTCCGGTACACCAATGCCTCAGCATTACAACCTTGTTTTTTCTGTATTCTGGTCCTCTCGAAATGAGTGCTAGCATTGCATTTACCACCGACCCAACCTGCAAATGAACATTTAGGGGACTCCTGCACGTGGACTCCGACCTCTTCTTCAGCGGGAACCTCTGAACTGTGACGCCTCAGGTTCAGGCGCAGATATCCCCCCTCACAGAAGTTACCCCTCCTTCCACTGACAGCTATGCAGTGACAATTAACCTTTTTTCGGCAGTTCTTCCCCCCTCCACCACCACGTTGTACTTGACGCCACGTCCGGTTGAGTATGTGTATGTGTAGACTGGGGCGGAGCGCCACGTCGGCAGCGTTGAGCCAGGAGCCGTGAGCCGTGAGCCGTGAGCCGCCGAGCGGGTCGGTTCCGTGCAGACAGCGGACTGCTTGACCCCCGCCGAGTCCAGGAGCTGTGTGTTCACCGGTCGGGGAGCAGAGGGCAACCCAAGAATGGTGAAGGTATCGCAGGCGTCTTTATCTTCTGTTATTGTCAGAGGAAAGTAAGACACAACTTTTTTGTTTTTTTTAAGATCTATTTAAATATCTGAAATATTTAAACTGGGTCGACATTCATGTCTTATTGTGCTTCAAAAGGGAGCGAGAGATTTGAAGTTAAAGTAAGATCCGAAAACTGTTTTAAAATCTGCAGTGAAATCTACAGTATTTACTCGTAAGTGGATATGCATGTTTATTCTTGACGCTATGCCTCCAAAGAGAGGGAGAGAATTAATATGTTACCCGTAATAAACGTTTCAGGAGCGGATGATCCGCACGAAGACCGCGGTGTAGTTTGGAGGAGAGGGGGACAGAAGGTCTTAGCCTCTTGCACGGTGCTCATACGAGGTAAAAAGTGGCACAGTTGTGCTCCTCGGCTTCCTTTGCTCAACTGCGTGGTGTTTGCAGAGGAGCAGTCCGAAGTTGTGGAAGTCACTGGGTTCACCGTTTGCCCCTTCCAGTTAAGCGGGCTCCTCGGTGACAAGTCGGTAGCGCCATGTCACCAAGGTCTTGTCCATGGTCCGCGGAGGGTTGGGTCTGATATGCTGGGCCGTTTCCAGCCCTGGTGCACGGAATTGCATTTGGCCTACTGCATATTGTATTCATTTCGAGAGGACTAGAGTATGAAAGCAAGGATATAGTGCTAAGGCTTATAAGGCATTGGTCAGACTGCACTAGGAGTTTTGTGAGCAATTCTGGGCCCTTATCTAAGGAAAGATGTGCTGGCATTGGAGAGGGTCCAGAGGAGGTTCACGAGAATGATCCCAGGAAATAAAGGGTTAACATGTGAGGAGTTTTTGATGGTTCTGCCCCTGTAGTCACTGGAGTTTAAAAGAATGAGGGAGGATCTCATTGAAACCAATTGAAAGGCCCAGAAAGAGTGAATGTGGGAGATGTTTCCGAAAGTGGGTGAGTCGAGGACCAGAAGGCACAGCCTCAGCTTAGAGGGGCATTCATTTAGAACAGAGACGAAGAGGAAATGTCCTTATTCAGAGAGTGGTGACTGTGGAATTCATTGCCACAGTGGGCTGTGGGGGCCAGGTCATTGGGTGTATTTAGGGCAGAGGTTGATAAGTTCTTGATTAGTCAGTATGTCAAAGGTTCCGGGGCGAAGGTGGGGGAATGGGGTTGAGAGGGATAATAAATCAGCCATGATGGAATGGAGCAGCAGACTCGATGGGCTGAATGGTCATATTCTGCTCC
Source organism: Mobula hypostoma (assembly GCF_963921235.1). Classification (NCBI taxonomy): domain Eukaryota; kingdom Metazoa; phylum Chordata; class Chondrichthyes; order Myliobatiformes; family Myliobatidae; genus Mobula; species Mobula hypostoma. The sequence goes on along the minus strand of NC_086099.1, from coordinate 123,076,289 downwards.
TTATGGTCTTCATTTTGTTCAGCCGTGTGTTCGGGGTTGACAGTTATCTTCATGATTTGAGTTCCTGACCACACTGCCCAGCTTGCCCTGGGACCTCAATGTCTTGCATTTCCTTGCAGCACAGGTGGAGGCCATTTGGTTGATCATGTTGCAGAACATTCCACAATACAGAGGGACAGAATAAGGCCATTCAACCATCGAGCCTGTTCCACCATTCCAATATGGCTGATTTATTATCCCTCAAACCCACTCTTCTGCCTTCTTCCTGCAACCTTTGATACCCTGACTAATCCAGAACTTATCAACACTCTGATTTAACTGTAACCAATAACTTGGCCTCCACAGCCATCCATGGCAATGAATTCGACACATTCCCCACCCTCTGGCTAAAGAAGTACTTCCTCATCTCTGCTCTAAAGAGACTCCCCACTATAGAAAACATAGGTGTGGGTCGATGGGACTGGTTGGACACTGACTAGATGAGCTGAAGGGCCTGTTTCTGTGCTCTGGTGCTCTATGACTCTTATCACATTGAAAAAGTTAGGTAGGGTGGGTGTGGAGAGGCTGGGGGAGTCTAGGACCAGAGGGCACAGGGGGCAGAATAGAGGGGTGTCCCTTTAGAGCACAGATGAGGAGGAATTTCTTTAGCCAGAAGGTGCTGACCTGTGGAATTCATTGGCTGTGGAAACCGAGTCATTTAAAGCAGAGCTTGATGGGTTATTGACAAGTCAGGGCATCAAAGGTTACGAGGACGAAGGCAGGGGAATGGGGTTGAGAGAGATAATAAATAACCTATGATGGAATGGAGCAGCAGACTCGATGGGCCGAATGGCCCAGCAGTGTGGCAATGTCTTGTGGTCTGAATTATGGTTTGTTCAAGCATCATGGCAATCATTTCATTCAGGTGGGGCATCTGAAAGGGAGAGGAGGAGAGGTATCGGGAGGGCGCTGGGCCCTGCGGAGAGATATCAGGAGGGTGCGGGACCCTGGGAAGAGGTAACGGGAGGGTGCCGGAACCTGGGGGGAGATAACGGGAGGGTGCCGGAACCTGGGGGGAGATAACGGGAGGGTGCCGGACCCTGGGGGGGAGGTATTGGGTGTGCTGGACCCTGGGGAGGGGTTTTGGGGGGGGAGGTGCTGGACCCTGGGGAGAGGTATCGGGGGGGGGTTTCGGAGCCTGGGGAGAGGTAATGGGCGGGGGGGGGTTTCGGACCCTGGGGGGGAGGTACTGGGGGTGGGTTTCGGACCCTGGGGAGAGGTATCAGGGGGTTTCGGACCCTGGGGAGGGGTATTGGGGGAGGGTTCCGGACCCTGGGGAGAGGTACCCGGGGGAGGGGTGTTTCGGGCCCTGGGGAAGAGGTACCGGGGGGCGGGGGGGTGCCGGACCCTGGGGAGAGGTATCGAGAAGGGGTGCCGGACCCTGGGGAGAGAGGTATCAGGTTGGGGGGAGGGTGCCGGACCCGGGAGAGAGGTATTGGGAGGGAGGGCTGGACCCTGGAGAGAGGTTTCGGGAGGGAGGGCCAGACCCTGGGGGGAGCTATCGGGGGGGGGTCCGGACCCTGGGGAGAGGTAACAGGAGGGTGCCGGACCCTGGGGGGAGGTATTGGGTGTGCTGGACCCTGGGGAGGGGTATTTGGGGGTGGGGAGGTGCTGGATCATGGGGAGAGGTATTGGGGGGGGGGTTTCGGACCCTGGAGAAAGGTATTTGGGGGGGTTCCGGACCCTGGGGAGAGGTAACGGGGGGAGGTTCCGGACCCTGGGGGGAGGTATCGGGGAGGGATCCAGACCCTGGGGGGAGGTATTGGGGGAGCAGCGGACCCTGGGGAGAGGTATCGGGGGGGCGCCGGACCCTGGGGAGAGGTATCGGGGGAGGTCAGGACCCTGGGGAGAGGTAACAGGAGGGTGCCGGACCCTGGGGGGGGTATTGGGTGTGCTGGACCCTGGGGAGGGGTATTTGGGGGCGGGGAGGTGCTGGATCATGGGGAGAGGTATTTGGGGGGGGGTTTTGGACCCTGGAGAAAGGTATTTGGGGGGGTTCCGGACCCTGGGGAGAGGTAACGGGGGGAGGTTCCGGACCCTGGGGGGAGGTATCAGGGGAGCGGCGGACCCCGGGGGGGGAGGTATCGGGGGAGCGGCGGACCCTGGGGAGAGGTATCGGGGGGGCGCCGGACCCTGGGGAGAAGTATCGGGGGAGGTCAGGACCCTGGGGAGAGGTATTGGGGGGGCGGACCCTGGGGAGAGGTATCGGGAGGGGGGGTTTCGGACCCTGGGGAGAGGTGTCGGAGGGGGGTTTCAGACCCTGGGGAGGGGTTTCGGGGGGGCCGGATCCTGGGGGGAGGTATCGGGGGGGGTTTGGACCCTGGGGAGTGGTATTGGAGGGGGAGTTTCGGATCCTGGGGAGTGGTATCGGGGGCGGGGGGGGCGGACCCAGGGGAGAGGTAGCGGGGGGGTGGTTTTGGACCCTGGGGAGAGGTATCGGGGGGGGGTGCCGGACCCTGGGGTGAGGTATCGCAAGGGGGGGGGTTCGGACCCTGGGGAGAGGTATCGGTGGGGGTGCTGGATCCTGGGGCGAGGTATGGGGAGGGTTTCAGACCCGGAGGAGAGATTTCAGGAAGGTGCCAGACCCGGGGGAGAGGTATAGCATCTCATTGTGGAACTTTGGAAAATCTGGGATGGTAAGCATTGGAATTGGAAACGTGGAGCTGAAGGATGGGATTAGCGAGAGCCGAGCCGGTGTGGGATCCGAACGTTAGCACGATATTTTTAAACTTGAGGGTGGGCTGTGTGGTAGGCATGTTGTAAAATCCTCAACACGGGTCTCCCCTTACTGACTGGATGAATAGTGTCTCTTGTCCTAGCTCACCAGTGGTAGTTTAAGCATCCAAATGATATGAATATTGGTTTCTCCAATTCATCTAATTTTCCCTTCCTCTTTACCACCTCTTCATCTTCCCACTCTGGCCTCTTGCCTCTTCTCTCACCTTGCTGTCACCTCCCCCTGGTGCCCCTCCTTCTTCCTTTTCCCTCCGGTCCACTCTCCTTCCCTGTCAGATTCCTTCTTCCCCAGCTCTTTGCTTTTTCCACTATTCACCTGTCAACTTCTCCCCACCCATCTATCACCCTCTATCTTGTTCTCCTTCCTCTCCCCTCACCACCTTATTCAGGCATCTTCCCCTTTCCTTTCCAGCCCTGATGAAGGGTGATGGGCCGAAATGCTGACTGTTTATTCATTTCCATAGATGCTGCTTGCGGAGTTCCTCCGGCATTTTGTGTGTTGCAAACGAATAATACAACCACTTCCCCTTGGGTGGCATGGTAGCACTGTGGTTGGCTCAAATCCTTTGCATTAGCCAGCTCTGAGATCGGGGTTCAATTCACGTCGCTGTCTGATAGGAGTTTCCTCTGGGTGCTCCGGTTTCCTCCCACAGTCCAAATGAATGTGGATTGGCGTTCGTGAGCTGTGGGCGTGCTATGTTGGTATCGGATGTCTGGTGGCGCTCACGGGCTGCCCAGCAGAACCTTCACTGATTTAACTTGATGCAAATGGCGCATTTCACTGCATGTTTTGATGTTTGTGTGATGGGTAAAGCTAATCTTTCGTTATTTTTAATGATCTCTGTTATGAGTGGACAACCTGCAGGCTGGGGAATGGTGAGAGTACATTGATGCTTATAATTAACCAGCAATTTGGCCCATTGAGCCTTCCCCACCATTCCTTCGTGGCTGATGATGGAAAGGCAGGACAGACTTGATAGGCTAAATACCCCTCTCAATCCCCATTCTGCTCCTCGTAACCTTTGAAGCCCTTACAAATCAAGAATTTATCAGCCTCAATGATTTTGGCCTCCACAGCCTTCTGTGGCAATGCATTTCACCGATTCATCACCCTCTGGCTCAAGACTTTCCTCTTCATTTCCGTTCTAAAGGGACATCCCTGTATTCTGAGGCTGTGCCCTCTGGTCTTAGAATTTCCCACTCTAGCCCTTTCAATATTCAGTATGTTTCAGTGAATTCCCTCCCCCATTCTTCTAAATTCCAGTGAGTACAGATCCAGAGCCATGGAGCCAAACTGCAGGCTGACGGACGGTAACAGTCAGTACCAGTCATGGGGTTCCCTGTCCTTGAGCAGTGCCTCTCCAGTTGGATGTCGGGATCAAGGTCAATCCCTGTAGATCACCAGGAATGAAGTCAGAAAGAATCATTCCACGAAACCTAGAACTCATCCTCAGAATCAGGTTTAATATCACTGGCAGGTATCGTGAAATTTGTTGTTTTTGCAGCAGCAGTCCATTACAGTACATAATTAAAACTGTCAATTACAATCCTATATAGAAAGTAGTTCAAAAAGACTGGGGAAGAAACTGTGAGGTAGTGTTCAAGGGTTGATTGTCCATTCAGAGATCTGATGGCAGATGGGAAGAAGCTGTTGTGTGTCTTCAGGCTCTAGTACCGCCTCCTTGATGGTAACATGTCCTGGGTGAGGGGGGTCCTTAATGATGGATGCTGCCTAATTGAGGTATCGCTTTTTGAAGATGTCCTCCATGCAGGGGAGGCTGGTGCCCTTGATGGAGCTGACTAAGTTTGCATCTTTCTGCAGCTCTTTCATGATCCTGTGCATTAAAACCTCCACACCAGATGGTGATGCAGCCTATTAGAATGCTGTCCACAGTACATCTGTAGAAATTTGTTAGTCTTTGGTGACATACCAAATTTTCTCAAACGGCAAATGAAATATAGCCAATATCATTTGCATTGGATTTGCTGTGCTGTGGTGTATTGTCCTTCAATGTTAAGTGTTCAATGGCCACAGCGTTTAAAAGATATTTGGACAATTACGTGGTTTAGAAGGACATTGACCAGACACAGGTAAACGAGGCACCATGGTTGGGTGAATGGACTGTTGTCTGTGCTCATTAACTGTCTCCCTGATTCTAAAGGGTTAATATAAATGCTCCACCTTGGTGGCCGGGGGTCTCTCTGGGAAAAGTAGTCGTATTCTGGCTATAGTACAGTAATACGTTCAGTAACAGCAGCAGCTCTGAGGGAGAAAACAATTTTTTCCAAGTCTTGAGGTGTCTTAGCCTGAAACGTTGACTGTTTATCCCTCCCTTACCTGCTGAGTTCCTCCAGCATTTTGTGTTACTCTGGATCACCAGCATCTGCAGAATCTCTTGTGTGCCTGGGATTATATCTGTTTTCCTCTTTAAACCTTGCCGTCCCCTCCTCCTTCCACCCCTGCCATGATAGCCCCCATTTCACTTTAAGCTGTTCCCTTGGACAAAGGAACATTGAATAGTACACCACGATGTCGTGCCAACCTGTTAACCTACTCCAAGATCAATCTAATCCTTCTCTCTCACAGAACTCCTATCGTCCACGTAAGGGTTAGCTCAATTCCCTAATGTAGCTGCCTCTACCATCACGCCTGGCAGGACATTCTATCCACCTACTACTCTCTGTATATCAAGAAAAAAACTACCCCTGCCATCCCCCCCCCCACCTAAATTTTCAATAATCACCTTAAAATCAGGTCCTTTCGTATTAGCCATTTCCACCCTGAGAAAAATGACACTGGCTGTCCACTCTATCTGTGCATCTTATCATCTTGCACACCTCTACTGAGTCACCTCTTACCCTCCTTCGCTCCAAATAGAAAAGCGCTCATTAGACACTCTCTCTAATCCAGGCAACGTCCTTTAAATCTCCTCTGTGCCCTCTCTAAAGCTTCCTCATCCTTCCCATACTGGGGTGACCAGAACCGAGTCCTGTAAGAGAGGTCCAACCAGGATTTTATAGAGCTGCAGCATTGTCTCACAGCTCTTGTACTCAATCCCCCAACTAATGAAGGCCAGCGCATAAGCAGCCTTCTTAACCACCCTACCAACTTGCTGGAATACTTTTTGGTGCTGGTTCCAAGATGCAGATCACTCTTCACAGGGAGGTGTTGCACGTGTTTGAGAATGGGATTCCAGTGATCATTGTGTCCAGTCTCTCTGTCACCTGTGTGTGCACATTTGTGTTTTCCTACCTGTCTTGCTTAACTTAATTCTAGCCATTTCTTCAGAGAATTCTCCTGTTTTGTGTGAGCTCAGTATGTAATGACTTGACCAGTAACCTCAGGACTTTCTTCAGCTCCAAATAAGCTGGGAAACCACTGTTTCGAGCACCTCCGTTCCATCCACCAGAAGTGGAATTTCCTGGTGGCCAAATATTTTAATTCCCATCCCTATTGCCATTCCAACATGTGTGTCACTTCTGCCACAATGAAGTTATTCTCCGTGTGGAGGAGCAACAGCTCATATTCCGCATGGGTAGCCTCCCATCTGATGGCATGTACATCGATTTCTCCTCCCCCGCCCCTCTTCCATTCCCACTCTGTCCTCCTTACCCCTGCACCTATCACCTTCCACTGGGTCCTTTCCTCCTTCCCTTTCTCCTCCGGTCCACTCCTCTCCTATCAGATTCCTTCTCCAGCTCTTTATCTTTCCCACCTGCCTGGCTACACCTATCACCTTCCAACTATCCACTTACCTTTTTTATTCTGGTGTTTTACCCCTTCCTTCTCAGTCCTGATGAAGGGTCTCAGCCTGAGACGTTGACTGTTCATTCCCCTCCGTAGATGCTGCCAGACCTCCAGCATTAGTTTGTGTATTCCCCTCCAAGTGCTGAATAATGTGGAACTAAACCGAGCCATTCGCCAGCTGGTGGTGTAGTGGCATCGGCGCCGGACTTCGGAGCAAAGGCTCACGAGTTCGAATCCAGCTGGCTACCTTGCACGCTTTCCATCCGTGATGGGTTGAGTGTCGAGCTAGCAGCTCAGCCTTGTAAAAATAAGAAAGCCTGCTAAAAAAAACACAGTCATGATGGTGTCCCGATGACTCCACTCAGAGTTAAGGCTTTTCTTCTTCTTCAAACCGAGCCATTGGCAAATTAATCTTGTTATCTGGGTTTTAATAAGACACACCCAACTTGATTTATATTGTTGTATTTAACTTGGCCCAGAGGGATATGATCATTGGAATTTCATTTTGCAAGGTTGCAGGAGTTATCTCATTGTGTCCCATCCCTTAACCCCATCTACTCCAGAGAGAAAGCAAAGGTGTGTTCTTGATAAATACTGTGCCCCAGTTGTGAATAGGTGAATGTTTCCTCAACGATGCAATATCGTTGAATGTTTTACAGCTCCTTCAGTGAACAGAACTATTACTGGTCATAGCTGGAAGTCAAAGTAATACACACAAAATGTTGGAGGAACTCAGGTCAGGCAGCGTGGATGGAAATGAATAAACAGTCAACAGAGAAGCTGGGAGGTGATTGGTGGAAAAAGTCAAGGGCTGAAGAAGAAGGAATCTGATAGGAGGGGGTCACCGGGGGAGATGATGGGCAGCTGAGGAAAAGAGAGGGGGTGAGTGGGGGTAACCAGAATGGAGAAAAGTGGGGGAGGGGAGATGTTAACGTATGTTAGAGAAGTCGATGTTCATGTCATCAGTTTGGAGGTTACCCACTGTCCACTCCTATCAGATTTTTTTTTCTTTTTCAGCCTGTAACCCCTTCTATCTATCACCTCCCAGTGTCTTCATTTCTCCCCCATCCCCCCAACAACCCCAGGCTTCACCTATCACCTTGTGTCCTTCTTCTATCCTTCCCCCTCCATCCACCTTTCTATTCTGGTGCCTTTCCTCTTCCTTTCCAGTCTGGATGAAAGGTCTTGGTCTGAAACGTCAGCTGTTTTCCCTCTCCACAGATGCTGCCTGACCTGCTGAGTTCCTCCAGCATTTGGTGTGTATTACTCTGGATTTCCAGCATCTACAGAATCACTTATGCCTCACTTCATCCCCCTCCCCACCCACCCATCTTCCCCCTCACCTGCTTTCACCTATCACCTACCAGCTTGTACTCCTCCTTCCTCTTTTCTCCCTGCCACCTTATTCTGGCTTCTTCCCCCTTCCTGATGAAGTGTCTGGGCCAGAAACATCAACTGTTTATTCCATTGCCTGACATGCTGAGTTCCTCATTTAGTCAAATGTGTGTGTGTGTGTGCACACATAATTATAATGAGTAGTGCAAAAAGACAGTAAAAATAGGGGGACTTCCGGTAGCGCTCATGGAGTGAAGTCGCGTTCTTGACTCGCTCCATTACCTCTGAGTTTTTTTTCTCTATGGTCAGCTATACTTTAATTAACCATTAAGGCATCAACTCTTACAATACTTTGAATTAAACTGAATTCTCCGACAACTGGATGGAACTTAGATCTGCTATGTCTAAGAACGAGAAAGACGGCAAGGATGGTAAACCTCCGGTTAAACCGAAAGCTACGGATCTCCCTCCGACTGAATCACCGGTGACTTTGAAAGCGATATCGGAGTTAATTCAGAGGGAAATTTCAACCTCTGTTAGGGAGATGATTCGTACGGAAATTGCAGGCTTTGTTAAAAGACAGTAAAAATAAAATACTGGGGTAGTGTGTGTGGATTCATTGCCCATTCAGATGTCTGATGGCAGAGGGTAAGAAGATGTTCCTGAAGTACTGAGTGTATGTCTTCAGACTCCTGTACCTCCTCTCTAATGATAGTAATGAGGAGAGGGCATGTCCTGGGTGGTGAGGGTCCTTAATGATGGACGCTGCCTTTTTGAGGCATGGCCTTTTGAAGATGTCCTCGATGCTGGCCAGGCCAGTGCCCATGATGGAGCTGGTTGAGTTTACAACTGTCTGCAGCTTTTTCCGATCCAGTGCAGTGGCCCCTCCGTAGCAGACAGTGATGGAACCAGACAGAGTGCTGTTGGTGGTACATTCAGGAGGGTGACGTAACCAGTTAGAATGCTGTCCATGGTGTATCCAGGAGAGTGGTGGGGGAAGGTGATTTCAGCCTTGGGGACCTGTTCAGGTGTAAAAGTGAATTAAACTTCATTAATTATGTGGCTGATCCCCCAAAGGTTTGAGAATTAGCAGTATGTTTCTGCAAGCAAGCCAGCAAGTCCCATTTCTGGAGTATTTTTAGTTCTTCATGCTATGGGAATTACTGTGCCTGTTGTGAGCCGTGATCTTAATTCTCCTGCTATAATTTTGTTTGTAAAGAAGACACACATTTTGATCAGCCAGTTGTGTCAGAGCTGTAGTTCATGTTAGATTTAATGCAATGGCTGTTCTGCTGTGTAGAATATCACTGACCTGGAGCTGGGCCCAAGCACCGAGTGGCAGCAGTCTTAGTGTGAAGGAACAGAGGGGTCTTGGCGTCCAGGTACATAGATCTCTAAAAGTTACTGCAGAAGTAGATAGGCTGGTTAAGGAGGTGTATGGTGTGCTGGCCTTCATTAGTCAGGGGATTGAACTCAAGAGCTGTGAACCATGTTGCAGCTCCCTAGAACCCTGGTTAGACTACACTGGGAGTATTGTGTTCTGTTCAGGGTCTGTACTGTGCAGTACTGTTCTATATATCTTTAACTGCCAAGCCCCAAAAGTAAAATTCCCTCAGGGCTGAGTCAGGGGGAGTGATCTAATGTTTATGGGACAGGCTGGGGGGGAGGGGTGGTTGAGCATTCAGAACGCATGTTTTGAAACTTTCTCAAAGACTTTATGTCCACTTTGTTCAAAGTTCAAAATAAATTTATTGTCAAAGTGTATATATATGTCACCATATGCAACCCTGAGATTCAATTTCTTGCGGACATTTACAGTGAATACAGGAAACGCATTAGAATCAACACAACAGGATGGACAAACAACCGATGTGTAAATGCAAATAAATAAACAATAAATATCGAGAACGTGAGATGAAGAGTCCCTGAAAGTGAATCCATAGATTGTGGGAATGGTTCAGTGATGGGGTGGGGGAAGATGAGTGAAATTATTCCTTCTTGCTCAAGAGTTGGATTGAGGGGTAACAACTGTTCCTGAACCTGGTGGTGTGAGTCTTGAGACTCCTGTACCTCCTTCCTTTCTTTACTTTCCTGCAAATGCCGACAAGTAAATGGATCTCATAGTCAATTTACTATCGAAGTATGTATACCATGTACAATCTTGGGATTCATTTTCTTGCGGGCATCCTCAGGAAAATGAAGAACTACAATGGAATCCATGAAAAGCCACACACAACGAAGGCAGAGTCCCTGAGCGTGAGTCTAGAGGCTGTGGAGTCAGTTCAGCGCTGAGGCGAAACCAGGTGGCCTGGGAGCCGAGACCCCTGCACCCTCCGCCCGATGGTGGTGGTGAGAAGAGAGAGGGAGACGGCTCCCGTTTGGGTGGGGGACCTTGGCTGGCTTGGAGTAGCGGGGAAGAGCAATCATTCTCTGCTCTTGGCCCTCGGTGCTTTAATCTGGCTAAAGTCTGTCCCAGCACTCTCTCTTCCGGCAAAATGCCATCCACTTCAACATGCCGTACCTGCATTCCTGAGAGTCAAGTTCGCCGAATCCTTCAGGAGATAGTAAAGTTGCTCGTTTGTTTAGGTGGTTCAAAAGTGCATTTCTTTGAGGGAAGTTGCAGACTGCAGTGATTGTAGCTCAGGAAGAACATCCAGTGGTTTTGTGAGCTGCTGCAAAATGTTGCTGTAGGTCGCCAGCACCTTGATGCACTTGAGCTATGCAGCAGGTGACATTAACAAGCTTTGTCAGTAAATTTTCTTTGAACTTTGACTTTACCACCTGCTAGAAGGGCCAGAAGGCCAAAATCTCTCCCACCTGGAATTTCTTCTCATCCTAAAGCTCCGCAGGATGTCCACACTCTTTCATTTCTTCTGCATCACCTGTGCCTTTGTACAATTATTGTTTTGATTTCTGTCCACAGTGAAGTCTGGATTTGAATTTGCAATCTTCCTTTGCCTGGGCTGAGATTTTAATCAGCCTGGATTTTGCCGAGTTTGTCAATGTTCCTAATGGAATCATCAGGACAGCACACAGCTCAACTCGTGTATGGACTCTAAACCCATCAATGGTGTCTGCATCGTGATAAGAATGGGTCTATTCTCCCTTCTGTCAATGGGAGAGGATGGCTGTTAGTCTCAGTCATGAAAGAACTTTCTAAGATTCTTAGAGTCATGGAACATGACAGCACAGAAACAAGCTGTGTCCATCTAGTCCATGCCGAGCTATTAATCTGCTGAGTCCCATTGACCTGCACCTATTCCATAGCTCTCCCTACCTCTCCCATACGTGTGGCTATCCAAACTTTTCTTAATCAACTCTACCACCACCACTTCCACTGGCAGCTTGTTCCACACTCTCATTACCCTCTGAGTGAAGAGGTCCCCATCCAGTTCCCCTTAAATATTCAAGCAACACACATCAAAGTTGCTGGTGAACGCAGCAGGCCAGGCAGCATCTCTAGGAAGAGGTATACTCGACGTTTCGGGCCGAGACCCTTCGTCAGGACTAACTGAAGGAAGAGTGAGTAAGAGATTTGAAAGTGGGAGGGGGAGGGGGGAGATCCAAACTGATAGGAGAAGACAGGAGGGGGAGGGATGGTGCCAAGAGCTGGACAGGTGATTGGCAAAGGGGATATGAGAGAATCATGGGACAGGAGGCCTAGGGAGAAAGACGGTGGGGGGGGGAGAGAGAAAACCCAAAGGATGGGCAAGGGGTATAGTCAGAGGGACAGACGGAGAAAAAGGAGAGTGAGAGAAAGAATGTGTGTATAAAAATAAATAACGGATGGGGTATGAAGGGGAGGTGGGGCATTAGCGGAAGTTAGAGAAGTCAATGTTCCTGCCAGCAGGTTGGAGGCTACCCAGACGGAATATAAGGTGTTGTTCCTCCAACCTGAGTGTGGCTTCATCTTTACAGTAGAGGAGGCCGTGGATAGACATATCAGAATGGGATGTGGAATTAAAATATGTGGCCACTGGGAGATCCTACTTTCTCTGGCGGACAGAGCGTAGGTGTTCAGCGAAGCGGTCTCCCAGTCTGCGTCGGGTCTCGCCAATATATAGAAGGCCACATCGGGAGCACCGGACGCAGTATATCACCCCAGCCGACTCACAGGTGAAGTGTCGCCTCACCTGGAAGGACTGTCTGGGGCCCTGAATGGTGGTAAGGGAGGAAGTGTAAGGGCATGTGTAGCACTTGTTCCGCTTACAAGGATAAGTGCCCGGAGGGAGATCAGTGAGGAGGGATGGGGGGCACGAATGGACAAGGGAGTCACGTAGGGAGCGATCCCTGCGGAATGCAGAGAGAGGGGGGAGGGAAAGATGTGCTTAGTGGTGGGATCCTGTTGGAGGTGGCGGAAGTTACGGAGAATAATATGTTGGACCCGGAGGCTGGTGGGGTGGTAGGTGAGGACCAGGGGAACCCTATTCCTAGTGGGGTGGCGGGAGGATGGAGTGAGAGCAGATGTACGTGAAATGGGGGAGATGCGTTTGAGAGCAGAGTTGATAGTGGAGGAAGGGAAGCCCCTTTCTTTAAAAAAGGATATCTCCCTCGTCCTGGAATGAAAAGCCTCATCCTGAGAGCAGATGCGGCGGAGACGGAGGAATTGCGAGAAGGGGATGGCATTTTTGCAAGAGACAGGGTGAGAAGAGGAATAGTCCAGATAGCTGTGAGAGTCTGTCGGCTTATAGTAGACATCAGTGGATAAGCTGTCTCCAGAGATAGAGACAGAAAGATCTAGAAAGGGGAGGGAGGTGTCGGAAATGGACCAGGTAAACTTGAGGGCAGGGTGAAAGTTGGAGGCAAAGTTAATAAAGTCAGTGAGCTCAGCATGCGTGCAGGAAGCAGCGCCAATGAACGAGCTCAGCATGCGTGCAGGAAGCTGCATATTCCACCTTTCACCCTTAAATATTCCACCTTTCACCCTTAACCCATGACCTCTAGTTCTAGACTTGCCTAACCTCAGTGGAAAAAGCCTGCTTGCATTTACCTTATCTGTACCCGTCATAATTTTGTATACCTCTGTCAAATCTCCCCTCATTCTTCTACACTCCAGAGAATGAAGTTCTAACCAATTCAACCTTTCCCTATAACTCAGGTCCTCAAGTCCCAGCAACATCCTTACAATTTTCTTTCCTTTCAAAATTTTGTTCTTAGTGTAGAATTCACCTTAGATTTTCTACTTTTGAATATCTCTAATGATTCCTTACATAAGATATTTTAGGTAGGGCACTGAGCACTGGCTGTCATCTGACTCTTGTGACGTGTTAGACATAATTACAGGCAGCTTGTTGCATTGTGTTAATGTGCAGAGTTAGGTGGAAAATTGGCATGGTTTACAGCTCACATGTAGCTTGGGAAACAACTTTATTGAACACCTCCAGTCCATTTGCGAAAAGCAGAATTTTCTGGCGGCCAGCCACTTTAATTCCCATCCCTATTCCCATTTCGACATGGCCTCCTCTTTTGCCATGATGAGGCCACTCTCAGGGTAGAGGAGCAACACATGGTATTCCATTTGGGTAACCTCAAACCCGAAGGCATGAACATCAACTTCTCCTTCTGGTATTTTTCTTCCCTTTTCTCCCCCTCCCCCTTCCCTCTTCTATTTTCCACTCTGGCCTCGTACCTCTTCTCCTCGGCTGCCTATCAGCTCCCGTTGGTGCTCCCCTTCCTTCCGTTTCTCCCATGGTCCACTCTCTTCTCCTCTCAGATTCCTTCCTCTCCAGCCCTTCACTTTCCCCACCCACCTGGCTTCACCTATCAGCTTCTAACTATCGTCCTTCCCTTCCCTTCCCCTCCCCTCCCCAACATCTTCCTGTTCTAGTGTCTTCCCCTTCCTTTCCAGTCCTGATGAAGGGTCTCACCCCAAAGTGTCAACTGTATATTAATTCCCATAGATGCTGCCTGACCTGCTGAGTTCCTGCATCATTTTGTGTGTGTGTTGCTCATTCCAGTGTCTGTAGGACTGTATTTTCCACCACTGTGCTAAATATCGATATGGTGACATATGTGTATTAAATTCCTCTTCTGAAATTCAATACCCTTCATCTCGGTGGTGATAGGAGCCCCAACACTGCTCACCAACAACAGTCTGACCACTGCCCGATAAAGCCTCAGCATTCCATCCTTGCTTTTATATTCTAGTCCACTCGAAATGAATGCTATCATTGCATTTGCCTTCCTCACCAGTGACTCATCCTGCAAGTTAACCTTCAGGGTGTCCTTGTGTTTGTGATTGTGTACACTGCCATGTATGTGAGTGCGTACATCCCCATGCACGCGCGTACCCTTCCACGTATTTGTGAATGCATCAGAATCCCAAACTTAGATGGTTGCATGGCTGACCACATTTTTTTTGGCAGGGTGTTGAGTAAGGACCACAGGTTTCTTGCACCACTCAATTGCTTATCAAAGATAAAAGTTGCCCTTTGAGTTCAAACATTGCAGGACTGCTGATCAAAAAGTAATTTAATTAAGTATTTTAGAGCAGTAGGGATACTCGGCAGGATAGTTGAAGGCTCCTCTTGCAAGATATGGGAAGGCAGGGAGACCTCCAGTGTCCCTGATGACTACAACTGCGAGAAGTACGTCCCACTGCAGCTTCTAACAGACTCTGTTAAGGAGTTGGAGCTGGAACTGGATGAACTCCAGATCATTCGGGAGGCTTAGGGGTTGATAGACAATGCGGCAGAACAGAGGGATCTGGGAATACACGTCCATAATTCCTTGAAAGTGGCATCTCAGATAGGTAGAGTTGTAAAGAAAACTTTTGACACATTGCCCTTCATAAATCAATGTATTGAGTACAGGAGTTGGGATGTTATGTTGATGTTATGTTATTGAGGCCTAATATAGAATATTGTGTGCAGATTTGGTCGCCTATGTACAGGAAAGATGTAAATAAGATTGAAAGAGTGCAGAGAAAATGTACAAGGATATTACTGGGACTTGAGTTCTAAGGAAAGTTTGAATTGGTTTGGACTTTATTCCCAAGAATGTAGAAGATTGAGGGGAGATTTGATAGAGGTATACACAATGATGAATGGTATAGATAGGATAAACGCAAGCAGGCTTTTTAATCATGGGTTAAGGGGAAAACGTGAAATATTAAAGGGGAAGGCTCAGAGGATGGTGAAAATGGAATGAGCTGCTTGTGCAAGTGGTAGATAGAGGTTCGATTTCAGCACTTGAGAGAAATTTCAATAGGTACATGGATGGGAGGGTTATGGAGGGCCGTGGGTCGATGGGACTGGGCAGATTAATGGCCCGGCACTGACTGGATGGGCTGAAGGGCCTGTTTCTGTGCTGTCGTGTTCTACGACTCTAACTCTTGCTGTTCAGGTATCGTTGAGCCCGAGTTCCGTTTTCGTGTCTGAATGGCCGGCAGATGACTAAATCCAGGACATTCATTGGTGCAACATGGTAGCATAGTGGCTAGTGTAACGTTTCACAGTGAGTGAGCTGGGTTCAACTGCCGCTGCTACATTTAAGGAGTCTGTACTTTCTCCCCCTGACCATGTGAGATTCCTGGGGAGGCTCTGGTTTCCTCCCACAGTCCTAAGGTTAGGGTTAATGAGTTGTGGGCATGCTATGTCATTGTCTGAAGCGTGGCGACACCTGCGGGGAAAGGTATGGGTTAGGGTTAATGAGTTGTAGGCATGCTATGTCATTGTCTGAAGCGTGGCGACACCTGCGGGGAAAGGTATGGGTTAGGGTTAATGAGTTGTAGGCACGCTATGTCATTGTCTGAAGCGTGGCGACACCTGCGGGGAAAGGTATGGGTTAGGGTTAATGAGTTGTGGGCACGCTATGTCATTGTTTGAAGCGTGGCGACACCTGCGGGGAAAGGTATGGGTTAGGGTTAATGAGTTGTGGGCACGCTATGTCATTGTCTGAAGCGTGGCGACACCTGCGGGGAAAGGTATGGGTTAGGGTTAATGAGTTGTGGGCACGCTATGTCATTGTCTGAAGCGTGGCGACACCTGCGGGGAAAGGTATGGGTTAGGGTTAATGAGTTGTGGGCACGCTATGTCATTGTCTGAAGCGTGGCGACACCTGCGGGGAAAGGTATGGGTTAGGGTTAATGAGTTGTGGGCACGCTATGTCATTGTCTGAAGCGTGGCGACACCTGCGGGGAAAGGTATGGGTTAGGGTTAATGAGTTGTGGGCACGCTATGTCATTGTCTGAAGCGTGGCGACACCTGCGGGGAAAGGTATGGGTTAGGGTTAATGAGTTGTGGGCACGCTATGTCATTGTCTGAAGCGTGGCGACACCTGCGGGGAAAGGTATGGGTTAGGGTTAATGAGTTGTGGGCACGCTATGTCATTGTCTGAAGCGTGGCGACACCTGCGGGGAAAGGTATGGGTTAGGGTTAATGAGTTGTAGGCACGCTATGTCATTGTCTGAAGCGTGGCGACACCTGCGGGGAAAGGTATGGGTTAGGGTTAATGAGTTGTAGGCACGCTATGTCATTGTCTGAAGCGTGGCGACACCTGCGGGGAAAGGTATGGGTTAGGGTTAATGAGTTGTAGGCACGCTATGTCATTGTCTGAAGCGTGGCGACACCTGCGGGGAAAGGTATGGGTTAGGGTTAATGAGTTGTGGGCACGCTATGTCATTGTTTGAAGCGTGGCGACACCTGCGGGGAAAGGTATGGGTTAGGGTTAATGAGTTGTAGGCACGCTATGTCATTGTCTGAAGCGTGGCGACACCTGCGGGGAAAGGTATGGGTTAGGGTTAATGAGTTGTGGGCACGCTATGTCATTGTCTGAAGCGTGGCGACACCTGCGGGGAAAGGTATGGGTTAGGGTTAATGAGTTGTAGGCACGCTATGTCATTGTCTGAAGCGTGGCGACACCTGCGGGGAAAGGTATGGGTTAGGGTTAATGAGTTGTGGGCACGCTATGTCATTGTCTGAAGCGTGGCGACACCTGCGGGGAAAGGTATGGGTTAGGGTTAATGAGTTGTGGGCACGCTATGTCATTGTCTGAAGCGTGGCGACACCTGCGGGGAAAGGTATGGGTTAGGGTTAATGAGTTGTGGGCACGCTATGTCATTGTCTGAAGCGTGGCGACACCTGCGGGGAAAGGTATGGGTTAGGGTTAATGAGTTGTGGGCACGCTATGTCATTGTCTGAAGCGTGGCGACACCTGCGGGGAAAGGTATGGGTTAGGGTTAATGAGTTGTGGGCACGCTATGTCATTGTCTGAAGCGTGGTGACACCTGCGGGGAAAGGTATGGGTTAGGGTTAATGAGTTGTGGGCACGCTATGTCATTGTCTGAAGCGGGCTGCGCTGAGTACATCTTTGACCTGCATTGGTCATTGACTCGTGAACGGTGAAGCTAATCTTTAATCTTCAAGATTGTTTAATGTCACTTCCAGTACAAGTGTAAAGGAGAATAAAATAATTGTTATTCCGGATCCGATGCACCACAAAAACCCCCCACAAAATATAAAGAACACAATAATGAAAAAAAACACAATAAATATAATTACATAAGGTGGCTTGTATACGTAGATTGATTGTATGTCCACAAAGTGACGCTAGACGCGGGAGTGTTTGTACATAAGGTGACTGACAGGAAATGATAAAGTAGTGGTGGTTGGGGATGTGGAGGGGTGAGTTAATGGGTGGAGGTGTTGATCAGCCTTACTGCTTGGGGAAAGTAATTGTTTTTGAGTCTGGTGATCCTGGCGTGGATGCTATCTACTTTTTTCCCCAATGGGAGTGGGACAAGCAGTCCATGATCGGGGTGGGTGGGATCCTTCCTGAATTTACTGTCCTTTTCTGGCACCTTTCTGTATATATGTCCTTGATGGTGGATGGGCTGGTACAGGTGATGCGTTGGGCAGGTTTGACTACCCGCTACTGTCCGCTGCAGTGCAGTTTCTGTACCATGCAGTGATGCTGTCTACTGTGCATCTGTAGAAAGATGTGCAAAGTCCAGCTCCCTCCAGCTTCGTTGGAACGCAGATCCATCAGTCAGCTTTCCTGATCATCTAAGGTCGCCCACTCCGAGACAAGATCATCAAAAAGATTAAAGATTAGATTGGGGATGGTGAGCTGTGGGCAGGCTACGGTGGCACAGGAAGTGTGACCTCCGTAGGGGGTCTGGGGAAGAGGAACGGCTGGTGAAAGCAGGAGCGTGAGGTTGGGGTGCCATCAGGAAGAAGATACAGGAGTCTAGGCACTCGCACACCATGTTGAGCAATGGTTATTGCCCCTCAACCATCAGGCTAATGAACCAGAGGGGATAACTTCACTCACCTCAAAACTGAACTGATTTCACAGCTCATGGACTTGCTTTCAAAGACCCTTCATGTCATGTCCTCAGTATTTATTGTTTATTTATTATTATTTCTTGTTTTTTCTTGATGTATTTGTTTTTATTGCATGTTGGGTGTAGTCTTTCATTGATTCTCTGTCTGTTTGCTCTATTCTGAATGCCTGCAAGAAAATGAATCTCAGGGTTGAATATGGTGGCATATAGTACTGTGCAAAAGTCTTAGATACATGTAAAAAAAACTGAAGTGAAGATGTTTTGAAAAACAATGAAGTTTCTAAGTATCAAAAAAATTACTATAAAGAGCAGTAAACAGTGAAAACACTAAATCGAATCAATACTTGGTAAGACCACCCTTTATCTTTAAAACTACATCAATTCTCTTAGGTATACTGTGGTATACAAGAAAATTGTAAGAAAATTATAGGAAATTATATTATAAGAAAATTGACTGGTAGATTGTTCCAAGCATCCTGGAGAACTTGCCACAGTTTTTCCTGTAGACTTTGGCTGCCTCGCTTGCTTCTGTCTCTCCACGTAATCCCAGACAGCCTCGATGATGTTGAGATCAGGGCTCTGTAGAAGCCATTTCATCTGAACCAATGTTTTAAAAAAAATTCTAGGGTGCTTAAGACTTTTGCACAGTACTGTGGATGTACTTTGATAATAAATTTACTTTGAATTTTGATTGATAAGCTAAGAAACCTGAGCAACACACATCAAAGTTGACTGGTGAACGCAGCAGGCCAGGCAGCATCTCTAGGAAGAGGTGCAGTCGACGTTTCGGGCCGAGACCCTTCGTCAGGACTAACTGAAGGAAGAGTGAGTAAGGGATTTGAAAGCTGGAGGGGGAGGGGGAGATGCAAAATGATAGGAGAAGACAGGAGGGGGAGGGATGGAGCCAAGAGCTGGACAGGTGATTGGCAAAGGGGATATGAGAGGGTCATGGGACAGGAGGTCTGGAGAGAAAGACAAGGGGGGAGGAACCCAGAGGATGGGCAAGGGGTATAGTTAGAGGGACAGAGGGAGAAAAAGGAGAGAGAAACCTGGATCTCTAACTTCCTCTGCAACTGAATCCTTGACTTCCTAACCAGAAGACCATAACCTGTGTGGATTGGTATTAATATCTCCTCCTCGCTGACAATCAACACTGGTGCACCTCAGGAATGCGTGCTTAGCCCACTGCTCTGCTCTCGCTATACCCAAGACACGGTGGCCAGGCATAGCTTAAATGCTATCTATAAGTTTGCTGATGATACAACCATTGTTGTCAGAATCTCAGGTGGAGATGAGAGGGTGTACAGGAGTGAGATATACCAGCTGGTTGAGTGAATCTCAGATGGAGATGAGAGGGCGTACAGGAGTGAGATATACCAGCTGGCTGAGTGGTGTCACAGTAACAACCTTGCACTCAACATCAATAAGACCTAAAAACTGATTGTGGATGAAAGGGTGGGACGAGGGAACATGAACCAATCCTCGCAAATGATCAAAGTAGAGAGAGTGAGCAGTTTCAAGTTCCTGGGTGTCAAGATCTCTGAGGATCTAACCTGGTCCCAACATATCGACACAGCTATACTTCATTGGGAGTTTGAAGAGATTTGATTTGTTATCTAAGTCGCTTGAAAACTTCACCAGATATACCGTGGAGAGCGTTCTGACAGGCTGCATCACTGTCTGGTATGTTGGGGAGGGGGGTACTATTACACAGGATCGAAAAAAGCTACAGTAAGTTGTAAAATTTGTCATCTCCATCTTGGGTACTAGCTTCCGTAGCATCCAAGACATCTTCAAGGAGCGGTTTCACCACCCAGGACATGCCCTCTTCTCATTGCTACCGTCAGGAAGGAGGTACAGAAGCGTGAAGGGGCACACCCAGTGATTCAGGAACATCTTCATGCCCTCTGCCTTCTGATTCCTAAGTGTACATTGAACCCATGAACAGTACCTCACTTTTATTATTTCTGTTTGTGCACTATTTTTAAGTTAACTATTTAATATGTATATACTTTTACTTTTTTCCCTGTATTATCATCTATTGCATTGTACTGCTACTGCTAAGTTAACAAATTTCACGACTTATGCCGGTGATAATAAACCTGATTCGGATCATTGGTACATTGCTGTGATTTGTAGTGGGACAAGACCACGGCTGTGATCAGGGTTGGAAATGTTGGGATGACACTTTAGTAAAGCAGTTAGTGCAGTCACTTTACAGTTCCAGTGAACATCGACCGGGATTGGATTTCCCACACTGTCTGTAAGGGATTTGTACCTTCTCCCCGTGACCGCACGGGTTTCCTCCAGACGCTCTGCTTCCTCTGACATTCCAAAGATGTACCATTTAGGGTTCTTGAGTTGTGGGCATGCTGTGTGGGTGCCAGAGGCATGTCAACACTTACGGGCACATCCTCGGACTGTATTGGACGTTGACACAAGCAGCACATTTACTGTCATTTTTCTGGTTAGATATGCTGTGTAATCCGGGCAGCTTCCTGGTAAATCTCTGCACCCTCTCTAAAGCTTCCACATCCATGGCAGCGTCATGTTTCTTGGCTCCAACCTATAAAACACTGTTGAGGTATTCGGAGTAGTGTTTGAATTTGCTGCAGATGCCTGCCGAGTAGCTGAGAGTTCAGCCACGCCAATGGCACCTTTGCCACTGCTGTTTGCTTCCAATTATTTGGACACTGGGAGTGTGCTTCTAGATTCAGAAGCTCTTAGATAATGTTACATGCCAGAAGGAGGTATTGTATGCAAAGTAGTTGGAGAGTTACCTGGCAGGTGTTCATTAGAGCAATGATACAAACCAGTGAATTTTCCAGTGGCCAACCATTTTAATTCCTATTCCCATTCCCCATCTGACATGTTGGTCCATGACCTCCTCTTTTGCCACGATGAGGACACTCTCAGGATGGAAGAGCAAAGTCTTGTATTCTACCTAGGTAGCCTCCAACCTGATGGCATGAGCATTTATTTCTCCAACTTCCAGTAATAAGATTTTCCCACCTCCTTCCCTCTTGTATTCTCCACTCTGACCTCTTAATTTTTCTTCTCACCTGCCTATCACCTCCCCCCGGTGCCTTTCTTCATCCCTTTCTCCCACGATCCACTCTCCTCTCTTATCAGATTCCTTCCTCACCAGGCCTTTACCTTTCCCACCCTGCTGGCTTCACCTATCATCTTCTAGCTTGACCTCCTTCCCTCCCCCACCCCACCTTTTTATTCTGGCATCTTCCCTCTTCCTTCCTTTCCAGACCTGAAGAAGGTTCTCAGCCCGAAACATCGACTGTTTACTCTTTTTTTTAACCATAGATGCTGCCTGACCTGCTGAGTTTCTCCAGCATTTTATGTGTGTTGCTCTGGATTTCCAGCATCTGCAGAATCTCCTGTGTTCATAGTGGATCAGCTCACATACCCTATGGGCTTTAGACCAGTGGAGTCCTAATCAGATTTAGATGTATTTATTACCAGATGTACATCGAAATGTCTGGTGAAATGCTTTGTTTGTTTTAACAACCAAGACACCAAGGATGAGCTGGCCGTATATTCAGTTTCAGATTCATATTAATGTATCACATGAACATCGAAACACACAGTGAGATGCGCCGTTTGCATTAACAGCCAACACAACCTAAGGACGTGCTGGGGGCAGCCCGCAAGTGTTGCCACACATTCCGGCACCAACGTTGCGTACCCACGATGCTCGGCAGAACAACACGACAGAACATAGCAAGCAGCAAAACAAACAAGAAAATCTGCAGTTGTTGGAAACCCAAGCAGTGCACATCAAATGCTGGAGGAACTCAGCAGGCCAGGCAGCATCTATGGAAAAGAGTACAGTCAACGTCTCGGGCAGGACACAGCAAAACAAGCCCCATTTCCTTCCTCCCGCCCACCCATGCTCATTCACTCAATCAATCTCCTTTGATACTCTGATCTCCCCAGTGCATGAATAGTCTCCGACTTTGATGCAGGTGGCTTGGCTTGTTGTTCATTGTTTAAATGTTTATAGCTGCTTCTAAGTAATTCTACTGTGGTTTTCTATCAAGCAGTTTGTATTCACTTGTGTCAACCACAATAACGGCACTTGTCTACTTGAAGATATTTTTTAGATACCCTCTGCCATCTGATTTCTGAACAGTCTCTCAACAACCAAATTACTTTGCTCTCTTTTTGCAGAATTTATTTACTTATTTTTTTTATATTTCTTATTGTAATGGTGGAGCTTCCCCCTTCCCCTTCCCTGTTTTTCCATTTCCTCCTCTCACCCCTTCTTTCTCCTCACCTGCCCATCTCCTCCCCCTGAGTCCCCTCCTCTTCCCATTTCTCCCAAGTTTCACTCCCCTCTTCTATCAGATTCCTTCTTCAGCCATCTATCCCTCACAGCTTCTCATCTCACCCCCCCCCTTCACCTGATCTCACCTATCACCTGCCAGCTCGTACTCCTTTCCCTCCCCCTATGTTCTTACTCTGGCTTCTGCCCCCTTCCTTCCCAGTCCTGATGAAGGGTCTCGGCCCAAGACGTTGACATTTTATTCCCCTCCATTGAGGTCTGACCTGATGAGTTCCTCCGGCATTTTGTGTGTGTCGTTCCGTGGCGTTATCACTGAGGTATGTTGTGAAATTTCTTCTTCTGTGCAAGACATAAAGGTTCCAACAGGTTACAAAAATAAATAGTTTATAAGAGGAATACGAGGTAGTGTTCATGGATTCATTGTCCATTCAGAAATCTGATGACAGAGGGGAGGAAGCTGTTCCTGAATCGTTGAGTGTGTGCCTTCAGGCTCCAGTACCCCCTCCCTGGTGGTAGCAATGAGAAGAGGGCATGTGCTGGGTCTTTAATGATAGATACCACTTTTTGAGGCATTGCCTTTTGAAGATGTGCTGGATTCTGGGAGGCTGGTGCCCATGATGGAGCTGGCTGAGTTTTCAATCCTGTACAGCTTTTTCCGATGCTGTGCAGTGGCCCCTCCATGCCAGCAGTGATGAAATCGGATGCTGTCCAGAATTGTTGTCAGAACTGGAAAAATGTAATGACTGTTGGTGTTTATTTGGCAGTGAAGAGGGTGAGGGGGGTCCTGATTGAGGTGTATAAAATTGAAGGATCCAGAGGCGGTAAATAGGAAGGGAATGGTAAGTTCTGGCCTAACTTGCGGAGTTCTTCTGGGCCACTGATCACACTATATCACTTAAGTTTCAGTCACTTGACAGCAAATTTTTTTGGAAGTGTTACTTCCTCAGAAATAGTTTTTGTTGAAGCTGAACACAAATATAATTTCAGAGTTCTTCTATCACATAGGAATTTGGAGAGACAAGAAATTAACTTCTATTGAATATAATGCATTTAATTGCATAACGATGTTGACGCTTTGCAATAGTTTAACTAAGCTATAAATGTTCTGTTGATTTTTCATTTGCTGTCAGTGCCCGAGGCTTCTCGTTTAAGTGTCCAACAATAATCAGCCAGCATTGATGAATTCCAGTTGCCCTCGATATTGTTTCTCCATGACTGCAATGTCCTGGTAAAATTTTTCACCGTGCTCGTCACTGACAGCGCCAAGATTTGTAGGGAAGAAGTCTAAATGGGAATGTAGAAAATGAATCTTTAGTGACATGTTGCACTTCATGGATTTGTATGCTTGAAGCATGTTTTCAACCAGCTGCACATAGTTTAGTGATCTGTAGTTGCCAAGAAAGTTTTCGACAACATCCTTGAGTGCCTTCCATGCGATTTTCTACATTCCCACTAGAAGTTCTTTGAATTGCCTGTTGTTGATGACCTGTTTGATTTCTGGACCAACAAAAATTCACTCCTTAATCTTGGCATCAGCTATTCTGGGAAACATCTGTCTCAAATATCAAAATCCTTCATGGAAACTTATAGTTTTTCTAAAACCTGTCTTGCCAAGCAACTTCCGCTTTGCCTAAGCATGCCCAGGCACGCCAGGACAAGATGGAAAACTTTTCAGTTTACATTGTGGGCACCAATTTAATTGATTTGAATTATGAATTGAAATAACAAATATAGACATCAAAAAAATGTTGGTGATGGGGGAAATTTCATGGTGATTTTCACGATCAGCAGCCCAAAATCTACAAGATACACTCAGAAGTGTTTGGGAAACAAAATCGTTGTTGTCCAGTGTAATTAAACAGTACAGATAACCATGAAACTACTGGATCACAAAATATCCGTCGAGTTCACTAATGCCTTCAGGGAGGAAATGGGTCACTCGTACCTGGTCTAGTCTGTGTGTGTATGATGGCAAACCTGTCACCCCCACTGGGGCATAGACTGTCGACAGCAGCTCGCCAGAGCCCTTAGTCCTGGACCAGTCTTTCACCTTCTCAGGTGTAGCCCATCTCCTTGGTGCATTCCTCCTCTCCCAGGGTGAGATCTTTGGAGCTTGTGTTGGCGTTACTGTAGCACTGGGTATTCTCGGGATATGGGTTGTTCGCCCCATGTCCATCTTGCCACCTTTCACAGCCGGGCTTGGGACCATCCGTGGTGGAGTTTCAAAGGTGATGGGGGGTAGTGTTTATTAGGGAATGGGTGGGGGGGGGGTACAAATGTGTGATAAATCCATAATGACCTGCCTGAACTGATGATGGCGACAGGGAAGAGTCAACAGCTATTGAAAACAGAGTTTTTTGTTTATAACGGGTCAAAGGGATTGTGGGGAGAGACTGTAGGTTATTTTTATTTTATAGAGACACAGCATGGAACAGGCTCTTCGATCCACGGCAGAGCTGAGGACCACAGTGGCAGTTTAGACATATGAGCAGAATTATGCTATTGGAGTCCACTCTGCTATTCAATTTGATGCATTTTATTTAGAGATATAGCACGATAACTGGCCAGTAGCCCGCACCGCCCTATTACACCCATGTGGCCAATTAACTTACTAACCCGCACGTCTTTGGAACGTAGAAGGAAACCAGTACACCCAGTCAGGGGGAGAACGTACAAACTCACAGATGGCAGCGGGAATTGAACCTAGGCCATTGGCATTGTGATAGCGTTACGCTAACTGCTGCATCAGCGTGCCGTCCCAAACAATCTTCCCTGTGCGGGAATTGAACCCAGCCTGCGGGAGTGAAAACACTGAATCCAAACCAGCAGACCATCAGTGAGTGCTTGCATCCTCAACTCGGGGCAACTGGGCACCACAGTGGTTAGCACGACACGATTACAGCTCGGGGTGTTGGAGTTCAAATTCCAGCGTCCTCTGTGAGAAGTCTCTACATCCTCCCCATTGAATACATGAGTTTCCTCCGGGTGCTCTGGTTTCCTCCCACAGTCCAAAGACAGGCCGGTTAGTAAATTGACCTGAGATTAGGTCAGGGTTAAATCGGGGTTGTCAGGTTGCTGGACGGTGTGGCTCGAAGGGCCAGAAGGCCCTACTCCGCAGTCTATCCCTAAATAAATAAATAGGTGAGGGTGGGGGTCGATCAAAGCCCATCGAAGTTGGTGTCCCATCCAGGTACCCTGACGATCTGGTGCAGTGCGGGAGTGGGGCAGAACCTCGCTCTACCTTGCAAGTAATTCACTACATCAAGCATCGAGATACCATGTGGGAGTGGGTTTCTCCCACCTCTGAGGCACACGGCAGCTTCAGTGAAGGGTTGCGACGAAGTTCAAGTTGAAATTTATTGTCATTCAGCCATACCCACATACACCGCCAGAGAAGACCTTCCTCCCGACCAAGGTGCATAACACAGTACAAGTAATTCACCCATGACACAAAGTAATATTACCACAAATAAATTAACATATAGTAAGGTGCACTTGCAATACAACTTTAAAAAGTAGACGGTATAACACAATTGGTGCTTCTTACATGATGAGACCTGGGTGGTGCAGGGAGTTCAGTACCCTCATGGCCTGGGGGAAGAAGCTGTTTCCCATCCTAACAATTCTTGTCCTAATGCTACGGTACCTCCTGCCTGATGGTAGGGGGTCAAAGCGATCGTTGGATGGATGGGAGGGATCATTGATGATGCTAAGGGCCCTACGTACTCAGCACTCCTGATAAATATCTCAAGACGGGTGGACGCGAGACCCCGACGATCCTCTCAGCAATCCCTTGTATGGTCTTGCGGTCAGATGCCTTGTAATTCCCATACCAGACAGTGATGCAGCTGGTCAGGCCACTCTCGAAGGCACTCCTGTAAAAACTCGTTAGAATGGGGATGGTGAACGTCATTCGCCTGAATCTCCTCAGGAAGTGGAGATGCTGCTGTGCTTTCTTGACTGAAGAGGTGGCGTTGAAGCACCAGATGAGATTGTCTGTGATGTGCAACCCCAGAAACTTGGAGCTCCTAACTCTTTCCACAGAGGAGCCATATATGTGTGCACTTGTTGTATATGTGTGCCTGCTTGGCCCAGTGTAAGTGGATGTATCGTCACCTGCCGTGTAAAATCCCATCCTCTGTGATTCAGGCTATGGTGACTTATCCAGTTGACCTAATAGTGTGTGGATTCGTCAGAATTGGATTTATTATCATATATTGTGAAATCTGGTGTATTGAGCAGTCCATAAAATATACCAAAAATTACAATAAAAAAAAACTCCCCCTCCCCCCATTCGGTACACCTGCACAACTGCTCGCTAATGCCAGTATCTAATCAGCCAATCACGTGGCCGCAACTCAATGCTTAAAAGCATGCAGACATGGTCAAGAGGTTCAGTTGTTGTTCAGACCAAACATGAGAACGGAGGAGAAATGTGATCCGTGGGATGTTTCGTGGTAAACATGCGTATCTGAGAACCTGCTGATCTCTATAAGACATAGCAGCAGAATTAGGCCCTTCAGCCCATCGAGTCTGCTCCATCATTTCATCATGGCTGATTTATACCCTAGAGTTTTCACACCCAACAATGGTGCAAGAAACAAAGGAAACATCCTCTAGACAAAAGCGCCTTGTTACTGAGAGAGGTCAGATGAGAATTGCCAGTCTGGTTCAACTAACAGTACCTTAAATAACTGCACTTTACAACAGTAGTTGGCAGAAGGGAATCTGTGTATACACAGATGCCCTTCTGATTGAGATATATAATCTTATTTTAAAAAAGAGAGAGAGTAGAGCGATTACGGTGTTCATGGCTTCATTGTCCATTCTGATGGGGAGCTGTTGCTGAAACGTTGAGTGTGTGTCCTCAGGCTCCTTCATGATGGTAGCAATGAGAAGAGGGCACTGGGTGATGGGTCTTTCATGATGGGTGCCACCTTTTTGAGGCATGGCCTTTTGAACAAGTCCTCGATCCTGGGGAGGCCAGTGCCCATGATGGAGCTGGCTGAGTTTACAACTTTTTTCCGCTTTTTCCGATCCTGTGCAGCGGCCTCTCCATATCAGATGGTGTTGCAACCAGTTAGAATGCTCTCCATGGTACATCGGGAGAAACTTGCAAGTGTCTTTGGTGCCATGCCAATTCTCGAACTCCTGCAGCTAGCGGCATGCCTTCCTTTCTCCGATGGATTGTTCATGCCCGTTATTGTTCGCGAAATGTAATAGGGAGGCTGGTGGTTCGACCTCCGATTTTAATTTAAGATGTAGCAGGTGTTTAGTGTGAAAAGTGAGAGGAATTGTGAATAATGTGGGATGACTGTGAGGTTGCTCGGGGCACAGCTGTAACAATGACATTAGGCACAAGAGTGTTCCCCACACCCCACCAAGGGACCTGGTCTCACCCAGAGCTGGGCAGCGTTCTGCACGTTCTCAAGTGTTGGCACGTAATGGGGATATTCAGTGCAGTTCCAGCAGTATATTTCCCCTCTTGGGCCTTTTTTCCTCTGGTGTGTGACTCTCCTAAATGTGCAACATGCAAGATTCATCCACGGTGGGATTTTACACCTCACTGCAGTTCTAATTACTCACAGGGGAGAAAAAGAACAGGCTTTGCTAATTCTGTTTCCCCCCTGACACCAGGCTGATTGAAGGACCAACATTCAAACTGTGTCCTTTGTCCATGCTGCAGTTGCTCATCTCATGTGACCCTAATCACTTGTCTCTGTAAGGCTGAGACACTGGTCAGGCCGCCATCACCCCCAACACCCACCTGTTTTTTCTGGCCCCTTATCCTAAGAAAAGGTGTGTTGGCGTTGGAGGGGGGTCCAGAGGAGGTTCACAGAATTATCCTGGGAGTGAAAGGGTTAATGTGTTAGGAGCGTTTGATGACTCTGGGCCTGCACTCAGAATTTAGAAGGATGAGAAGGGACCTTATAGAAACCTGTGAAATGTTGAAGGTCCTTGAAAGAGTGGATGTGGAGAGTATGTTTCCTGTAGTGGGCGAATCCAGGGCCAGAGGGCACAGCCAGTGGAGGTGGACCCATTTAGGGTGATGGGCGAATGAAGTGGCCGGAGGAGAGGGAAAAAACAGGGTGGCAGTGGACTGGGGTAGTGAGGGGCGTACTTTACCCGAAAACGCTACTGTAAGAAAGCTACACCCATCACCAAGGACTCCCACCACCCGAGCCATGCTCTCTTCTTGCTGCTGCCATCAGGAGGAAGGTACCAGAGCCTCAGGACCCACACCACCGGGTTCAGGAACAGTTATTCCCCATCGGTATTCCGAAGCGGCGTGGATAACGTCACTCACCTCAACACCGAACAGGTTCCATGACCCACAGACTCACTTTCAAGGACTCCACAACTCCTGTTCTTAGTATTCTTTATTTACTTGTCTAGTTATTTCTTGTATTTTCAGTTTGTTGTTTTTTTGCACATTGGTTGTTGGTCAGTCTGTTTTTTGTCTGGCTTTTCATCAATTCTATTGTATTTCTTTGTTCTACTGTGAATGCCTGCAAGAAAATGAATCCCAGGGTTGCATATGGTGACGTATACAAACTTTGAAACTAGGTTTGCTTTGAACTTTGAAACTGGAGAATTAAGTGTAGGGTTGTAGATGTAGGTGTTGTTTGTCTAGTTTTTGTTAAACTCCTGGCAGTGCTGGAGATGGAGAGTGGATACACGTGGGAAAGGGGAGGGGAATGACAGTGACTGGCAACTGGAGCCCCAGAAGGTCATGGTGGACAGGGTGCAGGTACTGGATGCATGCAGTCCCATTATGATCCAGAGCAGTGGAAGAGGTAGCTAAGTCCCCATGAGATGCTGTAAGCTTGCAGTAAGCTGAAGGAGCAGGGGATGTTTGGAGTTAGACCAGAATGCAAAGGAACACTTGAACATTTTCCCTGCACAGCTGTCTAGCAATGAATTCCACACACTCACCACCCCCTGACTAAATAAATTCCTCCTTGTTTCTTTGAACTCCAGCGAATACAGTACCGAGACATCGAACGCTCTTCATACGTGAACCCTTTCATTTCCGGGATCATTCTTGTGAATGGAACCTCTCCAGTGCTAGCACATCCCATAAAACCACAAGACATAGGAGCAAAATTAGGCCATTCAGCCCTTCGAGTACACCTATCTTTGTATCATCTGCAAACTTGTCAGTTCCGATATCCAGATCATTGATGTGTGACACTCCCTTTTTGCCTTGGTCCACTCTCCTCTCCTATCAGATTCTTTCTTCTTCTTTTGTCCTTTACCTCTTCCACCAATCACCTCCCAGTTTCTCACTTCATCCCCCCCCTTCACACACTCATCTTCTCCCTCACCTGATCTCACCTGCCAGCTTGTTCTGCTCCCCGCCCCCCGCCGTCACCTTCTTCTGCCCTCTACCTCTTCTGTCCAGTTCTGCTGAATTTCTCTGACCGAAATGTCAACTGTTGATTTCCCCTCCACAGATGCTGCCTGACCTGCTGAGTTCTTCCAGCATTTTGTGTGTGTTGCTCTGGATTTCCAACATCTGCAGAATCCATTGTGTCTATTCTTGGTTGTTGATATTTTTTTGTTAGGTTTAAATGTTCCCAGCCCAGGGCTCAGACATGTGATAAACTGTTATTGACAAACAATGCTTCACATACACCTGCAGAGTATGTGTTGGACTGAACACTCCATACTAAAGTAATCCAGGTGTAACCCACACCGTCCCCGTCTACAATGGAGACGGCAGTGAGGACTCTGTCCCCAAGTGCCCACTAATTATATTCATTCCCCACCACTCTGAAATGATTCAAAAATCTACAGACTCACTTTCAAGGTCTCTTCAACTTGTGTTCTCAGTATTGTTAATTTTTATATGCACAGTTTGTCGTCTTTTGCACATTGGTTGTTTGTCAGTCCTTATGTGCAGTTTTCATAAATTCTATTGCGTTTCTTCATTTTCCTGTGAATGCCTGCAAGAAAATGAATTTCAAGGTTGTATGTGATATATACGTAGTTCAATAATTAATTTTACTGTAAGGGAGGGAGAGAACAAAGAATGAATAGAAAAAGGCAAAGAAGTTATGGTTGTCTTCTACAAAAAGCCAGCTCAGACTAGACATTCTAGTGATGAGGATCAGCCTATGAAATGTCAGGTTCTGTGGTGAGATGCCTACTGCAGAGAACCCTCTACAAAAATATAGAATCTGCACGGGATCGAGGAAAAAGCTGCAGAAAGTTGTAAACTCAGCCAATTCTGTCATGGGCACCAGCTTCCCCAGCATTGAGAACATCTTCAAAATGTGCTGCTTGATCATTAAAGACCTCCATCACCCAGGACATGCTCACTTCTCAATGCTACCATCAAGGAGGAGGGACAGGAATCCAAAGACAGACACTCAATGATTCAGGAAAAGCTTCTATCCCCTCCACCATCAAATTTCTGAATAGACAATGAACCCATGAGTACCACCTCACTATTTCTGAGGTAGAAATAAGCGCTGCTTATTTAATTTAACTTTCCTTTTTATATGGACTTATTGTAATTTAAGTTTTTATTATGCATTCCAATGCATTGTTGCTGCAAAGGCATCAAATTTCACAACACATTAAACCTGATTCTGATGCCATATTCACTGAAAACTTCCTGAACAATACACCTGATTATGAGCAAGCACAGGCAAGTTAAATGAGAAGAAAAATAACAACTTTACACTCTAATCCAACATAAGATGTCATCATGTAGGACATTGGGGAGAGTCGAGTCACCTTCCTGATTGGCAGAATCATAAGAACATAAGAAATAGGAGCAGGAGTAGGCTATCTGGCCTGTCAAGCCTGCTCCACCATTCAATAAGATCATGGCTGATCTGACCATGGACTCATCTCCACCTACCTGCCTTTTCCCCATAACCTTAATTCCCCGACTATGCAAAAATCTATCCAACCTTGTATTAAATATATTCACTGAGGTAGCTTGCACTGTTTAATTGGGCAGGGAATTCCACAGATTCACCACTCTGGGAAAAGCAGTTTCTCCTCATCTCTGTCCTAAATCTACCCTCCAAATCTTAAGGCTATGTCCTCTAGTTCTCGTCGCACCTACCAATGAAAACAATTTTCCTGCTTCTATCTTATGTATCCCTTTCATAATTTTATGTTCTTGTAAGATCTGTTCTCATTCTTCTGATGTGAACACTGCAGGTCAAACCCAAAATCACCTATTAAATGCTATTTACACCCAACAGTTGGGCACAAACTTGTTTTCTTTGATATAATTTCAAATCCATAGAGTTTGGGGGGTTGTAGCAATAGGAAGAGAAGAAAGGTCAAGAACACAGAAGGTGCAAAGGTTTCATTTCATTTGCTTTATTTGTCACATGTACATCTTAACGTATCATAAAATGCATCAGAGATGTTTGGATGCAGCACACAAGTGTTTCTACAATTCCAGCACCAACACAACATGCCTAGGCCTCACTAACATTAACCCAAACGTCTTTGGAATGCATGAGGAGGCCAGGGAACCTGCTGGAAACCTGTGTGGTCACAAGGAGAATGTGCAGCTGCTTTACAGACAGCAGTGGGAATGGAACCCTAATCTTACAGCTGGCATGCTATAAAGCATTGTGCTAACCACTACGTTGTCATACTGTGGCTGAGCAGCTGGTGTACCCTTGTTTTGAAGAGAAATACTATTAAATACAGTGGAAGATTGGATACATAGAAACATAGAAAATAGGTGCAGGAGTAGCCCATTCGGCCCTTCGAGCCTGCACCGCCATTTATTATGATCATGGCTGATCATCCAACTCAGAACCCCGCTCCAGCCTTCTCTCCATACCCCCTGATCCCTGTAGCCACAAGGGCCATATCTAACTCCCTCTTAAATATAGCCAATGAACTGGCCTCAACTGTTCCCTGTGGCAGAGAATTCCACAGATTCACCACTCTGTGTGAAGAAGTTTTTCCTAATCTCGGTCCTAAAAGGCTTCCCCTTTATCCTCAAACTGTGACCCCTCGTTCTGGACTTCCCCAACATCGGGAACAATCTTCCTGCATCTAGCCTGTCCAATCCCTTTAGGATTTTATACGTTTCAATCAGATCCCCCCTCAATCTTCTAAATTCCAATGAGTACAAGCCCAGTTCATCCAGTCTTTCTTCATATGAAAATCCTGCCATCCCAGGAATCAATCTGGTGAACCTTCTTTGTACTCCCTCTATGGCAGGGATGTCTTTCCTCAGATTAGGGGTCCAAAACTGCACACAATACTCCAGGTGTGGTCTCACCAAGGCCTTGTACAACTGCAGTAGTACCTCCCTGCTCCTGTACTCGAATCCTCTCGCTATAAATGCCAGCATACCGTTCACCTTTTTCACCGCCTGCTGTACCTGCATGCCCACTTTCAATGACTGGTGTATAATGACACCCAGGTCTCGTTGCACCTTCCGTTTTCCTAATCGGCCACCATTCAGATAATAATCTGTTTTCCTATTTTTGCCACCAAAGTGGATAACTTCACATTTATCCACATTAAATTGCATCTGCCATGAATTTGCCCACTCACCCAACCTATCCAAGTCACTCTGCATCCTCTTAGCATCCTCCTCACAGCTAACACTGCCACCCAGCTTCGTGTCATCCGCAATCTTGGAGATGCTGCATTTAATTCCCTCATCCAAGTCATTAACATATATTGTAAACAACTGGGGTCCCAGCACTGAGCCTTGCGGTACCCCACTAGTCACTGCCTGCTATTCTGAAAAGGTCCCGTTTATTCCCACTCTTTGCTTCCTGTCTGCTAACCAATTCTCCATCCACATCAATATCTTACCCCCAATACCGTGTGCTTTAAGTTTGCACACTAATCTCCTGTGTGGGACCTTGTCAAAAGCCTTTTGAAAATCCAAATATACCACATCCACTGGTTCTCCCCTATCCACTCTACTAGTTACATCCTCAAAAAATTCTATGAGATTCGTCAGACATGATTTTCCTTTCACAAATCCATGCTGACTTTATCCGATGATTTCACCGCTTTCCAACTGTGCTGTTATCACATCTTTGATAACTGACTCCAGCAGTTTCCCCACCACCGATGTTAGGCTAACTGGTCTATAATTCCCCGGTTTCTCTCTCCCTCCTTTTTTTAAAAAGTGGGGTTTCAATGACTGTGCGTATGACAGTTTATACGTTTCAATGACAGCCCAAATGTAGCATCTCCACCTGAAATATCGACAATTTCTTTGTCCGCACCCCCTCCCCTCCTCCCCTCTCCTCTTGTGCTGGAGTCATTGCTGAATAGGTTACATGCCTCCTGGTTCCGCGCGCTCTGATTCATGGTGCTGAATCGTTTGGTAACGTTTATTTGTTTGTTCAACTTATGGCTGAGAGCTCTGGTCTCAGGCCTATGGTTTCACGGAGACATTTCCTTGTCGTTACAGGTTGTGAACGGTGCAGAGATGAACCGATCACCATCGCAAAGCACTAAGGAGGAAAGCGTTCTGGAGCACGAACCAGAAGGTAAGAAAGTCTGCCTGACTGGAAACAAGTGAAATGAGAGGCCAAGGAGGTACAGGTTAGTAGGTTAATTGGTCAGTGTAATTGGATGGTGAGGGTTTGTGTGGCTGGTAGGTCCTGTTACAGTGCTCTATCTCTAAATAAGCCATTGATCTTCGGTTTGTGCAAAGTCAGTGTCAAGTTTATTGATAATGCACGAGTCTATGTTTGCACAGGTGCAATGAAGAACTTACTTGCAGCAGCAAGCAAGAAAATAAGAAGTAGAATGAAAAGAAAACAGTCCATTTTAACTCAGAATGGTCATAGTGCTACTAAACTCTTTAGTTGGGAGTTGACTGATGTGCATCGTAACTCTGTCTGCTACAGATCCCTAAATTTTTGCATAACCCTTTCCATCTCATATATTTGTTTATGCATTGATTGGGATACAGCACAGAATAGGCCCAACGACCCCCAATTGCACCCTAACCTAATCACGGGACAATTTACAATGTCCAGCTAACCTACTAACTGATATGCCTTTGGGCTGCGGGCGAAAACTCACTCTTTCCATGAGGAGGACATACAGACTCCCCACAGAGGACACTGGAATTGAACTCTGAACTCTGAACTCCAGTGCACTGAGCTGTAATAGCTTCGAGATGGCTGCTACGCTACCATGGCGCCCTAAATTAATTTGGAGTTACAGCGTGGTAAGTCCCCCCTCCTGGCCCAACGAGCTTGTGCCATCCATGTGCCCAGTCTGTACATGGAATGTGGGAGAGAAACAACACCTGGAGGAAGCCCACATGGTCATGGGGAGAACATAGAAACTCCTTTACAGTCAGTGGCGGGAATTGAACCCAGTTCCGTGGTGCCAGAGAGCTTTGTGCGAACCGTTATGCTACCGTGCTGTCTATTTACTGCATCTCATTTGACCGAGTCCGAGCCGCCCTTCTGTCTTTCATCATCCGCTCGCCTCTCTTCCAGCCCTCCGGGCCCTTGGCGTCATCACCCTCCTGTGTCCGCCCTTCAAGCCAGTGGCTGGATTCAGGCCTGGTAGGACTGGAGGTGCGGTGGGGGCAGCTGGCCTTCAGGACAGTTCTGCCGCCACCATTTTCCTCTCGGGCTAGGCGTCCGCCACTGTTAACGGGCAGCATGGTATCCAGGTGGTTAGCCCAGCGTTTTAAGCAGTGGTTATCGACCAACAATCAGCGTTCGATTCCCGCCACTGTCTGTAAGGAGTTTGGACATTCTCCCTGTGCCCACACGCATTTTCCTGCTGGTTTCCTTCACATTCCGAAGGCATGCGGGTTAGTGGTCAGTGAGTTCTCGACGTGCTATGTTGGCATCAGAGCTGTTACAACACTTATGGGCTGCCCCCAACACAACCCTTGGACTGTGCTGGTCGTTGACGCAAAGCGACGCACTTCACCGTATGTTTCGATGTACATGCGACAAAGCTCATCTTTAAAGATTTTTGACCTTTACTGAGCACGTGCTTCACCAGCTCTCTTGCTGGAGCTTTCCAGATGTTGACTGACCCGTCAGCAGAGGAACAGTTTCTAGTGCAGGGGATTCCGGGTAATTGGGACACATCAGGGCCAGTACATTTTGGCCCAATTTAAGTGGCTAGCCCAACTAGCTGAGTTTCATGGAAATAGTTAAAAGGTATAAAGACCAACTGAGTAACAAATTGTATATTTTAATAGGATGCAGAACAAATTAGAACACTACCAATAGTGCTACTGTACTATAAAACTCTGTTAGTTCATAATAATTATCAACGGAGGAATTTATCCAGTGTACGCGATGAATAAAATCAGTGCAAACACCTTGTGCAGATAATGGACTGCCTTCAAAGAATCTTCAGTTGCATCCTCCAAATCTTCAGTTTCATCAGACGATTATAGATACCTTCAAATTCTTTGTAGTTTCGAACTTGCTGAAGTAGTGAAATTGTTTTGTTTTTATTCCCGGAAGTTTGTGGCTTCTCCAAGCTGGAAACCACGGTGAGCAGTCTCCTGCTCCAGTGAACTGGCACGGTGCCCCAATCGAACAAAAATCCCACCAATTTCTCAATTTTGACCTTTAATAAGCAGCTGCCCCGATTAACTGATGGCCCACTGAACTGGAGTCAACCGTACCATTCCCAAATGGCCAAGCTTTAAGTTTGACTGTGGGCTGAGATATTTCCTTAAATGCTTCCTTGCCACTTACCTGTTTGTTTAATGGCTTTAAGCAGATTAATCACCTTTATGTATTCAAACAGCACTGCATAAATCCATGGTTAGACCGCATTTAGAGTATTGTGTTCAGTCTGCTCACCTCATTATAGGAAGGATGTGGAAGCTTTAGAGAGTGTGCAAAGGAGATATACCGGGATGCTGCCTGGGTTAGAGAGCATGTTTATGAGGACAGGTTGAGTGAGATAGGCACACGGATGATAGAAAAATGGGGGGGGGGGGTACGTGGGAGGAAAGGGTCAGGCTGATCTTGGGGTAGGAGCGGAGGATGTGAGGTGACTTGATAGAGATGTACAAGATGATAAGAAGCTTAGAGCGGGCAGCCAGAGACTTCCTCCCAGGGCAGAAATGGCTAACACGAGGAGGTGTAATTTTAAGACAATTGGAGGGATGACAGGGTTAGTTTCGCTACACAGAGAGCGGTGGATGTGTGGAATGTGCTGCCGGGGTGCTGGTACATTAGGGACATTTACCTCAGATAGGCACATGGATGATAGAGGGTTATGTGGGAGGGAAGGGTTATATTGATGTCGAGGTAGGTTAAAAGTTTGGCATAACATTGTAGGCTGAAGGGCCTCTACCGTGCTGTCGTGTTCTCTGTTCTACATAATTTCCGGGAATTAGAGTCTACACTAGCCAGGCATTCTTCATGGAATCTCCACATTTCTGATATGGGATTATCACATCTGCAACGGTCGCTCTCCACAGAGATGTCGCTCTCCGTACTTCCAAAATCCTCTATTCTTATCCTTTTCCTTATCAGATCAATCTGTTATCTTTCGATTTCATTGGCTCAGGCTCCTCTTAACTGACCTGTGTCGGCTTAATCGTGGATCTGATCCAAGGCTGCAAGCGGTCTTACATTATAACTCTTTCCCCCACATCTAAGACCAGAGGGCACAGCCTCAGAATCAAGGGGCGTCATTCTAGAACGGAGGTGAGGAGGAATTTCTTCATCCAGAAAGTAGTGAATCTGTGGAATTCTTTGCCCCAGGCAGCTGTGGAGGCCAAGTCTTTATGTATATTTAAGGCAGAGGTTGATAGATTCTTGATTGCTCAGGGCATGAAGGGATATGGGGGAAAGGCAGGAGATGGGGGCTGAGAGGAAAAATGGATTAGCTGTGATGAAATGGCAGAATAGACTTGATGGGCCAAACGTCTTATTTGTGTCTCCAGTAACTTCCTTTGTTCTTTCCAACTCAGACCGGTTTAGCCTGGTCATCCGAATTCTGGGCTCGGGATACTAAAGATCACAAGCTGTTCTTTCTATGGGCCTGTACCTGCTGTTCCCACATAACCAAATAAACAGCATCTTATCTTAGGTCTCAGTATAGCTGATCCTCAGCAGGCAACTCTGGCACTGGAGAAGGTCCAGAGATTCATGAAAATAATTCTGGGAATGGAAGGGTTAATGTGTGAAGAACGTTTGATGGCTCTGGACTTGTGCTCGCTGGAGTAAAAATGAGAGAGAATCTCATTAAAACCTATCGAATAGTGAAAGGCTTAGATAGAGTGGATGTGGAGAGCTTTGTTTCCTATGGTGGGTGAGTTTAGGACCAGAGGGCACAGCCTCAGAATTGAGGGATGTCCATTTAGAACAGAGATGAGGAGAAATTTCTTTAACCAGGGGCTGGTGAATCTATGGAATTCATTGCCACAGGTGGCTGTAGGGGCCAAGTCATCGGGTGTATTTAAAGCAGAGGTTGATAGGTTCTTGATTAGTCGGTGTGAAAGGTTATGGGGAGAAGACAGGAAAGGAATAATAAATCAGCCATGATGAAATAGTAGAGCAGACTTGATGGGCCAAATGGACTCATTCCCCTCCAATGTCTTCTGATCCAAACTCTTTGTGTCCACATTGAATTGTTCTGATTGAACGAACCAGTTCACAAAATGGCAGCCTCCATTCCTTCAACCACCTGGCAGGAACAAAGACCTTTACTTGCTCTGCCCTTCCCTCATTCCTAGTCACTGATTTGTAGATTTTAGTGGTTTCTTGGAGTATAGAACACTACAGCACAGTATAAGCCCTTTGACCACACACTGTTGTGCCAACCTTTTAACTTACTGTAAGCTAAATCTAACCCTTCCCTTCCCTCCCACATAGCCCTCACTTTTCTAACATCCATGAGTCTCTTAAGTATCCTTATTTTATTTGCCCCTACCATCACTCCTGGCAGGGTGTTCCAGACACCCAGCACTTTCTGTGTAAAATTTAAAACTTGCCTCTGACATCCCCCCCCCCCCCCATAACTTCCTCCAATCACCTTAAAAATTATGCCCTCTTCTATTAGCCATTTTAGGCCTGGGAGAAAAGTCTGTGGCTGTCCGTTCTATCTATGCCTCTTACCACCTTGTACATCTTTATCGAGTCATCAGTTATCTCTTCTGCTGCAAAGGGGAAATCGCTCAACCATTCCCCCGAAAGACGTGCTCTCTAATCCTGGCAGCATCCTGGTAAATCTCCTCTGCACCCTCTCTAAAGTCTCCACATCCTTCCTCTCGTCAGGTGTGACCGCTGACCTTTTTATTTCTCCTTCCCAGTTCCTGATACTTCAAAGGACCACCCCAAGACAGAAGCTGGAATGATTTGGAAGGTCACTGGCGGCCTCTACAACATCACCAAGGGAGCCGTCGGCGCCACAGTCGGAGGCGTGGTGTGGCTGGGCGGGAAAGGTCTGTCAGCGACCAAGACGGCCGTCACCTCTGTGCCGGCGGCTGGCGTTGGACTGGTGAAGGGTGGCATGTCCGCGATGGCAGGAGGTGTCTCCACAGTGGGCTCCACCGTGGCCAGCAAGGTCCCGTTTACCACCAAGAAGAAGGACAAATCTGACTGAAGACTGGATTGGCAGCGGCCATTGAAATGGGCACCTGGCACTTGGACTCTGCCAGATGGATTGGGGGAGGGGGGTGGGGTGGGGGAGAGGATTTGCGACATATCACCTTTTGGTCTGAGGGGTTGCGTTTTGGGCCTTCTGAATCTATCAGCTTCTCGTGCACGGGGTTTTGTATCTGGTTCCGTCTGGACCGAGGCCCAAGTCAGTGTGGATCGCCAAGGGAGCTGGTGGACTTTAGTATCCACCAGGTTGCAGGGGAGAAGCTTAACTGTTTTCAAGGGGATGATGGGGGAGATGGGAGGGGAAGGGGAGAGAGCTTTTTGACAGCTCCTCATCTCAAATTCTGCCCCCCCCTCAGTAAAAATATAATTGTTATCTAGGCATTCTTGTGTGTGACTGAGAGGGTCGCCATCTCACGGGAGAGCACCCAAAACACAGGCTGAAAGCCCACTGCAGGTGTCCTGGTGTTGTGCAGTGATTCAGGCTGAACACTCCAGTCTAAGTAGCTGTTTGAGCTGGGCTGGCCTGATCCTTTTGGGTTTGACAAATCTCAGCAAGGGATTGGTATTCCAAATGACTGGCGTTTTGCTCAACATCTTTGGTCACTTTTACTGAGGAGATCCAGTCCTGCTCTGAAGTTGGCCAGTTCTGTTCCATTTTCACAGCTGACCTACCCGCCATTTTGTTTTGGTGAATATAAGCGGGGGTGTGGTGGTGGGGAATGGCCGACACCCTCCATTTTACGTACTCTGTGGCTCAGCTGAACGGCAAGTACAAATGAAAGGATGAAAACAGAGCAATTCATTGTTGAAAAGGCCCACAAGCTAGGCGGGAAGGGCACCCTGCCTGTTATCACTGTGAAGGTCAGAATTGGGACCCTCATTGCTCGGGGGTGATCTTGAAGTGTAGCACACATTAAAATGATGGAGGAACTCAGCAGGTCGGGCAGCATCTACGAACGGGAAAAAACTGTCAGCCCGAGACCCTTCACCAGGACTTCCCTGATAAAGAGTCTCAGCCCGAAACTTCGGCTGTTTGTTCCTCTCTAATAGATGCTGCCTGACATACTGAGTTCTGTCTGTGTTACTTTTGAGTGCAGGATTAGCTTTGGTAACTAACCTGGGAACGGTCTGAGCCATTCAGCGGCTTCAATGTGCGTGAAAGGTGAACACAGACTTTTGTGTTTTATGATGCCGAGCGTTCATGTGAAAAGATAAGGGAAAAGATTCTTCTAAACTTCTGATGTTGTCAGGAAAGGTAAGTCACCTCATGATTCATGAACATAAAGAATGTCCATCTGTTGGTGTTGCCTGCTCTGGTGGGACCATATTTTGGAAGGTTTTATCGAGTGACTTCTCTTCCCAGCTGCCTGAATCCGATCAGTCTTTCATTCTTGGGGCCCTTGCAGTTCCTCTGGACTCCAACCCTGCGAGCACCCCGTCCGCAGTTTGACCAGTGCCCCACGTCACCCCGTCCGCAGTTTGACCAGTGCCTGACGGCACCCCGTCTGCAGTTTGACCAGTGCCTGACGGCACCCCGTCCGCAGTTTGACCAGTGCCCCACGTCACCCCGTCCGCAGTTTGACCAGTGCCCCACGTCACCCCGTCCGCAGTTTGACCAGTGCCCCACGTCACCCCGTCCGCAGTTTGACCAGTGCCCGACGGCACCCCGTCCACAGTTTGACCAGTGCCTCACGGCATCCTGAATCCACTGACAGTGGTGTAATGGCAAAAAATGCCCTTAGCTGTTTTTCATTCCCTCCCGGATGATCTGGGAGATCAGTCATTGACTGAGATCGCCTGGGAGGTGTGTGTCGCACACTTGACAATCTCACGGTTGCCTTGACCCTCGGATATTCATCCTGCCATCTCCAATGGACAGAGTGGGCTGAGAGCCTGCGATAATTGCATCACTGTTGTCTTACAGAACCATTTCAAATTGTGGGGTTACGTACCACCTTTTTGTAATCTAGGAAGGAGTTGTCATGGAGTACATGTAATTGCATGTTATGAAATTTGGAATCTTTGACAATGTGTAACGTTCAGATGCTTTATTTTTAATCTGTGAGAGGCAATGGACTTAATTCCTCTCCACCTTGTTCAGGGGACTGCTAAAGAGAATGCACCCATTTTATCACATAACCACCTCTGACCTGGGTATGATGCATTGTACTACAGCGTGTGTGTACACGTGTACGAACCTGGGACTCCCAACTCAACAGGCCTTTCATCAGTGGACTTCTGCCTGCGCTGAGCCCGAAACAAGATTAACCTGAAAAAGAATGGTTTGAGGGTTTAAAGGAAAACATATTGTGTTCAGTTTACAGTTTTAAAAGCCACCTGCCCTCAAAGCCCGGCAGGTATTTTCCAACCTCAGTTACATTTTGGTCAGCTGAGCAGGCTGGAGCTGAGGTCCTTGCCTGTTTTCGGGCTGCCCGTTCACTGCCTGTACTGATTTATGCTGGATGGACGATGGCATCCAGAACATCAGTTATCCTCAGAGTTGTGCCCACTCTCGGGGTGTGTTGCCATCTCCCCACCAGCTTGTGGAAAGAGGCCGCAGTGTGATGGTGGGCAGGATTTGTATGTGTCCTTACAAAGAAACTCGTTTTATCAGTATTGTATTTTACACCTTTCTTTGAATAAATCTGTTTAGCAGATCTCTGTGTGATGTTCTCCATTTTATGACTGGTCGAGCAACTGCATATTGTTCAGTAAATTTCAGAGAAGCTCCACTTGAACTGCCAGGTGTTAAATTCAACGTTGTTTAAGGTCATTTCCTGTGCACAAGTGTAAAGGAAAACAAAATAATTGTTACTCCGGATTTGATGCAACACAAAACTAAACACAATAAGATAAAGAACACAAATTTAAAAAAAACACAACGAATAGAAATACACAAAATAGCTTATATGCATAGATGGATTTTATGTCCAAAAAGTGGCGCTGGGCACAGAAGTGACTGTACATAGGGTGACTGACAGGAATTGATAAAGTTGTGGAGGGGTGGATTACTGGGTGGAGGTGTTCATCAGCCTTATTGCTTGAAGAAAGTAACTGTTTTTGAGTCTGGTGGTCCCAGTGTGGATGCTATGTAGCCTCCTCCATGATGGGATTGGGACAAACAGTCCCTGAGCAGGGCGGGTGGGATCCTTCATGATATTGCTGGCCCTTTTCTGGCACCTTTCTGTATATGTGTCCTTGGTGGCAGGTAGCCTGGTGCCAGTGATGCATTGGGCAGTTTTGACTGTCCGTTGTAGAGTCTTCCTGTCTGTCGGAGTGCAGCTTCCGTACCATGCAGTGACGTAGTTTGTTAGGATGCTCTCTACACTGCACTTGTAGAATGACATGAATATAGACGTGCAAAGTCCAGCTTTCTTCAGCCTCCTCAGAAAGTGGAGGCATTGGTGAGCTTTCCTGATAGTGTAGGAGGTGTTCTAGGTAAGGCTGTGGCAACTCGCAATGGATGCGATGATGACCGATTGTTATACTAGATTCAGTCAAGTTTATTGTCATCTGCACAAGTCCATGTGAACACAGGTGTAATGAAAAACATGCAGCAGCATCGCAGGCACAGTGTCAGACACAACGTTCACAAGAAAAACCATGGGCACAGAGTGTCAGACACGACCTTCACTGGCACAGAGCGTTAGACACGACCTTCACTGGCACAGAGCGTCAGACACGACCTTCACTGGCACAGAGCGTCAGACACGGCGTTCCCCGGCACAGAGCGTCAGACACGGCGTTCACTGGAACAGAG
Source organism: Mobula hypostoma (assembly GCF_963921235.1). Lineage (NCBI taxonomy): Eukaryota > Metazoa > Chordata > Chondrichthyes > Myliobatiformes > Myliobatidae > Mobula > Mobula hypostoma. Next base: position 123,033,524 of record NC_086099.1, on the reverse strand, counting down.
CGTCAGACACGGCGTTCCCTGGCACAGAGCGTCAGACACGGCGTTCCCTGGCACAGAGCGTCAGACATGGCACTCACGGCGCAGAGCGTCAGACTCAACGTTCACACGAAAAACATTACAAGCACAGGGCACCAGACACAACGTTCACTGGCACAGAGCATCAGACACAACATTGACACGAAAAACATTACAAGCACAGAGCATCAGACACAAAGTTCACTGGAACAGAGCGTCAGATATGATGCTCACAAGAAAAACATCGCTGGTGCAGAGCGTCAGACACAACGTTCACAAAAAAAAACATCACAGCATATCGTATACACCATAAGACATACTTAGTATTTATTATCTCTCTCAACCCTATTTTCCTGTCTTCTCCCCATAACCTAAATACCTGTCAACCTCCACTTTATATCTGCCCAATGACATGGCATCAGGTGCCGCCTGTAGCAATGAATTCACCAGCCTCTGACGAAAGGAATTCCTTTTCTTCTCTGTTCTAAATGGACCTCCCTCTACTCTGAGGCTGTGCCCTCTGGTCCTGGACTCACCCACCACAGGACGCAACCTCTCCTCTCCACATTGAGTCTACCTCGGCCTTTAAATATTTGACAGGGTTCAATGAGATTCTACTCTCCTTCTTCGAAACTCCAGCGAATACAGACTCAGAGCCATTAAATGGTCCTGATACATTAACCCTTTCATTCCTAGAATCATTGTAGTGAACCTCCTCTGGACCCTCTGCAATGACAGCACATTCTTTCTTATCTGAGGGGCCCAAAACTGCTCACAATTCTCCAAATGCGGTGTGGCCAATAGAGCCTCAGCAGTACATCCTTGCTTCTGTGTTTTATGGTCGTCTGGAAATGAATGCTGACATTCTACACAAAAGAACAGGATTAGAGGAAATGTAAAGTTCATTGTAGCGCAGAGTGCTCATGGTGTTGCTGTACTGAGAGAGTGATCAGGTTGTAGAGCTTGGTTGAATCCTCCAGCTCTTTCTGTAGCCAGGCCACCGGAGCATCTCAGCAAGGCACAGGCTGCTCGAAGGCCGAGTTCATTGGTGTATCCACAGGAGCAGGTATGAAGGGGTGTAAGGCCAATGTGATGGCAGTGTCACTGGCGGGTGGCATCGGAATCCGGTTTAACGTCACTGGCGTAGTTTGTGAAATTAGTTATGTGGCAGCAGTACTTTGCAATACCGAATAATAAAACAGTAAATTCAATATGAAATAAATAGAAAATAAATAAATAATGCAACAACGGAGCGAAAATAGAAATAAATAAATAAATATTGAGATACTGGACATGGGTTCATTGTCCATTCAGAAATCTGATGGTGAAGGGGAAGAAGTTTTTCCTGAAATGGTGACTGTGGATCTTTAGATTCCTGGAGCCCCTCCCTGACGGTAGCAATGAGAAAACACTACTTTTTTGCAAGAACACAGAAAAGAAATGACCATTTTTGTACAAAGTGGTCATCATGTTACTATCTGTAGAGATTAAGGTTGTGCCGGTTGGTTCAAGAATCAAATGGCTGAAGGGAAGTAGCTGTTCATGAACCCAGTGATGTGGGACTTCAGGCTTCAGTACCTCCTGCCCGATGGGAGCTGTGAGAAGATAGCGTGGCCCGGATGGTGGGGATCTTTGATTGATAGCGTGATGTCTGGGGAATGTATATTGGAGCGCACCACAGATCTGGGTCCCCTCGTATCCCGTCCCTCCTCCTCGCCTGCCTCTCAACTCCCCATGGTGCCCCTCCTTCTTCACCCATGGTCCACTCTCCTCTCCAATCAGGTTTGCTCTTCTTTGGCCCTTACCTTTTCAACCTATGTCCTCCCAGCTTCTTACCTCATGCCCCCCTCCCCACCCACCTTTCCCCTCATCTGGTTTCATCTATCGCCTGGTAGCCTTTACTGGAAAGAAAGGGGACAGAATTCAGTCTCGCCCAAAAACATCGAATATTTATTCCCCTCCGTAGATGCTACTTGACCTGCTGAGTTTCTCCAGTGTTTTGCTTGTGTTGCTCTGGATTTCTGGCATCTGCAGAATCCCTTGTGTCTATGGTCTGCATTTCAAGTTATTTTTAAAATGTATTTAGTGATACAGTGCAACATAGGCCCTTCCATCCCTTTGGGGTGTGCCATCCCAGTAACCCCACGACCCCGATTAACCCTAACCTTATCAAGGGACAATTTACAATGACCAATTAATCCACCCGGTACATCTCTGGACTGTGGGAGGAAACCAGAGCACCTGGAGAAAAGCCACACATTCCACAGGAAGGATTGTTACAGAGGACACTGGAACTGAACTCCAAATCCCAGAATGCCCCAAGCTGTATTAGCATTGCGCTAACCACTACACTACCAAAGCACCCAAATGATGTACTTTGTCAGGCAGAGAAAATGGAGTTTTTGTTTTGGTAATTCATTTCTCCAAATGTGGACAAACTAAAGGATAGTTTATTCGTCGGTGGTCCAGGGGACTGTGAGTGCTGGAATCTGGAGTGGGGAGAATCGCAAACCTGATGAAGGATCTTGGTCTGAAACGTCAACTCTTCATTCTTCTCCACAGATGCTGCCTGGCCTGCTGAGTTCCTCCAGCGTTTTGTATCTGTTGCCCTACCCAATGGAGGAAGTCAGTGGGTTGAGAGGCATCTGTGGAGGAGAGAGAGGAATTGCTGACATTTCTTGTCCAGACTCTGATAGTTGGCCAGGTTGTTGACTGAAATATTCGATGTTTCCTTTGCCCCCCCCCCTCCACTGACGCTGCTTGAATGGCCTCCAGCAGTTTGTTCTCAGCACAGTACAGAGGGGATTCACCAGGATGCGGCCCGGGTTAGAGAGCATGCCTCATGAGGACAGGTTGAACAAGCGAGGGATTTTCTCTTTGGAGTGGAGGAGGATGAGTCCTGACTTTACAGAGGTGTACAAGATGCTAAGAGGCATAGATCGAATTGTCAGCCAGAGACCTTTTCCCAGTGTGGAAATTGTTAATGTGAGGGAGTGTCATTTTAAGCCAAATGAAGGAAGAATAGTGGGGAGTGTCAAAGGTAAGGTTTTTACACAGAGAGTGGTGGGTGCGTGGAATGCCCTGCCAGGGTGGTGGTAGGGGCAGATACATTAAGGATATTCAAGAGAATCTTAGATAGGCACATGGATGATGGAAAAATGGAGGGCTATGTGTGAGGGAAGGGTTAGATTGATCTTGCAGCAGGTTAAACACTATGGGCCAAAGGCTCTGTACTGTGCTGTAGTGTTCTATGTTCTACACCCTAGGGACTCATCCTCTAGGTGAGTCACCATTTTGAAGAGCTGCTGCCCTTTTAGAGAGGGTGCTCCCCTTCTTCTATTGGATGGTGAAGGTGCTCCCCTCCCTCTGTTGGATGGTGAAGGTGCTCCCCTCCCTCTGTTGGATGGTGAAGGTGCTCCCCTCCCTCTGTTGGATGGTGAAGGTGCTCCCCTCCCTCTATTGGATGGTGAAGGTGCTCCCCTCCCTCTATTGGATGGTGAAGGTGCTCCCCAGTCACTATTAGGTATTGGTGCTCTCTGGTCACTATTGGGTGAAGGCACTTCCTAGTCGCTATTGGATGACGAAGGTGCTGTGTCGATACTATTGGATGGTGAAGGCACTGTCTTGATTCTATTGGATGACGAAGGTGCTGTGTCGACACTATTGGATGGTGAAGGCACTGTCTTGATTCTATTGGATGATGGAGGTGCTCCCTAGCTGATATTGGATGGTGAAGGTGTTAACTTGATGCTATGGGATGGTGAATGTGCTCCCTGGCTGCTATTGGTTGGTGGAGGTGCTACCTCGATACTATTGGGTGAAGGAGAGATACTCTCTGCCCGCTTTTGGTTGGCGAATTCCAGCAACAGCAAAGGCTGAGCACTCTGTTACCTCGCCTGTCATAAAAACAAGAGATTCTGCAAATGCTGGAAATCCCGAGTGACACACACAAAATGCTGGAGGGACTCGGCAGGAGAGGCAGCATCCGTGGAGGGGAATAAAGAGTCGGTGTTTCAGGCCGAGACCCTTCATCGGGACTGGGAAGGAAGTGGGGGGAAGGCACTGGAATACAAAAGGTGGGGAGGGGTGGAGAGATCGAGGCATGGAGTACAAGCTGACATGTGATGGGTGGGACCAGGTGAGGAGGTGGGTGGGTGAGAGAGGGGGGATGAAGAAAGCTGGGAGGTGATAGGTGGAAAAGGTAAAGAGATGAAAAAGAAGGAATGTGATAGGAGATGAGAGTGGACTGTGGGAGAAAGGGAAGGAGGAGAGGCACCATGGGGAGGTGATAGGCAGGTGAGCAGGGGTAAGAGGGCTGAGTGAAGAATGAAGAAGAGGAAGGGAGAAGGGAAAAGGAAAATAAAAAGAGAAGAAAAGTTACTGGAAGGTGAAATTGATGTACATGTCATCTGGTTAGAGGCTAACTGGATGGAATATGAGGTGTTGCTCTTCACCCATGCATGAACTGACATGTCAGAACAGGAATGGGGACTGGAATTAAAATGGTTGACTGCATGCTTGTTGTGGACAGAACAAGGGTGCTCACAAAGCGGTCTCCCTATGGTCCCACCAATTCAGAGGAGGCCACTTCGGGAGCACTGGACACAATGGACGATCCCAGCAGGTTCACAGGTGAAGTGGTGCCTCACCTGGAAAGACTGTTTGGGGCTCTGAATGGAGGTGAATGGGCAAAGTGCCAAGAGGGAGATTACTGGAGAGTGACAACTGGACAAGGGAGTCGTGGAGGGAGCGATCCCTGCAGAAAGCAGAGATTTGGGGAGGAGGTAAATATATGTTTGGTGGAAAGGTCCCGGATAGCAGAAGTTGCAGAGATTGATGTGCTGGATGTAAACGTTCCTGGTGTGGTAACTTTTCTATCAACCTGCTGCAGCAAGTAGGTGCTAGAGTTATGCTGGGGCCTCCCTGCATCTGTCTGTTCTCAATTACCCCGACCCTTTCAGCTCTGCAAATCCATTCTTCCTGCAGTGAGAGTCGATGAGATGTCGGTTGGATGACGCAAGGAATTCACAGCCGACAGCAAGTCTAACATCTGCTTTTGATCTGTGGTCAGGGCTTCAGTTGGCATCTGCAAAGAATTAACAGCAACGCAACCACACTCCGGAGTCACAACCAGCGCACTGAGCACAGCACCACACCAACATCTTTCCTGGAGTCTCTTCAGTGTCGACACCACTGATCTGCACCGCTGACCCACGCTTGTGCAGGGGCTAGCACGATACTATTACAGATGGAGGTGTCATCGGAGTCCAATCCTGGCACCCTCAGTAGGGACTTTGTACGTCATCCCCATGGAATGCGTGAGTTTCCTCCTGGTGCTCGGTCTCCTCCCACAGTCCATGGATGCACTGGTTCATAGGTTAAATGGCCATTGTTAATTGTCCCGTGATTAGGCTGGGGTTAAATCGGGGGTTGCTGGGCAGTGCGGCTCGAGGGGCTGGAAGGGCCTGATCTGTGCTGTATCTCTAAATGGATACTTGATTGCACGTGATCCCAACCCCTCGGCATCTTCAAGCACTGCATCTATCAATCAGATGATTGATAGATTGAACAGGATATCTGTCCTTCACTTTGGAGGGATTTATTTATTCAGATACAGCATGGAATAGTCCCTTCCAGCCCCTCGAGGCTCACCACCAAACAATACCCAATTTAATCCGACCCTAATTGACAGATCAGCCCACTGACCGGTAAGTCTTCCGACTGTGGGAGGAAACTGGAGCATCTGGAGAAAACCCATGTATTCCATCCAGAGAAAACTCACATATTCCATCCGGAGAAAACCCACGTATTCCACGAGGAGGACGTACAGACGCCTTGCAGAGGATGCTGGGATTGAACTCTGAACTCTGACACCCAAACTGTAGTAGTGTCGCACCAACGGCTGCACTACCATGGCCCCCTTGGGGAGAGTAAGGAGGGGAATGGTGGGGGCAATGGCTATCGAAGTGTAATAGATTGCCTACATATTTTTCATGGAAAAGATGTTTTCTGACTTTCCTTCTAAGCGATTTATCTCTAGGAGAGGGGGCAGAAAAGATTCATGAGAATGTTGCCAGGGGCAGGATGACTTGAGTTGTATGGAGAGACTGGATAGAACATAGAACAGTACAGGCCATTCAGCCCACAATGTTATGCTAACCTAATAATCTATTCCAAGATTGATCTAGCCCCTCCCTCCCACAGAGCCCTCCATTTTTCTATCCCATGTGCCTATCTAAAAGTTGTTTAAATGTCCCCAATGGATCTGCCTATCTCTGCTAACCCCTCTATACTTTCCTCCAATCTGTTTAAGATCATGCCATCTTGTATTAGCTATTTGTGCCTTGGGAAAAAGTCTCTGGCTGTCCACTCTACTCCTTTTATCATCCTGTACAACTCTAACAAGTTACCCCTCATCCTCCTTCACTCCAAAGAGAAAAGCCCTCGCTCACTCAACCTATCTTCATAAGACATACTTTCTAACCCAGGCAGCATCCTGTTAAATCTCTTCTGCACCCTCTCCACAACTTCCAGCCCCTTCGTATAATGAGGCAATCAGAACTGAACACAATAGTCAGGGTGTGGTCTCACCAGGGTTTTACAGAGCTGCAATATCCTGGACTCAATTCCACACAAGGGATTGTTGCAGCTCTATAAAACTCTGGTTAATCCAGATGGAGAGATTGACCAACATGAATGGCCTTATTCTGTTTCTATGGCAAAGTCATTGCAACACCAATAGTTATTATGGTCGAGCGGTGTTGCAACAAACCTTGTACTCAACATCAGGAAGACCAAGGAATGGATTGTGGACTTCAGGAAGGGCAAGTCGAGGGGACACATACCAGTCCTCACTGAGGGATCAGTAGTGCAAATGGCAAGCAGTTTCAAGTGCCTAGGTGTCAACCTCTCTAAAGATCTATCCTTGACAATGACAGAAAAGGGAGTTTGAGGAGATTTGGTTTGTCACCAAAGACACTCACAAATTTATACAGGTGTACCATGGAGAGCATTCTAACTGGTTGCAGCACTGTCTGGTATGGAGGGGTTACTGCGTGGGATGGGGAAAAGGTGCAGAAAGTTGTAAACTCAGCCAGCTCCATCATGGACACCGGCCTCCCCAGCATTGAAGACATCTTCAAAAGCGATGCCTCAGAAAGGAGGCATCCATCATTAACCCAGGACCCCAGGATGTTATGTTTTGTAACTTCAAAATACTAAATTAATTCCAAGGATGACACAAGAGTCTGGGAATATGAGTTTAACTTCGTTTACTTTAAACAAAGTGTGCATGTTTCACGTGATTATGTATGCAGTTTAACATATAAAACAGAATTAATTATTTAAATGGACACGATTACTCAAATAGTAGTCCGATATTAAATACACAACAGTGTTCCCTGCTTATCTATAAACTCCAACTCAACAGAGAATGCAGACCAACCAGGCATAATACAATTACTATATACAGACATCTACAGCACAGTTGAGCACGACTGCGCGGGTGCGTGGATGTCAGCAAGTTGGACTGGGGGGAAGGATTTAAAAAGGAGACTACTTTATAGAGCGGTGTCAGAAGAGTGGGTGACATAGTAGAGGGAGACAGAGTAGGAGGGCTTTGGTTCAACGGGACTGCAGTGATAACGGTTTGAGGCGAGGTAAGCTACTTGTGAGGAATAGGAAGTGAGTCTGTGAGGCCGGTGTTCTGCACTGGGTGTCAGATGTGGGATGTCCGGGTGACTCCCAGCCTTCTGGACGGCCACATCTGAGTCGGGTGCGTCGAGCTGCAGCTCCTCAGGGACCGGGTTACGGAACTGGAGATGCAGCTCGATGACATTCGTCTGGTTGGGGAAAGTGAGGAGGTGATAGAGAGGAGCTACAGGCAGGCAGTCACACAGAGGCCTCCGGAGACAGGTAAGTGGGTAACAGTCAGGAGAGGGAATGGCACAAGTCAGATACTAGAGAGTACCCCTGTGGCTGTCCCCCTGAACAATAAGTACTCCTGTTTGAGTATTGTTGGGGAGTAGGCCTACCTGAGGGAAGCAACAGTGGCTGTGACTCTGGCACGGAGTCTGGCTCTGTGGCTCAGAAGGGTAGGGAAAGGAAGAGGATGGCAGCAGTGATAGAGGACTCCATAGTTAGGGGGTCAGACAGGTGATTCTGTGGATGCAGGAAAGAAACACGGATGGTAGTTTGCCGCCCAGGTGCCAGGGTCTGGGATGTTTCTGATTGCATCAATGATATCCTGAAGTGGGAAGGAGAACAGCCAGAGGTTGTGGTACATATTGGTACCAACGGCATAGGCAGGAAAAGGGAGGAGGTCCTGAAAACAGTCTACAAGGGGTTAGGAAAGAGGCTGAGAAACAGGACCTCAAAGTTAGTAATCTCAGGATTACTGCCTGTGCCACACGACAGTGAGTATAGGAATAGAATGAGGTGGAGGATAAATGCGTGGCTGAGGGATTGGAGCAGGGGGCAGAGATTCAGATTTCTGGATCATTGGGACCTCTTTTGGGGCAGGTGTGACCTGTACAAAAAGAACAGGTTGCATATAAATCTGAGGGGGACCAATATCCTGGCAGGGAGGTTTGCTAAGTCTATTGATGAGAGTTTAAACCAGAATTGCTGGGGGGGGTGGCAACCGAACTGAAGAGACGGAGGAAGGATCAGTACTGGAAACTTTGATGTTGTGGCCATTATAGAGACTTGGATGGTTCAGGGACAGGAATGTTTACTTAGAGTGCCAGGCTTTAGATGTTTCAGAAAAGACAGGAAGGGAGGCAAAAGAGGTCAGGGGCGTGGCAATACTGATCAGAGACAGTGTCATGGCTGCAGAAAAGGAGGAAGTCATGGAGGGATTGTCTACTGAGTCTCTGTGGGTGGAGGTTAGGAATAGGAAGGGGTCAATAACTCTACTGGGTGTTTTTTTATAGACCACCCAATAGTAACAGGGACAGCGAGGAGCAGACAGGGAGACAGATTCTGGAGAGGTGTAATCATAACGGGGTCATTGTGGTGGGAGATTTTAATTTCCCAAATATTGACTGGCATCTTCCTGGAGCAAGGGGTTTAGATGGGGTGGAGTTTGTTAGGTGTGTTCAGGAAGGTTTCCTGACACAATATGTAGATAAGCCTACAAGAGGAGAGGCTGTACTTGGTCTGGTATTGGGAAATGAACCTGGTCAGGTGTCAGGTCTCTCAGTGGGAGAGCATTTTGAAGATAGTGATCACAATGTTATCTCCTTTACCATAGCATTGGACGGGGATAGGAACAGACAAGTTAGGAAAGCGTTTAATTAGAGTAAGGGGAAATATGAAGCTATCAAGCAGGAACTTGGAAGCATAGGTACCTTCCAATGAGACAGGGAAAGGATGGTAGAGTACAGGGACCATGGTGTACAAAGGCTGTTGAAAATCTAGTCATGAAGAAAAGAAAAGCTTATGAAAGGGTCAAAAAACTAGGTAATGATAGAGATCAAGAAGATTATAAGGCTAGCAGGAGGGAGCTTAAGAATGAAATTAGGAGAGCCAGAAGGAGCCATGAGAAGGCCTTGGTGGACAGGATTAAGGAAAACCTCAAGGCATTCTACAAGTATGTGAAGAGCAAGAGGATAAGACGTAAGAGAATAGAACCAATCAAGTGTGACAGTGGATAAGTATGTATGGAACCGGAGGAGATAGCGGAAATTCTTAATGAATACTTCGCTTCAGTGTTCACTACAAAAAAGGACCTTGGTGATTGTAGGGATGACTTACAGCAGACCGAAAAGCTTGAGCACGTAGATATTAAGAAAGAGGGTGTGCTGGAGTGAGATATACCCCAGGCTACTGTGGGAAGCGAGGGAAGAGATTGCTGATCCTCTGGCAATGATCTTTGCCTCATCAGTGAGGATGGGAGGTGTTCTGGAGCATTGGAGGGTTGCAGATGTTGTTCCCATATTCAAGAAAGGGAATAGAGATAGCCCAGGAAATTATAGACCACTGGGTCTTACTTCAGTGGTTGGTAAGTCGATGGAGAAGATCCTGAGAGGCAGGATTTATGAACATTTGGAGAGGCATAATATGATTAGGAATAGTCATCATAGCTTTGTCAAAGGCAGGTCGTGCCTTATGAGCCTGATTGAATTTTTTGAGGATGTGACCGAAAACATTGACGAAGGTAGAGCAATAGATGTAGTGTATATGGATTTCAGCAAGGCATTTGATAAGGTACCCCATGCCAGGCTTATTGAGAAAGTAAGGAGGCATGGGATCCAAGGGGACATTGCTTTGTGGATCCAGAACTGGCTTGCCCACAGAAGGCAAAGAGTGGTTGTAGACGGGTCATATTCTGCATGGAGGTCGGTGACCAGTGGTGTGCCTCAGGGATCTGTTCTAGGACCCCTTCTCTTCGTGATTTTTATAAATGACCTGGATGAGGAAGTGGAGGGATGGGTTAGTAAATTTGCTGATGACACAAAGGTTGGGGGTGTTGTGGATAGTGTGGAGGGCTGTCAGAGGTTACAGCAGGACATTGATAGGATGCAAAACTGGGCTGAGAAGTGGCAGATAGAGTTCAACCCAGATAAGTGTGAGGTGTAACAACAACAGGTAAGTGTGAGGTGGTTTGTTTTGGTAGGTCAAATATGATGGCAGAATATAGTATTAATGGTAAGACTCTTGGCAGTGTGGAGGATCAGAGGAATCTTGGGGGTCTGAGTCCACAGGACACTCAAAGCTGTTATGCAGGTTGACTTTGTGGTTAAGAAGGCATACAGTGCTTTGGCCTTCATCAATCGTGGGATTGAGTTTAAGAGCTGAGAGGTAATGTTACAGCTATATAGGACCCTGGTCAGGCCCCACATGGAGTACTGTGCTCAGTTCTGGTCACCTCACTACAGGAAGGATGTGGAAACTATAGAAAGGGTGCAGAGGGGATTTACAAGGATGTTGCCGGGATTGAGGAGTATGTCTTATGAAAATAGATTGAGTGAACTCGGCCTTTTCTCCTTGGAGCGATGGAAGATGAGAGGTGACCTGATAGAGGTGTATAAGATGATGAGGGGCATTGATCATGTGGATAGTCAGTGGCTTTTTCCCAGGGCTGAAATGGCTAACACGAGAAGGTATACTTTTAAGGTGCCTGGAAGTAGATACAGAGGAGATGTCAGGGGTAAGTTTTTTTACGCAGACAGTGGCGCATGTGTGGAATGGGCTGCTGGTGATGGTGGTGGAGGCGGAAACACCTCATCCCCTGCAGAGTCCCGCTTCAACCCAGGCTGCCCACAAATAGCCCCCCCCCCACTTCACCCGACTCAATGGAGAAAGGCTCTTCCTCAATCAATGGGGTGTTAGCAAAATACAGCATATACCACACATCCAGGTCCTCATCTTCCGAATCAGTATCCCTCTCAGGGGTGGGGCTGACCTAACCTCGTCTGTTGGGGGCCCTGTGGTCGTCCCATGTTTCCACAGAGTCCTCTTACTAGGTGTAGGCTCCAAGTCGGGCCCTGGGTCTACCTGCACCTCTTCTCCCAGGAGCAGCAGGTGGTTCCGATGGAGAACCTTGACAGACCCATTCCCATCCTCTGGTTTCATCCAGAAAACTGATAGGTTTGGCATCTGACTCTCCACCAGATGGGGCATAACTGCGCAGCGGTCAGCCAACTTATGCTTTCCAGGTAGCAGCAGATTCCTTATGAGGATTCGGTCTCCCGGCAGGAGTTGGGAGAACCTCAACTTTTGATCATTCCTCCTCTTATTCCCTCGATTCTGCTTGGCATAAGCGACCCCAGCTAATTCGTCAGCCGTTTTCAGCTCTGTTCTCATATCAGACACATACTTCAGATAAGGCTTTGGTGGTAAGTCACCCTTGTCAGTCCCAAAACAAAGGTCAATGGGCAACCTCGCCTCACACCCAAACATCAGATAATATGGCGAGTACCCAGTAGCTTCATTTCGTGTACAGTTGTAACAGTGAACCAGATGCCCAATATGTTGACTCCATTTGCTCTTCTTGCTGATCTCCAGAGTCCCGAGCATGTCTAGCAGGGTCCGATTAAACCTCTCAGGCTGGGGATCACCCTGCAGGTGATAGGGCGTGGTCCTTGACTTCTCAACTCCAAGCATACCCAGTAACTCATAGATGAGTCTGCTCTCGACATACCGTCCCTGATCACTATATATTCACCTGGGAAGGCCATAATAAATGAAATACATCTCCCATAACACTTTTGCCACCGTTGACACCCTCTGGTCCTTGGTCGGAAAAGCCTGGGCATATCTGGTGTAGTAGTCTGTGATGACTAAGACATTCGCTGTGTTGCTGGTATCGGGTTCTATTGACAGGAAATCCATATACACCAGATCCAGGGGCCTTGCACTCTGCAGGTGGGACAAGGGAGCTGCCTGCGTAGACAGTGTCTTCCGCCGTATGCAGCGAATGTACGGCTTGCAGTATTCTTTGACCTCCGACTTTATTCGGATCCAGTAAAACCAGTCTCTGAGCAATCCATAGGTCTTTTCCACCCCCAAATGACCAGAATCATCATGAAGTGATTTCAATGCCATCCTCTGATACTTCGCGGGCAGAACCAGCTGGCAACACCAAGAACGCAAACAACACCAAGGTCGGGCTGGGGTGATATGACCTGGTATAAGATCTGGTTCAGCAACTCCAACCAAGGCCATTCTCGTAGTAATGGAGGCACCATGGCGTGCTTCGTCTTCTCTGTCTGAGCCATGTCTGCCTTTTTGACCACTGACCAGATGGTACCAATGCCCAGATCATCTCACTGAGCAGCTGCCACTTCTCCAGAACTCAATTCCGGCAGCTGATTTGTCTTCAGAGCAGTCAGGTTACAGTAAACTTGGGGTATGGCGTCATCAGAAGCCCCCGATTGATCCACGCCTTGATCCTGCCTCTCCTTTTCCTCTGCCTTCACGGTGATGGCAAACTGACCCATGGCCTTCACCCCAGGCGCAGGGACGCTCTCCCACTCCTCGTCCTTGTCCAGCCCCTCATGTGTCCGTTGGGACAAAGCATTAACATCAATGTTCCTGCTTCCCAGCCGGTACTTCAGGCTAAAATCATAGGCAAACAATGCCGTCAATCACCGATGGCCCGTAGCATCCAGTTTCGCTGAGGTCAGGATATAAATTAGGGTATTGTTGTCCGTCCTCACCTCAAACTTGGTCCCGTAGAGGTGGTCACTCAGCTTATCCACCACCACCCATTTCAACACCAGAAATTCCAACTTGTGAGTGAGATAGCTTTCCTTGGAGGGCGACAGACTCCGACTGACAAACCCAACGGGTCTCAACCCAGTGTCCTGATCCTGTTACAGGATACCCCCACCCCCAAGCCCTCCTGGCTGGCATCTGTGTGCAGTACATACAGCAATCAGGGGTCCGCAAAAGCCAGCACTGGCACTTGGGTCAGCAGTTCCTTCAACAACTGAATGGCCTCTTCACATTTTTACATCCCACCTCGGTCCAAAGGGCTCTGATGTGTTTAGATATTCTCCACCCTTCTTTCCTTTTCACTCCCTCCCTTTCTTCCCCAAGAGAGGGTAACCACACAGAAGCTGATTCAATAGGTGACTCACTATTGCATAGCCTTTCACGAACTTTTCAATAGTAACCACAGAACCCGAGGAACAAGCGCAGAGCACTCACAGTCTGTGGTCTTGACCAAGTGGTAACTGCCTCGATCTTAGCTGGATTTGTAACTACCCCATTCCGTGATACTATATGCCCAACATAGCTAACAGACGTTTGGCAGAAATGGCACTTGTCCAGGGAAAGTTTTAACCCTTCAACTTTCAGACGGCCCAGCACCTTCAGGAGCCTCGCTTCATGTTATTCCAAGGTGGATCCAAATACTATGAGGTCATCCAGATATACAAATACCTCCAGCAAGTTCCCCCACCATCTTCTCCATGACCCGCTGGAGGGTTACAGGAGCTCCCGATATGCCCTGAGGCATCCTTTTGAACTGGAAGAATCCCAGTGGACATATACATGCCATCTTCTCTTTGTCAGCCTCACTCATGGGGATCTGGTAATATCCACTCCTCATGTCCAGCACACTGAACCACTTCGCACCACTCAGACAGGCCAGCGCGTCTTTGACCCTCGGGACCGTATACTGGTTGGGGAAGGTACGCCTGTTCAGAGTCCTATAGTCCACACACATGCGTACCTTCCTATTCTTCTTCCGGGCCACTACTATTGGGGACGCACAGGGGCTTCGGGACTCAGTGATGATCCCAGCTTCCTTCAACTTACACAAATGCTGCTGCACGTCTTCCACATCTGCAGGGGCCAGTCGCCGCGACCTTTCTCTAAACGAGGTGTCCTCGGTCACCCGGATAGTGTGACGAGTGCTCTTGGAACAGCCCATATCAAACTCGCCAATGGAAAAGACACCTTCCAGCTTCAACATCTTCTCTACCAGCCTCCTTTTCCACACTGCAGGAACCGGGGAGTCCCCGAAGTTGAACGACTCAGCGGTCAACTTTCCCCCCTTTTCTGATAGTTTCTCCCTGACGTGCCTCACGGGGGCATTAGACATGACCGTCACCAGGAGCGGATGCGCCAGGGGCATTCCCCGCTTGAAGGTGACCTTCCTCTTCGTAGTGTTCCTGACAATCACTGCCATCCTGCTCGCCTGTACAACAGAGGGCTTCTGCAATTTAGGCCTCACCAGTACCCCAGCCGGAAATCCCGACTCCCTCTCGAGGTCTTCCAGAGCGTCCACTAAGAGGGCCTCACCGTCAGCAACTCATGGAAATTTGGGGGTCCCCATCACTTTTGTTACCTCCCCGGGCCGGACCACCAGTGGCTTCAACTGAGTGAGCCACACTGTCCCACGTTTAAATTCGGTATCCAGTCCAATGCAGCCACGCACTTCCTCAAAAGCAGCTTGAAACTCCGGCTGCACAATCAATGTCCCCAAAGAGCTCTCGCCAGCCTTCTCCTTGCAGGCCCCCATGAGCCTCCTCACCAGAGGAGTGTTGGTCCCCACCAGAATTGAAACGCCGCCCTTCTCAACAGGGTCCAGACAAACCAGCACTAACGTATCCAGGACCTCAGACACTCCCACATTGGCCTCCAAGAACTCCAGTTTCACTGACAAATAACCGTCGTAGGTATAATCACCGGCACTGAGACCCCAAATCTCCAGTGCACTGAATGGTGTCAATGGTAAATGCTTCAGATATCGGTTCTAAAACGAACAGTACAATGTGACCTGCGACCCGGTGTCGAGTATGGCTTTAGCATAAATACCCTCTATTCGTAGCGACACACTGGAGCATGGCCCCACCAAGCCTTCAGGAATAGGGTCTTTCGTTTTTGGGAGTTCCTTGGTACATTTCTGGGAACGTGTTCCCCCAGAGACACCAGACTGTCTACTCACTGGGTTTCCTCTAAGTTTCCCGACACCTCTCCCTGCTTAGGCTCCTGGGGACTAACTCTCCAAGGGGCTTCCCACCGCTCACATCCCTGCCTGAAGTGTCCCTCTTCACCATAGTTATAACAGACAATACCGGCTGCCCCTCTTCTTCCGGAACCCCGGCCACCTGCAGCCCTCTGCGTAGTCCGACCCCTTGGAGGTACCCCTCTATATCCATCCAATCATACGGGGGTCCACCCCTGCTGTTCCCCGGGTTGGGCTAGCCGTGCTCACTTCACCACAAGGGGCTACTACCGAGGACTGTACCCTGCTGATGGAGACAGCCATCCCATGCCTCTGATGCGTTCTCCTCCTCCCGCAGCTCTCTAATCAGTTCAACAAATGAGGGAGGGGGCGCGTCTTACAAGACTGTCGGAGACCCCAAGCAATCATGTCCTGGGCCTTTAGCTATCTGGTCTATTCTTAACTTATCTATCTCAGCCGCCTGAATGAACCCCACTTCCTGTGCCGCAACCAATTTAGCTGTCTCTCTAGCCAAAAAAAATGTAAGCAGAAATCTTCTCTCCCTTCTCCTGTCGCATGTTCTGAAACCCTGCCGTGAGCTCCAGTGGGCTCCCCGTTGTACCAAAAATGCTCTCCAATGCGTCTAGGTACTCGGCAAGGGTAGTGGAGTGTTGGCAAGTCTTCACAGCTCTCACCACTTCAGCCACCAACCCCTTCAAACTTTCAACCAATCGCTGTCGCTTTACTGCCGCTCACCTAACAACGGAGGAGTCCGCTCCGCCCCAGCAGCGTGCACACCAGCACTGATTTAAACCCACAGTCCACCGGTTCAATGTTCAGGGCAATCTCACAGCATCCAACGGAATCAAGCCCGAACGGAGCCCCCTCAGGCTCGGCCAGCACGTGTTCGTCTCGGGGAAGACAACTCCTGGCCACGCCGAACCGAGAAATCTCGTTTGTGTGGATGCTGCGTGATGTGTTGCCCGGTTACAAATCCGCACCGCAAAATAACAGACGGTACATTGTATGCAATTAAACTATTGAACTTGATAAATCTTATGGGAATATAGGGTTAGTAAAGAAAATAAAACGAAAAAGGGCCCATTTTAAGGAAAAAGTTAAAAGTGCACGTTGGAGCTTACTAATACAGCCGACCATCAACCAGCGACCTCCTCTGAGTGTCGCCGACCTTCGGACCCTCGCTCCCAGTCTACCCCATCCGGTGGTCTACCAGCTCTCTCCACACACGTCTTCCTTCTTCCTCCTCGCCAACAAAAGACTGCAAAAATCTCTCTTCCAGACTCACAAGAAAGAACAACATTTCTCTCACTGGATAGCCCCACATTCCGAAACCCCGTTATCTCCAGTCTTAACCCAAACATTGCTGCTACGGAGAAACCATTACATTAGCAGTGAAACCTTACAGCATGTTACACATGGCTAACAAGAGAACTAAAAGCCAAAGAGAGGGCATATAATAGAGCAAAATTAGAGGGAAGTTAGAGGATTGGGATGCTTTTAAAAACCAAACAGAAGGCAACAAAAAAAATCCTTAACAAGGTAAAGATGGAATGTGACAGTGAGCTAGCCAATAATATTAAGGAGGATACCAAAAGTTTCTTCAAATGCATAAAGTGTAAAAGAGAGGTGAGAGTGGATATTGGACCTCTGGAAAACAGTGCTGGAAGGTAGTAATGGGGGACAAGGAAATGGCGAATAACCTGAATAAGTATTTTGCATCAGTCTTAACTGTGGAAGACACTAACATTGTGCTGTATTCTTTACCAGTCTTCTACACTATCCACAACTCCTCCAATCTTTGGTATCATCCGCAAACTTACTAACCCACCCATCTACATTTTCATCCAGGTCATTTCTATACATCAGAAACAGCAGAGGTGGCAGTACAGATCCCTGTGGAACACCACTAGTTACAGACCTCCAGCTTGAACAAGTCCCTTTAACCACTTCCCTGCCTTTTATGTGCAAGCCAGTTCTGAATGCAAGCAGCCAACTTGCCACAGACCCATGCAGCTTAATCTTCTGGATTAGCCTCCCATGAGGGACTTTGTCAAACACCTTATTAAAATACACATCCACTGCCCTACCCTCATAAATCTCTCTCGTCAACTTGTCAAAAATCTCAGTCAAGTTGGTAAGACGTGCCCTACCCTGCACAAAGCTATGCTGGTTCTCCCTAATTAGGCCATGGGTTCACAAATGCTCACGTATCCTATTCCTGTGAATTTCCTCTAGCAATTTCCCTACAACTGTTGTGAGACTCACCGGTCTATAATTCCCTTGTTCTCTTCTTTCTTTCTTTTCAAATCTTTTTATTATTTTTTTCCAAAATAAACATGAGTACATTGAAGTAAGCAACACTTAGAATGTCTCAAGAAAAAAAACATTATATAAAGATTGAAAACATTTTGTGATGTAAAGAAAAACCCCTACTAAGCAAGAAAAGTGGGAAAAAAGAAAAACCCCATTCAGTGTTCAACCCCAGAACCATACATCATGCATAGAGCTTCTAAAGATAAACACCAAACCACCAGCCAAAAAAAAGTACCAAAAAATTTACAATTAGATCGTGGAGAATCCATCAATTAACTCAAATGATAATAACGAGCAAATGAACCCCATCTTTTCTCAAAATCAAACATAGGTTCAAAGGTTCAACTTCCAATTTTCTCCAAACTAAGACATAGCATCACTTGAGAGAACCATTGTGACAAAGTGGGAGCCGTTGTATCCTTCCACTTCAACAAAATGGCCCTCCTAGCTATCAATGTAACAAATACAATAACAAGTTGGTCAGACAAAGAGATACCATGGATATTTTGAGGAATTATTCCAAAAAGCACAGTTAATTTGTTAGGTTGTAAATTAATTTTAAGTGCTTTAGAAATTGTTGAAAAAACTGACTTCCAGAACTGTTCCAGTATAGAGCAAGACCAAAACATGTTAGTGTAACATGTGTCTCAGTTTTACATCTATCACAATAACTATCAACATTAGGGAATATTTTAGACAATCTCTCCTTCATCAAATGGTAACGATGTACTATTTTAAATTGAATCAGTGAATGACTAGCAGAGATTGAAGAATTAACCAGCTTCAGAATCCGCATCCAATCTTCCATCATAAAAGTCAAATTGAGTTCCTTGTCCCAATCTTGTTTAATCTTAAATAAAGGACGCTTATCCCATTGTAATAGTGAATCATAAATTCTTCCAATGGAACCTTTCATCAAAGGGTTCATACTCATAATAGTATCTAACAGGTCCGCATCCAATATTTAAGGAAAATTACTTAAATATTTTTGTAAGAAATGTTTAAGTTGGAGATATTGTAAAAAGTGTGAGTATGAAAGAGAATATTTATCAACTAATTGTTCAAAGGACATCAGTCTACCTTCTTTAAAGAAATCCAAAAAAGAATTAGTACCTTTATTTTTCCAAAGTAAAAAAATTGGATCACTTAAAGAAGGCTTAAAAAAGTAGTTTCAATAAATTAAACTACAAAGCTTAAATTTTCTAAGATTAAAAAAAATGTAAGCCAAGTTTGAAAAGAATGCTTAATCACAGGGTATAAATTTAAATTAGCAACTTCAGCTAATTGTATAGGCAAAGCAGCTCCCAATAACGAGGTTAAATAAAACAGTTTCACAGCTTTTAATTCCAAATCTACCCAGATAGGCTGATCCTTCTTATCAACCCAATATAACCAAAAGGACATGTATCGCACATTACTAGCCCAGTAATACATTCTTAAATTAGGCAAAGCGAGACCTCCATTCTTTTTCAACTTCTGTAAATGACATTTACTAATTCTTGGTCTTTTATTATTCCAGATAAAAGATAACATAATAGAATCAATCTGGTCAAAAAACTTCTTCGTCAAAAAAACAGTGATATTCTGAAATAGATATAAAAATTTTGGTAAAGTCATCGTTTTGACTATATGGATGTGAGCAACAAGTGAAAATGTAAGTGGACTCCATCTATTAAATAAATATTTCATAGAGTCTAGCAAAGGAACAAAATCGGCTTTATAAAGATCTTTATATTTTTTTAGTGAGTGTGACACCTAAATAACTAAAAGAATCTGTGACTTTGAAAGGACTATTGTCATACATAGAAATGGATTCCTTTATAGGAAACAATTCACTTTTACTAAAATTCATTTTATATCCTGAAAACTCTCCAAATTCATTAAATAATATTAACAAGGCAATAAATCATCTGAAGAAAGAGAGATCTTATGAATGGTCTCATTCACAGAAATCCCATAAATATTTTTAGCTTCATGGAGAGCAATAGCAAGGGGTTCTAATATTAAATTAAATAACAAAGGACTTAAAGACAGCCTTGTCTTGTCTCCCGTGAAAGCTGAAAAAAAGGAGACCTACAGTTATTAGTAATAACAGTAACAATAGGAGCTTTATATATCATTCAAATCCAATTATTAAAATTAACACCAAAACCAAATTTCTCTAAAGTATTAAATACATATTTCCATTCGACTCGATCAAACGCTTTTTCAGCATCCAAAGAGACGATGCATTGTGGAGTTTTAAAAGAGGACGAATATATAATGTTAAATAGTCTCCGAACATTTGAAAAAGAATAACGACCCTTTATGAAACCTGTCTGATCTTTAAACATAATTTTTCCCAAAATATTCTCCAACTGATTGGCCATTATCTTTGACAGAATCTTAGCATCAATGTTCAGTAGTGAAATAGGTCTATATGAGACACAATCAGTAGATTCTTTATCCTTTTTAAGAAATAAAGAGCCAGAAGTCTCATAAAAAGTACAGTGTAAATCACCTTTCACGAAAGAATCTTTAAACATTTCCAACATATACGAGAAAGCAATTTTCCAAATTTTTTATAAAATTCTACAGGATAACCATCAAGTCCAGGGGTTTTACTAGACTGCATCGAAAAAATAGCTTTATGAACTTCGGCTTCAGTAATTTAGCCATCAAGATTTTTTTGATCTTCAACAGAGATTTTGGGAAAAGCAATCTTTCGTAAAAAAGCATCTATTTTAGAAGAAGCTACTGGACATCGAGATATATAAGGTTCAGTATAAAATTCTTGAAAAATCCTATTAATTTCTTCATATTCCCAAGCCAAAGTACCACCTTTCCTACAAATTTTCAATATTTGCCTTTTGGCTCTAGCTGTTTTTAATTGAGATGCAAGCAGTTTATTATTCTAATCTCCAAACATATAAAATTGACTCTTTAACTTAAGCAAATAGCCTTCAATAGGATGAGTTAATAATAGGTTCTACTGTGATTGACGTTCCACCCTTTGTTTGAATAAATCAATATTAGGGGAAACTGCATAAATATTATCTAAGTCTTTAATTTGGTTAGAAATTTTATCTAATTCTACCTTAGTCTGTTTTTTAAGCTTAGCTGAATAAGAAATGATGTGACCATGTAAAAATACTTTAAATGTATCCCATATAATTAATTTAGACATACCCCCTATATCATTAAAAAGAAAAAATTCTTTTATCTGATTTTCAATAAAACTGACAAAGTCAGAATTTTGCAATAATGTCTGAGACATGCGCCATGGTGGATGAACCAGAATGAATCATCAAATTCAAAAGACAAGCTCAGAGGCGCATGACCAGATATAGCAATAGCATCATATTTGTAATTTTTAACACAAGGCAATAAGCAAGGATCGATTATAATATTCTTGAAAATTTTTTATAAACATGTGAAAAGAAAGAATATTCTCTGTTATCAGGGTGTAGATACTTCCATAATTCAATCAATCCAAAATTAGTCAAAAAGGAGTTGATAAGTGATGCAGAACAATTTGGAAGTTGCTGATTGGTTAAGCTCTTATCCATCAAAGGATTTAAACAATAGTTAAAATCCCCACCAATTATCAACATATATTCATTTAAATCAGGCAGTAAAGCAAATACCTTTTTAAAAAAAGTATCACCTAAATTGGGACCATACAAATGAGACTTGGAAACTCAAGTTGTTACACACGAAGAAGAGTTGAAGATAACTAAGCAAAAATTGTCTGAAGCTACAACTCATTTGGAAAGATACCAAAATAAGATTATAGACCTGGAAACCAGGTCTCGCCGGAGAAATATACGAATTGTTGGACTCCAAGAAGGAGTTGAAGATGGAGATTTAACTGCTTACTTTGGTAAGCTTTTTCATACTTTATTTCCGACTATATTATCAAAGCCACCTACTATAGAAAGAGCACACAGAGCTTTTACGTCGAAATTTAAAGATCCAAATAGTCCAAGGTCTGTTTTGGTCTGTTTTCATCATTTTTAAATTAAAGATCAAATAATGCGACAGGCAAGAAAACAGAGTTTTTATGGAATCCGAGCTCCGTTTTTATGATGATTATCCAAGGGAGGTACTGGAACAAAGATCAAGATTTGCTCTGGTAATGAAACAGGCACATGATAAGAAACTGTTTCCTTCTTTGCGTTACCTGACAAGAATTAAAGATTTTCCTTCTAACTCTCCTCCTCATTCTCTTCTTAAATAGAGGTACAACATTGGCCACTTGCAGTCTTCCGGGACCTTGCCCGTGTCTAGAGAGTAATCTTGTCTTTTGCCCCCTTCAATAACTGGGGTAAATCCCATCAGGCCCTGGGGACTTATCCACCCTTAATACTCATTAGGAGGCTCAACATTTCCTCCTCCTTGACCTCTAAATGCTCTAATATATTTATACACTCACACTGATCTCCTGGTCCTTCATATCCTTTCCTTTGTTAAATACTGAAGCAATGTACTCATTAAGTACCTCACTCACATTCTCTGCATCCAAGCAAATGTTCCCCCCTTTGTCCTTGAGTGGTCCTTCCCTCTCCTCTTGATGCATGTATAGAATGCCTCGCTGCTTTTAACAGCTTGGTAGCCGTCTCGTGGTCATATTAAAATACCTTGTCGCCAATATTATGTTTTGTAACTTTGAAACATTAAATTAATTCCAAGGAGGACAGAAGAGTCCGGGAATATGGGTCTAACTTCATCTTTACTTCAAGTGAGGCGTGCACGAATCATGTGGTTATGTGATAACATATGCAATAAATGTATTTTTGACCGATAACCCATAATTAATTATATAAACGAACAAGAATACTTAATCAAACAATTCCCTCGGCCACGTAAATCTAGAGAAGATGCCCTCTGACCCCACAAAACATGGTAGATTGAAGCGCAAGCCCCCTAAAACCCCCTATTTGTGTGGATGCTGTGTGATGTGTTACCCTGTTACAAATCAGTACCTCGAAATAACGGACAGTACACCCACACCACATACAACTAAAAGATTTAGTTTTATAATTCTTAATTTGACTACGGGGTTAGTAAAGAAAAAGCAAAAAAAAGAAAAGGGCCCATTTTAATGAAACAGTCTAATGTGCACAAGTTGGAGCTCACGGCTTCCCTTCACCGATTCTCCTTCAATCTCCCCGAGTTTCATTGAATCCTGGCTCCGCTCTGGGCAGACTGCTCCGACCTCTCCTCTCTGGTGTCTTCTCTCTTCTCCCCTCTCAAAAGCCCCAAGCCCAACCTTAGTGTCCCTCACCAGAGAAACCTCCCCTGAATCCATCCATCCCATTGGATGGCACACATTTCTCCTATCTCTTATCTTCAACAGTCACCCAAACAAGCAGCTTACACAGAAAACAGAAAAGCATAACAGAGAAAAACTATGAACCATGTGAACCATGGCATTACACAATATATAAACAAGTTGACTCAAATATTAAACACACAACACAGGACATGCTCTCTTCTCATCCATCAGGGAGGAGGTACAGGAAGGCACTGTAGAGTAATGTAAAGAGTGGAAACATATGCATAATACACAACCACCGACAAGGCCCCCATTTTAAGAGGCTGGTCTGACATGGTGATGTTAAGATATGAAGTTTCTTACTGTGCTTTGTGTTCTGTGTTTGGTTGACAATAAAGGAGCTTCCCTTAAACCTAAAGTGCCTCTGCTGTTTTATTTATGACAACCTACATCGGTAACCCTGATGCTCTAGGGCAGTTATCCAACATGTTGGCCAATGCAGTCGCTTTGAAACTGCCGGAGTTTTGGGAGTGTGACAAGAATACACATAGATTAAGGTGTTAACTGTCCTGTGCTGGTACCAGTGGGATCAGCAGTTGGTCTGCCGCCTGTCTTCAGGAGAGAGAGAGATAAGGAAAACAATGGAGCAGCATTTGGAGATGTTAATGAAGGGACGGGAGAGAGTAACGGAAGGAGAGCTGTCAAGAGTGGCTCCCCCTTTGAACCCTGAACTGTTTGAAGTGATGGACAGGCGATACCCCAGCAGGGGGATAAAAAGGGACAGGTTCGCTAAGGCAGGACACACACGACACCACGAGGTAACGAGACCCTGGAAGCGGTGCGACTCTCACAAGTCGGTGGGAAGTTTTGGAAGGCCGGTTGCGGGACCAGGCCATAGATGCACAGGGTGGAAAGGCACGATCGGCGGGAACCTGGTGTGTGTCCACCCTTGCCTGGGTGCCGGGTTCACCGCAGGGAATCGATCGTATCTGGAAACGGAGGGGGTCACGGTCGGTGACCTCAGATGACATCACAAAGGACTCGCCCGAAAGCTGACTGCAAAGGTCTGTGTGAAAGCCGTTTTGAATATTCATTCGTTTTGCTCTCTCTCTCCTTCCCCCCACTGTCCATCGCCGCGGCAGCGATTACTGCGAACTGAACTGAACTAAATTGAACTGAACTTTGCGTCACTTTGAAACTGGTCATATACCCCTAGACAACGATAGAGCTTGATTGATCCCGTTATCTTAATTCTGTGTACATGTGTGTTTATCATTGCTGAACTGTTGCATTTATTATCCTTTTGATTAGAGTACTGTGTTGCTTGTTTCTTTAATAAAACTTCCTTAGTTCTAGTAATCCAGACTCCAACTGAGTGATCCATTTCTACTGGTTTGGCAACCCAGTTACGGGGTACGTAACATAAGTGGGGGCTCGTCCGGGATTTTGAACGCTAAATTTGGGACGGAGTAAATTGATTGGGTCAAAATTCACGAAAGAAAGAAAAGACAAACAGCAGAAATGGAGGCTGAGGAATTTATAAAGGCGCCGACCTTGGAGGCATTAGAAGATGCCAGGAAATCGGAATTGGTAGCTGTGGCCAAACGGTTGAATCTTGCTAAGGGGAAGTTGACAATGAGGAGAGAGGAGATACACAGAGCTATTGTAGAGCACTATATATCTAAAGGTGTGTTTCCCCAAGGGGAGCTGGAGGTGGTGTCTATTGAAAAACCTGTTGGAGACGCAGTACAGGTGCAGCTTGAAAAACTGAGACTCGAGCATGAGTTCCGGGTACGGCAGTTGGAGCGAGAAGAGAAAGAGAGAGAGTTAGAAAGGCAGGAGAAAGAGAGAGAGTTAGAAAGGCAGGAGAGAGAGAGAGAGACAGTTGGAGCGAGAGGAGAAACAGAGGGAAAGGGAATTCGAGGTGGAGAAGTTAAGGATAAGGGCAGAGCAGGGGCCCGTGCCGAACCAAGGTGGAGGGTTCCGGGCAACCCAGGAGGTTAGGCTGGTTCCCCCATTTGACGATACCGATGTGGATCGGTACTTTCTCCATTTCGAAAAAGTTGCTACAAGTCAGGACTGGCCGAGGGATAAGTGAGCTGTTTTGCTTCAGAGTGTACTGAAAGGGAAAGCCCAACAAGCTTACTCAGCTTTGTCCGCGGAAGATGCCCAGAGGTATGAGGTGGTGAAAGAGGCCATCCTCAGGATTTATGAGTTGGTCCCGGAGGCATACCGGCAGAGGTTCCGGAATGCGAGGAAGCAGTGGGACCGCACGTATTTAGAGTTTGCCCGGGAGATGCAGACATATTGTGAGCGTTGGTGCACCTCGAAGGGGGTAGAGGGGGATTATGACAGACTGCTACAGCTGATCCTGATTGAGCAGTTTAAAGGTTGTGTCCCTGAGGGTATGAGACCCTACCTAGATGAGAAAGAGGCAGCCACGTTAGCCGCAACTGCTAAGTTGGCGGATGAGTATGCGTTGACGCATAAAATAAAGTTTGCCCCGAGTAAAGTCTACCAGAAGGGTAGTCAGGACGGCGGGGAGAGTCCGCCCGGAAAAGTCAGAAAGTAAGCCGGGGACTAGTGAGAAGGATAAGGTAGACCGGGAGCAGTCTGGTAGGAAGTCTCCTGGGGTCGTCTGTTATAACTGCGGGAAAGTCAGACACTTTGCGTCCAGGTGCTTTGCCCCAAAGAAGGAGACGGGAAAAGGAAAAACGGCGATTTTGACTGGCTGTATTGAGCTGGTAAACGAATCACTAGGACAGGACAGGTCTGCCAAAGTTCAGGAAGGGCGCGAGAGGTTTATCTCGGCCGGATTGGTGTCAGTGAAGGAGGGGTTAAAACCAGTTCCAGTGCGGATCTGGAGAGGCACGGGAGCGTGTCAGTCACTGATACTGAAGAGTGTATTAGAGTTTAGCTCAGAGACTCAGACTGGGGAGGTAGAGGTCAAAGGTATTGGGGAAGGGACAGAGTCAGTCCCTTTGCACCAGATACACTTACAAAGCAACCTGGTCTCTGGACTAGTCACGATCGGGGTGAGGTCCGAATTACCGATGAAAGGCGTGGAAGTCTTGCTCGGTAATGACCTCGTCGGGGGAATCGTGTTCCCAGCAGTGAGATTGACAGGTCAGCCTGCCAGCATTGAGGCCCCGCCCATGGACTCACAGGTTCACCACGGGACTGCGATAGTAAATTTAGCTGAGACGTTTCTGCCAGCCTTGTACGAGAAGGGGGTAGAAAGTGAAAAGAAGGAGTGTAGTGAAACAAGAGGTAGTGAGGGAGCTGAGACAGACTTAGCATTAGCCAGGAAAGAATTTGTGCAGGCGCAAGAGGGAGACGAGGGGCTGATGGTTTTGGCGGAGACAGCTCTCTCTGACACAGAATTAACAAAGGAACCAGTAGGCTATTGTGTGGAGGAGGAAGTGCTAAGGAAGAAAGGGAGACCAAGTACTGTAGCCGCAGATGAGGAATGGGGGGTGGTGCAAAAGAGTTATGGGGATGAGATTTTTAACCTGGCCCACAAGGTACCCCCCCCGGTGGACATTTTGCGGTGCTGGAGGAAACAGTTGGTGGAATCATGAAAGAGGTTTACCGGCTGCCCAGGAGGAAGGATGTTATTGATTATGGCCAACGCGAACTGAGACGGTCATAGGCTTTTGATATGCTAACAAACCTAGTCGGTGTTAGCGCGGAAATCAATGAAGCTAGGGTCCCCCTGATAAAAGAAAAAAACCATTTTGAAAAGATGAGTATGGTATCGACCAGATGGGAGAAGGCTATTGTTTTGGCTAGCTCTGCTGATAAGGTCTCTCCCTTAATCCCCGAACAAAGCGACTCTTTAGGAGAAGTAATTAAACGACTCGCACACGTGTGTTTGATTGTCCCAAGGCGATGCAAAGAACTGGGACGTTGAGTGGTGTTTGTTACACTAGGCCAGCCTAGCGAGCAACAGCCCTATAGAATGAGTAATTCAGTGACTAAAGGGCTGACGAACACAGAGGTGTGTATTGGCGATGTAATACGGCTGTCTGAAGCCAGCTTGATAGTGAACCTTGAAAAAGATGAGTTCGGCCACACGAAGGTCACTTACCTGGGAATTGTGGTGACACAGGGGCAGCTGGCAGCGATGCAAGCTACAGTGCAGGCTATCGCTGACATCCCAACCCCAACAGACAAGAGGGCCCTCAGAAGGCTCTTGGAGATGGTGGGGTACTGTAGGAAGTTTTGCAATAACTCTGCAGTTACTACCCCTCCCCCTCCTACTAAGCCCTTGCGAGAGAAAACTAAGTCGGAATGGGACGACCCTTGTTATTGTGGTCCGGGACAAAACCCAATGACAGGTTACATTGATCGCAATTCATCAGTGTTTTTGGCCACTATGAAGTTTGCTAAGTTGGAGCCTGGTCTAAAGGATTATTAATAACACATATAAAAGGAACAGAAAATGTGATGGCTGACTGTCTGTCTGGTGTTGACAACTTCAAATTCGCTGTATTAGCCAAATAGCTGATAAAGATGTGTATTTGTGTGTATAAAATAATGTATTCATGTTTGTAATTTTTACCCTGGTTGACAATAAAGGAGCTTCCCTTAAACTTAAAGTGCCTCTGCTGTTTTATTTATGACAACCTACATCGGTAACCCTGATGCTCTAGGGCAGTTATCCAACATGTTGGCCAATGCAGTCACTTTGAAACTGCTGGAGTTTTGGGAGTGTGACAAGAATACACATAGATTAAGATGTTAGCTGTCCTGTGCTGGCACCAGTGGGATCAGCAGTTGGTCTGCCGCCTGTCTTCAGGAGAGAGAGAGATAAGGAAAACAATGGAGCAGCATTTGGAGATGTTAATGAAGGGACGGGAGAGAGTAACGGAAGGAGAGCTGTCAAGAGTGGCTCCCCCTTTGAACCCTGAACTGTTTGAAGTGATGGACAGGTGATACCCCAGCAGGGGGATAAAAAGGGACAGGTTCGCTAAGGCAGGACACACACGACACCACGCGGTAACGAGACCCTGGAAGCGGTGTGACTCTCACAAGTCGGTGGGAAGTTTTGGAAGGCCGGTTGCGGGACCAGGCCATAGACGCACAGGGTGGAAAGGCACGATCGGCGGGCCTGGTGTGTGTCCACCCTTGCCTGGGTGCCGGGTTCACCGCAGGGAATCGATCGTATCTGGAAACGGAGGGGGTCACGGTCGGTGACCTCAGATGACATCACAAAGGACTCGCCCGAAAGCTGACTGCAAAGGTCTGTGTGTGGAAGCCGTTTGAATATTCATTCGTTTTTGCTCTCTCTCTCCTTCCCTCCACTGTCCATCGCCATGGCACCGATTACTGCGAACTGAACTGAACTAAATTGAACTGAACTTTGCGTCACTTTGAAACTGGTCATTTACCCCTAGAGAACGATAGAGCTTGATTGATCCTGTTATCTTAATTCTGTGTACATGTGTGTTTATCATTGCTGAACTGTTGCATTTATTATCCTTTTGATTAGAGTACTGTGTTGCTTGTTTCTTTAACAAAACTTTCTTAGTTCTAGTAATCCAGACTCCAACTGAGTGATCCACTTCTGCTGGTTTGGCAACCCAGTTACGGGGTACGTAACAGCAGCAAAATGCCATCACTTGGCTTGTACAAGCTGAGACCCAATTCGCCCTGTGAAAAATCTCCCCAGGCGACACCAAATATTACTACGTAGCAGTGTCACGGCAGCGAGAGTAGTGAGTCTGTTTGAAAACCCGCCTGAATGCGATAAGAATGGCGTGCTGAAAACTCACCTATTACAGACATTTGGCCTACCAGAGTCTGAGCAGGCCAAACAGGTGTTCTCCTTGCCCGGCCTGGGGGATGCTAGGCCTTCAGAGCTAATGGACCTAGTCTCTCCTAGGAAATCACCACCCTTGTTTCATTTTTAAAGAACTCTTTATGCAGCAAATGCCTGATCAAGTTCACTAATGCACCCATCAAGGTCTATAGGGAGCTTGCTAAAATGGCTGATAGCCAGGCACTTCCAAGCATTCATACCAAAGCGAGACAGGGAAAGGAGGGTCTCAATAAGCCCGGTCAGCAAGGCACCCAATATAAGGATACCTGCAAGATGATGCTGGGTCTGTGTTTTTACCACGCTCACTCTGACTGGAATGCTAGGAAGTTCCAGTGACCTTGCAGCTTCGACAGTCCTGGTGCATTGGTCTGTTAGTGGTCTGTGAACACTGTGGGTTCCAGCCGCCAGGGTGGTCTACTGTTCATTACGGATATCCTCTCAGGGCGAAACTTCCTCAGTGACACGGGTGCTCGAGTGAGTGTGCTGCCAACAACGCCTATTGGTCAAAGAGCAGGGATTGACCTCGACGGCACAAAACTTCTGTGCCACACCAGTGGCTTTTGGGACTGCCTGATGAAGGAAGCCATTGAAATAAAACTAGAGGGAAAAGAATTTTAACAAAGATGAAGGTCTCGCCCTAGGTAAGAGCTGGAATTCAATTTTAAACAATGTGGGACACCTGATTGGATGAGGATTAACCAATCAGATGGAACAGATGATAGGGGCATAAATACCACTGGATTGTTCATAAACAACAGGAATTCTACAGATGCTGGAAATTCAAGCAACACACATCAAAGTTGCTGGTGAACGCAGCAGGCCAGGCAGCATCTATAGGAAGAGGCGCAGTCGACGTTTCAGGCCGAGACCCTTCGTCAGGACTAACTGAAGGAAGAGTGAGTAAGGGATTTGAAAGCTGGAGGGGGAGGGGGAGATGCAAAATGATAGAAGAAGACTTTCTTCCCGGACCTCCTGTCCCATGATCCTCTCGTATCCCTTTTGCCTATCACCTGTCCAGCTCTCGGCTCTATCTCTCCCCCTCCTGTCTTCTCCTATCATTTTGCATCTCCCCCTCTCCCTCCAGCTTTCAAATCCCTTACTCACTCTTCCTTCAGTTAGTCCTGACGAAGGGTCTCGGCCTGAAACGTCGACTGCGCCTCTTCCTAGAGATGCTGCTTGGCCTGCTGCGTTCACCAGCAACTTTGATGTGTGTTGACTGGATTATTCATGCCTGGGCATCATCCCTGATGAAGGTGGCGGAATTTGTCATAGAAACTTTGGTTAAAGTCGATACCTGTACCCAGATGGAAGCCCAGGAAGAGTTTATTGGTTGCACTAAAGCTTGTGTGGCACAGCCTTTGAGAGGATGTGCATTATTGGAGTGCAGCTTGTGTGGAGTGCCAGCGGGCAAAAATTAGCTGTCATGTTCAGGCACCATTCGCACCTTTTGAGGTCCCTGAGAGATGTCAATGTGGACCTGGTTGGTCCTCTTTCCCCCTCCCACGATTTCAAGCACATCCTTGCCTTGGTGGACCATACCACCAGATGGCCAGAGGTCATCCCTCTAGCATCAGTGACGGTCATCGATGTGGCTCATGTGTTGCACAGTTTGGCACTCCACCTTATATTTCTACTGACCGCGGTCCCTAGTTACATCAGACCTCTGGACCGTGATGACCCAGGACCTCGGTGTTAGGCTACATACACCATGGTGTATCAGCTGCACACCAATGGCCTGCGAGAGTGGTTTCACCACATCTTAAAGGCTGCTCTGAAGGCTTCCCTGATGGATAAGTGTTGGCATAATCATCTCCCATGGTCCTGCTAGGGCTCAGAACAGCTCCAAAAGAGGATCTGTGGTTGTCCGTGGCTGAGTTGGTGCATGGACAGCCGTTACGAGTGGCCGGTGATTTCATTCCTGAGGCCACGTCCTCCTGGTCAGCCTCTCAACAATTCTACCCTCCTCAGTAAACTCAATTCCTTTTCACCTATTCCTACCTCCCATCATGGCATACAGCACTTTGGATTCCTGGTGACCTTCATTCCACCCTGTTTGTTTTCGTCCACCATGATACATGCCAACTTAGGCCCCCTTAGAATGACTTGTTACATATTTTAGAACAGAAAGAAAAGACTTTTATCATAAATAGGAGGGGTAAACCAGAAAGTATTTCAGTAGATCGCCTTAAACTGGCCCGTGAAGTTTTGGAAGATTCTGCTATCATGCCCCTGCCATCACAACGTGACCATGAGAATGAGAGCACAGTGCAGAATGAGCCAGAAGCATCTGCTGCTACTTCACCCATGCAACAGAGGACTCGAGCCAGGTGGATCATCCAAGCCGCTGACGGGCTCACAATGCATAACTCGCAATCGCCAACACTGAGTTCGCTTTAAGAGGTTACTCTGATGTGATGGTGTAATGACGTGAAGTTTTTAACCACACTTCATGTTCTGTGTTTGATTGACAATAAAGGAGTTGTTACAGTTTCCCTTAAATGTAAGGTGACTCTGATGTTTCATTGATGAAAACCTACAGCACACACTCAATGCTTTAGGAACAGCTTCTTCCCCTCCACCATCAGATTTCTGAATGGGCAATGAATCCATGAACAGAATCTCAGTAATTTTTCTCTCTCTTTTCGCACTATTATTTTAATTTTATTTTCTCTTTTTCACATATACTTCTTATTGAATAGTGGCCAAGTGGAGTTTGTGGTCAAAATCTGAAGGTATCTTCAGTCAGATCGAGAAGACAGCTTTAAAAATCAGCACTTTGTAGCCATTTTTCAAAGTTTGAGTGGCAACCAATCAGAAATCAGGATTCATTAGCAAGGTCAAACAAAAAATAAGGCAGGGGCAAGTGGAGAGGCCATTGTTGGAGTGGGTCAATGTTAGAGTGAGGACACTTTTGGCGTTGGCGCTCCAGGCTTGGTCAATAACAGGTGTGAGCAACATAAATATCTGGTAAGCTTTATCTTGCTCATTCTTCACTTGTTAGGGCAGTAAGAATGGCTGCAGGGGCTGTGTTCGTTAGTTGTGTGAGATTGGGAATTCTGGGAGACCCGCAGCCTCCCGGATAACCACATCTGCACCAGATGCACTGAGCTGCAACTCCTCAGAGAACATGTTAAGGAACCAGAGCTGCAGCTCAATGCTTATAAGGAAGTGATAAATAGGAGCTACAGGGAGGTTGTCACCTCCAGCTTGCATAGGCTGGTGACTGTGTGACTGTCAGGAGAAGGAAATGGAATAGACAGACAGTGTGGAGTAGCCCTGTGGTCAGGGGGATATCTACGGAAAATAGCGCCTATGGCAAGCACTGAAATTGCACCCCTGTCCAAACATCTGACACCTATCTTTTAGATAACTTTACCATAATATCAGCTCAAAAATACAAGTCAAGCTTGTTAATCTTTTAATTAACAAATTATAGCACTACATGAAAATTATAACTGCACCTTCCTTGCTTTCACTGATACAAGTTGGCCTATGATGTGATCAAAGTCAGTTTTTTCTGTTTCTTCTCTTTCCACACTCAGCAGAGCAAGATCACAGAGTCTGCCTTGACCCATGGAGGCTCTCAAATACGAAAGTATTAGTTTTAACTTGCTGAATGATCCCTCACAGCTGGCGATGGAAACTGCGATGGTTAGCATTATCTGAATAGCAATGCAAAGACTGGGGAAGACACTCTCATCTCCATACTGAACAATAAATTCAAGAAGCTCTTCAGGTCTTGATATTTTCATGTTGACCTGCCTTGATAGCAACATTCTGCAATCCAAAATTTCTTCATATAGTTGCTGTCCATCAACATCAGAGCTGTACAATTCGCCCAAATTTTCACACTTCTCCTTTAGGTTGTTACTGTCGGCGCCGTAACACAGTCCTTTGATATCAAGAAGGAACCCAAACTTGTATCAGTGTCGTGCAAATGAGCGAACCTTTCATCCATTTCTCTGTGAAGATGGTCGAGTGTTCCCTTCATGACTCTTTCCATTTCCTCCTTAGCTGTTAACCCAGTGTCTCTCGAGTTCTCATCAGCCATTCATTTCTTCTGTCTCTGACGTCTTTCAACTTCAATATTCCATTCTTGACAGAGACCAACTCCTTCTTCGAGTGACTCACTGACCAACACTTCTCTTTTGTCATAAAAATGATCTCAGAGGGCTTTCAAATCCAGGGCAGCATCGTGGAAGTACATGCTAGGATCCTGCAGCCTCTTTTGAATATGGTCAATGTGAATGAGTACTTTGTCCAAAATCCTAGCAAAATCAGAAAATCGTAACTCAACATGTGGTTGTACAACTGCTTTGCATCAGTTCTTGTTTCACTGGTCTCGTTTTCATTGTCTATCATGTCCTGGAGAACTTGAAGTATCTCCTCAAGGTACCTGTTGACGGGCTTCACTGTTTCTGTCCTTGCACTCCACCTGGTTTCGGACTCTAACTTAACAACCACAGGCACGGCGTTTTTGAGTTTTTCCCAGCGCTGTGTTGAACAAGAGAAAAACACGTAGAGAGCTTCGATGGTTCCAAAAAACGTGACCATCATTGTATCCTGCTTGGCTGTATGTACACCCACCAAGTTGAGTGAGTGATTGTCACAATTCACAAACACTGTCAGGTTGTTTTTCTCACTTCTGTGTCCAGCCATCACAGCAGCATTGTCATAGCACTGTGACAGACAATCTTGTAGCTCCATTTCGTCCTTCTCTAGCTGTTTCAAGATGTCTTCAACCAAGCTCTCAGCATCCTTCTGGCTTACCTAGATAAAACCAAGGAAGGACTCTCTAACATGGACTGTTTTCCTCTCAAAGTCAATCTCTACACACCTCGCTACTTCTGAAATCTGCTCACGGTGTGCCTGATCAGGAGTCGAGTCGAACATGAAACCATAGTGCTTGGCTTTACGAATGCTTCTCAGTAAACTCAGGCAAACCGTGGATGCCATCATGTGGATGAATTCATTCTGGACACCCAGTGAAAGATAAGACGTGGATCCAGGATGACTTTCCAAATGAGTGAGGTGTTCTTTTATGACAGGGTTAAAGATATCCAGTAGTTTCAGTAAGCCAAGGAAATTTCTCACATTGGAATCATCATCTAGCTGAAGTGACTCCTTGTGTCCTCGCAAAGCCAGGTTCTGAGTCACAAGGAATTTTGTGTAGTGAAGGATTCTTGTCAAGATATCACGCCACTTCTGCTTTTCCTTCTCAATCTGTGACTGAATTACCACGTCAATAACTCCTCTGTTTCCAGCTAAATTTCTTTCCATTTCTTTCCACTGTGTGAAAAGAAATAGGGCTTTTCCACCGCCCGATGATTCTTGGCATTTTCATGAACACTAATCCTTTCAGGTACTTTCCACTGGTTGAATGCACTTTCCTGCTCCAATGAGGATTGATGGTCTGACCGGGAATAGAGAAGACAACAGATACAAATGCAGACTTTTTAGAATGGGAATAGACCAGCCATGAGTGAGTCGCTTCCTCACCACGACCATTTCCCAGTTTCCTCTTGAACCAAGTTTTGTTCATTGAGCGGTTATTTGTTGGTAGGAAAGGCCCCTCACTGTTCTGGAAATACTTTGAACCCAGTTTTATTATTTCCATTCTCAATGTGTCAGGCAGAATTGCTTTTCCAGTATCCTTGTCGAGCTTCAGAAGTCCAATGTCATGCTGTTCAATCACGTCTGGTATGACAGTTCGAGGCCCTTTGACACCATCCAGTTCACTAAGTTCATTGTCGTCAGATTCAATTTCATCAGGTAAAATCTCATCAATAAACTCAACATCACCACCACCACAACCATCGTCTTCCCCTCCTGTCATGTCCACGTTCTCTGTGGCAGCCTCACTCTTAATCTCATTTTACTCAGATTTATCTGACTTGACTTCCTCCTCGGATTGTGACGCATTTGTACTTGATTCTAACAGACTTGTAGCAGGTGCAGGCGACTCCACGGAATGTGTCAAACTACTTGTTCCGGGCTTTTCAAAGAAGGGCATGAAGAACTTGCTCGACTCCTTGGCTTCCTCCGCCTCCAACTTTCATCTCTTCCGTCCTTCAGTTCCACTTTCCTTCTTCGTGAAGAAATATTTCATGGTCTTCTTACACAATGCTTTGAAATAAGGCCATCCTAGTGCTTCTCACCCATGATAATCAGAGACAGATCATACATCTGAAGAAAACCCTTTTTTCACTATCCGAGGATGGCTCGTCTGACTTTAATAGAAACTGCTCAGTGGCATCCCCCCCCCCCTTCAAGTGGCACCCAGGGCACGTGCCATACCTGCCATACCTTAGATACGCCACTGCCTGTGGTTGTCCCCCTCAATAATTAGTATACCACTATGGATTCTATTGAGGTGGACAATCTACTAGGGGAGGTGGACAATCTACCGGGGAGCTGTAGTGACTGGGTCTCTGGCATCGAGTCTGGCACTCCAGCTCTGAAGGGGCCAGAGGGGGAATGCAGTGGTGATAGGTGACTCCATAGATAGAGGAGCAGAAAGGAAAGTCTGTGGCTGCCAATAGAGATACCCAGATGGTATGTTGCTTCCCAGGTTCCAGGATCATGGGTGACTTGGATCATGTCCACATCTTTTGAAAGGAGGGCGAACAGATGTCTCGATACATATTGGTACCAATGACACAGGAAGGAAAATAGAGGAGGTCCTAAAAGAGATTTTTGAGGGCTGGGTAGAAAGCTGAACAGCAGAAGCTCCAGGGTAACAATCTCTGGATTGCTGTCTGTGCCATGTTCCAGTGGGGGCAAAGACAGGATGATGTGGCTGAGGAACTGGTGCAGGGGGCAGGGGGCAGGGTTTCAGATTTATGGATCATTGGGATGTCTTCAGGGCAAGGTACGACCTGTACAAAAGGGCTGGGCTACACCTGAACCTGAGAGGACCAATATTCTTGTGGGCAGGTTTGCTAGAGCTGTTATGGAGGGTTTAAACTAACTTGGCGGGGGGTATGGGAACTGGAGTGACAGGGCAGAGGATAGGGATGTTGGTTTACAAGCAGAGGTAGTGCATAGTGAGGTTGTCAGGAAGGACTGGCAAATTAAAAGGCAAAATTGCAGTTAGCGGGAGGGGCTGTAGTGTAAAGGGGGACAAAATTTAAAGGGGTGACAAATACAAGACTGAAGTTGTTATACTAGACTGCATGCAGTATATGAAATAAGGTAGATGATCTTGTAATACAGTTAGAGACTGGCAGGTATGATGTTGTGGGTATCACAGAGTCATGGCTGAAAGGTGATTGTAGTTAGGAGTTTAATATCCAAGTATACACAATCCATCGAAAGGACAGGCAGGTAGGCAAAAGAAGAGGTGTGGCTCTGCTGGTAAAGAATGAAATCAAATCTTTAGAAGGAGGTGACAGGATCAGACGATGTAGAATCCTTGTGAGTAGAGTTAAGGAACTGCAAGGGTAAGAAGACTCTGATGCGAATTATTTACAGGCCTCCAAAAGCTGGCCAGGATGTGGTCTATTAACTACAATGGGAGATAGAAATAGCTTGAGATGATAGAATTCACCCTGCAATTTGAGTATTATTAATACAGTGGGGTAAAGGGAATTCCAGAGGCATGAGAGAGGAGGTGGCCAAAGTTGATTGGAAAGAGACGCTAGCAGGGATGACAGCAGAGCAGCAATGGCTGGAGTTTCTGGGAGAAATTCGGAAGGTGCAAGGTACATGCATCCCAAAGAAGAGGAAGTATTCTAAAGGTAGGATGGCAGAACTGTGGCTGACAAGGGAAGTCAAAACCAACATAAAGGCAAAAGAGAGGGCATAAAATAGAGCAAAAAGCAGAGGGAAGCTAGAGGATTGAGAAATTTTTAAAAACCAACAGAAGCAACTGAAAAAAATATAAGGGGAAAAAGATGAAATATTAAGGGAAGCTCGCCAATGATATCAAAAATTATACCAGAAGTTTTTTTTTCAGATATATAAAGAGTCGATATTAGACCGCAGGAAAATCGTGCTGGGGAGCTAGTAATAGGGGACGAGGAAATGGTGGATGAACTGAATAAGCATTTTGCATCAGTCTTCACTGTAAGACACTAGTAGTATGCCAGAAGTTAAAAAGGAGTGGTCCTAACACAGTCCTCTGTAGCACTCCACGACTCATCAGCAGCCAATCTGAAAAGACTGCCTTTCTTCACACTCTTTGCCTCCTGCCAATCAGACAATGCTCAATCCATGTTACTATCTTGGGTTCTTATACAATGAGCTCTTATCTTATTTTATCAGTTGCCACAAGCTGCTGTGGACGCCAGGTCACTGGGTACAGTTAAGGTGGAGGTTGATAGGTTGATTAGTCAGGGGGTGGAGAGTTATGGGGAGAAGGCAGGAGAATGGGATTGAGAGGGAAATGGAGCAGCCGTGATGAAATGGTGGAGCAGATACGATGGGCTGAATGGCTGAATCCTCCTCCTATGTCTTATGGTCTTATTGTAATTTATAGTTTTTATTGTTATGTATTACAATGTACAGCTGCTGCAAAACAACAAATTTCACAACATATGCCAGTGATATTAAACCTGATTCTGATATGGCATATCCTCCTATCTCTGTAACTCCCTGACCTGGCACATAGAAGCTGGAAATGTTAGATGTATTTACGGTGGAAACGATAAATGTTTGTTAGATCGATAATTTGGCTCCTATGTCTTACGGTCATATGTAAGGGGGATACTTAGCAGCATCTGCACCTCATCCATTCAGTATTCCCAGAAATTTCCCTTCAAAACAGAACTTAGGGATAATAATGGAAATTCAGAGTAACACACACAAAATGCTGGAGGAACTCAGCCGGTTAGGCAGCATCTATGGAAATTAATAAACAGTCGGCGTTTCGGGCCAAGATCTTTCATCAGGACTGGAAAGGAAGGGGGAAGAGCCAGGGAAGGAGGTGGGGGAGAAGGGAAGGAGGACAAGCCGGCAGGTGGTAGGTGAGACCAGGTGAGGAGGGAGGGGAGATGAAGTAAGAAGCTGGGAGGTGATAGGTGGAAGTAGTAAAGGGCTGAAGGAGGAATCTGATTGGAGAGGAGAGTGGATGATGGGAGAAAGGGAAGGAAGAGGGGAATCAGAGGGAGGTGAAGCAAAAGGCAGAGGTAAGAGGGGGCCAGAAGGGGATTGGAAAATGAGACGGGGTGGGGGGGTTGGGGAGGAATTACCAGAGATTAGAGAAATCGATGTCTGCAGACACTGGAAATCCAGAGCAGCACCGACAAAATGCTGGAGGAACACTCTAGGGAGAGGGAAAAGCAGTGTATGTTTCAAGCCTAGACCCTTCATCGGGACTGGAAAGGAGGGGGAAGATGCAGAATAAGAAGGTGAGGGAGGGAAGCAGTGCTCTTTCTCATTACACTCCACAAACATGCAACTTTCATAAACAGAGACAGAGTGCCAAAGAAACCAAAACACGCTTTATTTTCATTGATTCCAGCGTCACATGTGACACCCCCCACCCATTTTGCACCAAATGTTGTGCATAACTGTTTACAAAAATAGCATTTGTCAGGACAAAAATAGGTGCTCTGGTTCTAACTGGGGTCTTGTGTCAAACTTCTGCAGTTGGAATGTTCTCGTGTGGTAATGACCCTGTCAGGGTTCCATCACTTGTAAATGAGTATCAGAGAGAGAGGAGTTCCCTGACCGATTGCTGTGCTGAATTAAGACACAATCACTTGTTGGGTTAAGGCATTCGAGCTCATTCATCTGAGTGAGGTGTGCCATAAATGGAGGGCTAAGATACAGCAGTACCCATTTCACAGTGGGCACGTGAAACAGACTGCTAACTCACACAAGAGCTCAAAGTTTGGTAAGGTTGACCCTGATGGTCATCCCAACATTGCATCTCCAGTCTTCCGACGTATCTGTGCTCGTATTTTGGCCCCAGATGCCTTTCCAATATCTGCTCTCCAGTGACGGTAGTCATTTACTCACATGTCGTGGCCTCAGAACCCACTCCAAATATTTTCCCCAAGATGGCGCCACGAACTGCTTTGCTCACTGTGATTTCAAGCACCGAGGCTTGGAGATGCTAGAAATGGCCGGGAGTGAACATGAAATGATTTCACTATGTTAGCTTAGAACTATGAAGAATTTGAAGGTATCGACAATTACCTCGAATGTTACACTAAAAGTGAAGGTTTGGAGGATGCAATTGTTGACAGCATTGCATGAAGGCAGTCTATATCTACACTAGGTTACTCAGATTGCCTTTTTTATACCTTTTTAACTGTTTTCATGAAACTTTTGCTAATTGGGGCAGCCGCATAATTTGGCCAAATGTACTGGTCTTAATTAACAGGAATCCATTGGAGAGATTTCTTATTATAATCAATATTTTAAAAAAATGTATTGCACTCTCCAGCTGTCACAAAATAACAAATTTCATGACCTATGCCAGTGATACTAAAACTGATTCTGATTCTGAAAAACCTCTGTCTCTCTCCTCCCCAGATATATCCAAACCCATTCACTCAACCAGGGACATCTATCAGCCTTCAGTTTTTATCCACGACACTGTGTCATTTCCCTCCTTGTTAACACTGTAAAACTCGCCAAGACATGCAAGTGCAATAATAATACTTTCCAAAATTCCTACACATAGAAACTAAAATGAAATGGAATGGAAAATAAATCAATATGTTTAACTCCTGGATCATGGGGGCAAAGATATCCACCTGAAAGGGAAAAGGGCACATTCAAAGGCAATAAGTGGGAAACACTGTTTTTTGTAACATCCTAACCACCTTGATGTTGCTGATACTTAGGTAATTTAATTCAACATGCTCCTCCCTGAATAAGACATTGGTCTGATCACACTTGGAGTATTGTGAGCAGTTTTGGGCCCCTTATCTAAGAAAAGTGTGCTGCCATTGGAGAGGGCCCAGGAGAGGTTTCTGAGAATGAAAGGGTTACCGTATGAGGAACATTTAATGGCTCCATTTAATGGAACATTTAATGTACTTGCTGGAGTTTAGAAGAATGAGGGAGGATCTCATTGAACCCTATCAAATATTTAAAGGCCTAGATAAGATTGATAAAGGCCTAGGTAAGATCGATGTGGAGAGGATGCTAACATATGAAGAGCATCTGGGTCTGTACTCACTGGAGTCTAGAAGAATGACGGGGGAGATCTCATTGAAACCTATTCAATATTTAAAGACTGAGATAGTCTAGGATCAGAGGGCACAGCCTCAGAAGAGAGGGATGTTCATTTAGAAGAGATGAGAAGTAATCTCTTTAGCCAGAGGGTGGTGAATGTGTGGAATTCTTTGCCATGGACAAGTCATTGGGTATATTTAAAGTGAAGGTTGATAAGTTCTCTATTATCCAGGGCCTCAAAGTGTACAGACAGAAAGCAAGAGAATGGGGTTGAGAGGTATATTAAATCAGCCATGATGGAACAGTGGGGCAGACGATGGGCTGAATGGCCTACTTCACCTCCTATGTCGTATGAGCCAATACACATTAACCAGGATTTCACTCTTCTCTAACTTGGGAGTCCATTCAGCCTACGGAGCCTGTACTTGTGCTGAGTGCAATCTGATCTTCACACGTTTCCTGGTACCTCATGCTCTCCCCAGTCCTTTAACACAGAACATTACAGCACAGTACAGACGCTTCGATCGACGACGTTATGCCAACCTTTTAACTGACTCTAAGATCAATCTATCCCTTCCCTCCTACATAGCCCTCCATTTTTCTATCATCGATGCGCCTCTCTACGAGTCTCTTAAATGCCCCTAATGGATCTGCCTCTAAAACTCAACCTCTGGGAGTGTGTTCCACACACCCACCACCTCCGACAACTCCCCAACACTTTCCTCCAATCACCTTAACATTATGCCCCTTTGTATTTGCCTTTCCTGTCCTGGGGGAGAAAGTCTCTGGCGATCCACTCGACTTATGCCTCTGCTCATCTTGTACACCTCCGGCGAGTCATGTTACCACCCAGCCTATAGAGCCTGCATTGGGCTGAGTGCAATGTTCCCCCGTATTCGCCCGTAACTCCCTCGCTCTCTCTCTCTCTCTCTCTCTCTCTGCTGCCTGTGATCATCCCCATTCATAGGCCCTGCAGCCAGAATTCCCCATCACCTGTGTCTGGATCCCATGGCAGCATTTCGACTTTTCCCATCACTTAATGTGGCAAATCTTCAAATCAGACCCAAAGACATTGGAGCAAAAGTAGGTCATTTGGCCCATCAAGTGTGCTCTGCCATTTCATCATGGGTGTTTAATTATCCTTCTCAATCCCATTCTTCTGCCTTCTCCCCGTAACCTTTGACTCGCTGACTAATCCAGAACCTGTCAACCTCCGCTTTAAATGTACTCAATGACTCGTCCTCCACAGCGGGCCACGGCAACCTAAGGTTTAAAAAGTAAATCAAAACTGTGCCCTAGAGTACATACAAGTTTAAAATGGAAATGCAAGAGATCTGGAATCACCAGAGTAACTCAATTTCATCAAAGCATAAGTATTTCCAAAGATGTTAGATACCCATCTCAGAGGCAGTGCTGTTATAATAAAGACACAGTTTCTCCACCTGCAAGAGGAAATCCACAAATCTACTCCATATGCATTCAGTGGCCACATTATTAGAGACCTCCCGTACCTAATAAAGTGGACAATGAGTGTAAGTTCATGGTCTTCTGCTGCTGTCGTCCCTCCACTTCACGGTTCAATGTGTTGTGCATTCGGAGATGCTCTTCTACACACCACTGTTGTAACGTGTGGTTATTTGGGTTATTAATGGTGTGAAAAACAAAAAAAACATCCAGTGAGTGGCAGTTCTGTGAGTGAAAATGCTTTGTTAATGAGAGGGGTCAGAGGAGAATGGCCAGACTGGTTCAAGCCTTCCTGTCAGCTTGAACCAGTCTGGCCATTCTCCTCTGACCCCTCTCATTAACAAGGCATTTTCACTCACAGAACTGCCACTCACTGGATGTTTTTTTTGTTTTTCACACCATTCTCTGCAAATTCTAGAGATTGTTGTGAGATCAGCAGTTTCTGAGATACTCATATCACAGCGTCTGGCACCAACAATCATTCCGCGGTGAAAGTAATTTAGATCACGTTTTTTCGGCATTCTGATGTTTCGTCCGAACAACTGGACCTTTTGACCATGCCTGCATGCTTTTATGCATTGAGTTGCTGCCACGTGATTGGCTGACTTGTATTGATGAGGTGTACAGGTGACCACTAATAAAGTGACCACTGAGTGTATGTGGATGGTAATGGGCAGGAAACTGAAATTATTACACTTCTGAGACATTAAAATGTTACAACACTACAGATTACAAAATATTAAAAACATTCTATGAGACCATTCAAGTTGTACACTGAGCATTTACGTAATTGAAGACACAATATTCCACAGATGAGATTTAAAATCTAACAAAATAAAAACAGGCAAGTCTTGGTCCTTTGGGCAGACTGCTCCAGTAATAAAAGACTTCACATCAGTAAGACACAAGGTGTGGGCTCTGAAAAACAGGAAAAGCATCATATAGTTGGATTCTGATATTTAAATCCAGTGTTCCTTCAGAAGTCAAGAAGGAGACACTGAACTAGTTGCTTCACAATCATTTTATAAAGTGTTGATAGAACAAAGGAAAGTTGGACAATAATACAGGTCGACTAAGCAAAGAGAGACAAAGAAACAAGGAGGTGTTTACTAGAGAACAGCCACTGTCAGACCCACAAATAAGGAAAATTTATAGATAAGAGTTAACCATTTAGAAAATCATTCATATAATACAGTGCAAAGAAGCTTCCAGAGCTTTCCAGAATTATACTTTGTATAACTACTAGAGGCATACTAAACTTACTCATACATACAAGCAGATAATTAATTGCTATCCAGCAAAGAAAATAACAATTTAACAGTCTAATCTACGTTTGTAAGATTTAAACAGTCAGATCCTACAATGTACACGTGTTATGGAATTATCTGTTAAAGGTAACAGTGAAGGGATGTGTATAGATAATTACACACAACAGAACACCAACTCGGAGCTAAATGCTATTGACTGACAGTAGGCCTCAGTATTTCAAACATTGCCACTGGATTCTGTGCTGCTGGTCTTATGCCAGAGTTGCACATAATAACTAAAGGCATTTTCAAGAACAAGCTCTTAATCAAAAGGTTAAAAGTAAAAAAAGTTCACAAACAGGCAATTCTTAGCAATTTGAATTTTTGAAGTCATAAGGCCATAAAACATAGGAGCAGAATTAGGCCATTCAGCCCATCGAGTCTGCTCTGCCATTCCACCATGGCTGATTTATATTCCTCTCAAACCCACTCTTCTGCCTTCTCCCCGTAACCCTTCTTAATCAAGAACCTATCAAATACTGTTTTAAATATACACAATGACTTGGCCTCCACAGATGTCTGTGGCATTAGAAAAAGATTACGATACAGTTTAAAAACAGAATCGTGACTATTAACAAGTTAATGATTTTACTTCATTTCAGGTAATCCCATTGTGAACTATCTCCTCTGTAGGCTTCAGCCTGTCCTACATGCCTACACTGCTCCCTGATGGTTCAGGGACCTGTCGATCATCAAAACTTCACCGCTCCTTGAACACATTGGGCCAAACTCATAACACCACAAGACATAGGAGAATTAGGCCATTCAGCCCATCGAGTTTGCTCTGCCATTCTATCATGGCTGATTTATTATCCCTCTCAACCCCACTCTCCTGCCTATCTCCGTAACCTTTGATGCCCTGAGTAATCAAGAACCTACCAACATCCGCTTTTAATATACTCAATGACTTGTACTCCACAGCCGTCCGTGGCAATGAATTCCACAGATTCACCATCCGCTGGCTAAAGAGATTTCTCCTCAGCTCTGTTCTAAATGGACGTCCCTCTGTTCTGCAGTTGTGCCCTCTGGTCCTAGACTCACCAACTAGGAAAGATCCTCTCCACATCCACACTATCTAGGACCTTCAAAATATTTGATAGGTTTCAATGAGATACCCCCACCATTCTTCTAAACTCCAGTGAGTACAGGGTCAGAGCCATTAAACACTCCTCATATGTTAACCCTTTCATTCCTGTGATAATTCCCATGAACCTCCTCTGGACCCTCTCCAACGCCAACACATTTTTTCTCAGATAAGGGGCCCAAAACTGCTCACCATATTCCAAGTGCAGTTCAATGACTTAAAAAGCCTCTGCATTACATCCTTACTTTTATATTCGAGTCCACCTGAAACGAATGCTAACATTGCATTTGCTTTCCTCACCCTCGACTCAGCCTGCAAGCTAAACGCCTGGACAGGTCCCAGGTAGAGACCTGGTGCACTAGGGAACCAGGACACGGAGGTCAGAGTAGAACTGAAGACCATTTTGAGAAGGCAGCTCTCTGGATATCATGGCAAACAGTAGCCACCATTCTTTGTGTCATAAAGCAGGCTTAGAATTGTTTACTGATCTTGCTTCAGATCCTTGCCCCCTTGCGTTTCCCCTAATCTGAACTAAGATAATCTGATAGAGGTTTATAAGATTATGAAAGGAACAGACCAAGCACACAGACAGTATTTTTTTCCCAGGGTTGAAATTTCTAATACCAGAGGGCGTGCATTTAGGGCGAGAGGGGTTAATTTTAAAGGAGAAGTGTGGGGCAAGTTGTTTTTCATGGGGAGTGGTGAGTACTTGGAACGCTCTGCCTGGGGTGGTAGTGGAGGCAGATGGATTATGGACTTTTAAGGGATGTTTAGATAGGTACATGAATGTGAGGAAAACGGAAGGATATGGACATAGTGTAGGCAGAAGAGGTTAGTTTAGTTAGGCATTTGGTTACGAATTTGACTGGTTTGGCACAACATTGTAGACCGGAGGGCCTGTTCCTGTGCTGCACTGT
Organism: Mobula hypostoma; assembly: GCF_963921235.1. Lineage (NCBI taxonomy): Eukaryota > Metazoa > Chordata > Chondrichthyes > Myliobatiformes > Myliobatidae > Mobula > Mobula hypostoma. The sequence continues at coordinate 122,988,792 of NC_086099.1, read as the reverse complement.
TCGATGTTCTGAAGGGGTTACCAGGGCAACACCCACTTGCACTTCTTTTGCAATCACTTGAACAGTACAGGCCCTTCAGCCCACGATGTTGTGCTGACCTTTTAACCTACTCCAAGATCAATCTAACCCTTCCCTCACACATAATCCTCCATTTTTCTATCATCCATGTGCCTATCTAAAAGCTTCTTAAATTATGTACCTCTCCCACCACCCCCGGCAGGGCATCCCACACACCCACCACTCTGTGTAAAAAAAAAGCTTACCTCTGTCATCCCCCCAAACTCCAATCGCCAGAATCGGAATCAGATTTATTATTACTGACAAACTGCCTGTTGTAAAAGTTAAGTTTCTGCGGCAGCAGGACAGTGCAATACATAAAATATATGATAAATTATCATAAGAAAAATATACAAAGATAAATAAGTAGTGCAAAGACAGCAAAAAAAAAATTGAGGTAGTGTCCATGGGTTCATTGTCTGTTCAAAAATCTGATGGCGGAGGTGAAGAACTGTTCCTGGAAGGCTGGGTGTGTGCCTTCACGCTCGTGGTAGTAATGAGAAGAGGGCACGTAGCGAGTACCGAGTGGGGAGGGGGTCCTTGACGTTGGATGCCTTTTGAAGATGTCCCTGATGCTAACAAGGTTAATATCCACAATGGAGCTGGTTGAGTTTACAACCCTCTACCGTTTCTTCCCTTGAAAAGTCGAAAAGTCTCTGGCTGTCCACTCAATCTATGCCTCTTATCATCTTGTACAGCTTTATCAAGTCACCTCTCATCCTCTGTTACTCCAAAGAGAAAAGTCATAACTTGCTCAACCTGTCCTCATAATCCAGGCAGTATCCTGGTACATCTCCCCTGAACCTTCTCTAAAGCTTCCATGTCCTTCCTGTAACAATGAGGTGACCAGAAATGAACATGATATTCCAGAGATTTATAGAGTTGTAACATTACCTCACGGTTCTTGGACCGAATTGTCCCGACTAATGAAGGCCAACGCACCATATGCCAACTTAATCACCCTGTCAACATGCTGCAACAAGACCCTGCTGTTCCTCCACACTGCCAAGAATCCTGCTATTGACCTGTACTCTGCCCTGGAATTTGACCTTTCGAAGTGAAACACTTCAGTTTTTTCCGGATTGATGTCCGTGCAAGCAGGAGGATTGAGTACGAGCTTAGAGTTCGGCATCCGGTCATTGTCTGGGGGGTCAAAGCCAAAGATCTAATCCCAAAAGGTCCACAGGATCCCTGGAGGCTGGAGACCCTCTCCTGGAGTGGGATGATTCCCCGTGCGTGCGTTGGAAAGGGGCTTGTTTTGCTGTTGTTGTTTTGTTGTTTGTTGTGTTCTGCCGAGCATTGTGGGCATGACAGTCTGGCACTGGAAGGTGTGGCAATACTTGTGGGCTGCCCCCAGCATGTGGTGTTGGTTGTTAAGGCCAATACGCATTTCACGGTGTTGGATTCTGATGTTTTCAATTGGAAGTCAGGAAAGACCCATAAAACCAATGGCTTCTCAGTAATTTTACTAAGTGCGATTCGAACGAAGAGAATTGAAAACCTGGAGCTGCAAGTGGCCAGCAGCTAAGAACACAGAGATCAGAAAGAATAAAGATGGCAGGACCACGTGTTTTGTCCTTCTTATACCACATGGATAAGGAACATTCTATTCAAATTTATAGGTAGGGGCTAACCACTCAGATAGCCCCTGTTCAAATAATGCAGTACTATAGAACTTTTCAGAGTAATACAAGAACTGTAACCACTAGGGGACACACTGAACAATTGCATATTCATACAGTGACCACTAGGAAACATACTAAACAGTTATGTGTGTGTATATATATGTAGCCATATAAGGTACAAAACAGGTAATTAATTATTAAGCTACAAAGAAATTAACAATTAAGCGGTCTAATCCAACAACTATAGGTTTCCATGTAGGTGATAAATAAATCCAAATGTGACACGGACACAGTATGGGTAACCCTAGGTAATTTCTAAAGTAGGTACATGTTCAGCACAGCATTGTGGGCCGAAGGGCCTGTATTGTGCTGTAGGTTTTCTATGTTTGAGGCCAATGTTCAGACTGTGTAATTCATAGTTTATAGAGCATTAGAAATGGAGGGCAAGGGAGAGACAAGCCATGCCATCATATAACTAAGTAATGAACAGGGAAGGGAATTTACAATGTAAAAACTTAGCAATACTTACATCATCGCCCTGGCGACGGAACTTCTGTGCCGAGGATTCCCCGGAATCAGCAGCACCGCTGTCATTTTCCAGACCACGCTTGGCCGTCAATGGTCCACTTGAACAACTTTGAACCAGGTCTGGGTAAAAGGACAATGTTGGGGGGGGAAGGGAAGAAAACATCAGAAAAATGGAGAAAATTGATCACTGATTTTAGGGCAATGAGTAACCTTGAGGTTAGTGCGATGATATTACAGCTAAGGTGTCAGAGTTCAGAGTTCAATCCTGGGGTTCTCTGTGAGGAGTCAATTCACGTCTTTCACATGGGTTTCCTCCAGGTGCTCTGGTTTCCTCCCAGAGTCCAAAGACATACCAGTTGGTCGGTTAAATGGTCAGGGTAAATTGTCCTGTGGCTGGGCAGCACAGCTCGAAAGGCTGGAAAGGCCTGGTCCACACCGTATCTCTAAATAAATACGGGGCAAATGTAGAAAGGACATAACACTTTGTTTTATACCCTGGGTGTCTTGGCCTTTGCACAGCCAGGCATTTGGTCATCCCTCAGCGTTAGTGGAAGTCAGCATTAATAGTGCAATGCCGAGAATGGTTGAGCAAGATGAGGTACTTGAAATCACCGGCTAACTGCATCCAACATCAAGGACACCCTCCACCCAGACCCTGCTCTCTTCTCACTGCTGTCATCAGGAAGAAGGTACAGGAGCCTCAGGACTCACACCTCCATGTCCAGGTACGGTTACCACCCCTCAACCATCAGGCTCCTGAACCAGCGTGGATAACTTCACTCACCTCAACTCTGAACTGATTCCACAACCTACAGATTCACTTTGAAGGACTAGACAGCTCATGTCTCAGTCTTACTTAATTATTTTATTATTTTGTGTTTACACACGTGGTCTTCCTTTGCACATTGATTATCAGTCTTTCTGTACAGACTTCCATTGATTCTTTTGAGTTTCTTTGTATCTACTGTGAACGCCCACAAGAAAATGAATGTCAGGGTTGTACAAACACGTACTTTGATAATAAATTACTTTGAACTTTGAACTGTATTGGTGCTTGTGCTAATGTAGGAAATTTGGTGATTGGTTAATGCTCACAAATTCTCACCAACAGCAATGTTTTGTTGACATGAGCACTGCCCAGGCAGCTGTGGGGGTGATGGTAGTGTCCATCGCCTCAGTATCGTAGGTCTCTGTACCTTTAAGCAGACAAAGTCATTTTCCTCAGTACTGCACTCTAGGACCAGCTTAACCTTACGGCCAAATCTCCAGATCTGCACGAACCTGCAGCCCTCTGAAATGGGGATGTAGTTGGTATGTCACTAAAGACTCCAGCAAATTTCTACAGATATGCCATGGGGGAGGGGGCATTCCAACTGGTTACATCACCGTCTGGAATGGAGGGTCCACTGCACAGGATCGGGAAATGCTGCAGAAAGTTGTAAACTCAGTCCGCTCCATCATCAGCACCTTCAATAGTTGATGCGTTGAAAAGGGAGCGTCCATCATTCAGGGCCCCCGTCACCCAGGACGTGCCCTCTTCTCACTGCTACCATCAGGGAGGAGGTACAGGAGCCTGAAGACCCACACTCAACGATTCAGGAACAGTTTCAGCAGATTTCTGAATGGACAATGAACCCTTGTACACCATCTCAACATTTTTTGCTCTCTTTTTAGCACTAGTTATTTAAATTACATATATATATATATATATATATATATAGTAGTCGTGTGCAAACGGGCTACTAAAGAAACACACGGAGACAGGGAGAGCTGAACTCAGAATGCCTTTACTGATTCAAAATCACGCGCTTAAATCTCCCCTCCCATGGGCTCCTGTGACCCGCGGGGCGGACGTGACGTCAGACTGTCCCTGGAGCGGGTAGTTCCAAACACGCTACCGTGTGTCTGTCTGCGGTTCCCAATGGCGGTTCGAGTCCCGCATGTGATGCTGCCACAATATATAATTTATATTAATATAAGTGTATATATAGGAGGGGGGGATGTTGGCCATTCGGCCCATTGAGTCTGCTCCACCATTCCATCATAGCTGATTTATTATCCCTCTCAACACCATTCCACTCTCTTCTCCCATGACTTGTGGCGCCCTGATTAATTAAGAACCTATCAACCTCTGCTTTAATTATACCCAATGATGTGGCCTCCACAGTCGTCTGTGGCACGAATTCCACAGATTCACCACCCTCTGGCTAAAAGAGATTCCTTCTCACCTCTGTTCAAAATGGACATTCCTCCATTCTGGGGGTTCCCAGACCCCTCGGTTAATGGTAGAGGTGCATGACATTAAAAGAGCTGGGAACCTCTGCCCTATCCTGTGGCTGTGCCCTCTGGTCCTAGACTCACCCATGGTAGGAAATATCCTCTCTACGTCCATTCTATCTCAGCCTTTTAGTATTTGATCTGTTTCAACGAGATCCTCCCTCATTCTTCTAAACTCCAGTGAGTACAGGCTCACAGCCATTAAACATTCTTCGTACATTAACCCCTTCATTCCCAGAATCATTCTTGTGAACTTCCTCTGGACCTTCTGCAACACCTGCACATCTTTTCTCAGGCAAGGGGCCCAAAACCGCTCACCGTACTTCAAGTGTGTTCTGACCAATGCCTTATGAAGCCTCAGCATCACATCCTCGCTCTTATATTCTGGGTAATACCTGTATAATAATGCGGTAACGATCCACAGTGTTTTCTACCTGGGGTGCGCTGGCAGGTCAGAAGGCTTCCTGCTCAATTCCCACTTCGGGACCTTGTGCCCAAAAGCCTGGGCTCACACACCAGTGCATCACTAAGAGGGCACCGCCTTTCAGATAAACCACGGCTATCTTGCTGAGCAAGAGATCACATGACACTGTGTCAAAATAAGAACTAGTCCATGGTGCTCCAGTCAATAGTTATTCCTCAACAATTTCCAGCAGCACTGCATGGCAATTGCCATATTGCATAAAATATGCATGTATTTATGTGCAAATATATGCAATATGCAAAATACATGGGGAATCTGCCATGCACAAAATGGCTGTACTTCCCACAATGCAACAATTACTATACATTAAAAAAATGGAATTACCTGGCTGTAAAGCACTGTAATAGCTGAAACATGCATTATTAATACACATCTACCTTCAAGCTGCAAAGGTATAGCTTCAAAAACCCTAGTTTGCATACATTTGTGCGTTTGACTCTCCTCTCAGGCAGCTCTTGGGGAATAAAGGTAACTTGCCTTCCACTCAGGTATGAGGATTCTGAGGTGTCAGATAAGGCTAATGTGGAACCCACAAACTATGTACCAGGTGAGGCAGAATGTACTTGATGGGGCAGACGGGTGGGTAGTTTCACCATTTTCATCGATGTGTTGTGACCCAGGTGCTCATGACAAGGACACAGCCACAGTCGATGAGATCTTTGATGCTCCTTCTGGCTGGAATTAAACGCTTCTTTCTGAAGTTCGTCTGAATGCTAGGCTCTCAGTGAGGCCTTATCACTCGGGCAAATATTAGTTTTATTTGTCACAGGTACTTTGAAACATACAGTGAAGTGCGTTGTTTCTGTCAAAACAAATCTGTGAGGATTGTACTGGGGCAATCTGCTAGTGTCGCCAACATAGCATACCCACATCTCAGTGCCCTAACCCAGAGGCCTCTGGAAAGTGGGAAGAAACTGAGGAAACCCTAGCGACCACAGAGTGAACGTATAAACTGCTTACAGACAGAGTCAGAATCGAGTTCATCATTGCTAACGTATGCCACAAAATTTGGTGTTTTGCAGCAACAGTACAGTGCAATTTGTAAAATATACTACAAATTACAATTAGAAGTATATATAAATTAAATAAGCAGAACAAGATGGTGAGCTAGTATTCATGGGCTCGTTGTCCATTCAGAACTCTGATGGCAGACTGCCGGGAATATTGAGCGTGTGTCTTCGGACTCCTGTAGCTCCCTGCTGGTGGTAGCAAGGAGAAGGGGGTACGTCCTGGGCAATGGGGCCCCTCGTGAGCCCCACCATTTGAAGATGACCTCAGTGGTGGGGAGGCCAGTGCCCATGATGGAACAATTAGTAAATTTATAGTTGGCATCTGCACCGATTTATTTTCCCCACAGTTCTCCCAGTGTGTTTCCATAGTGTGTCTCATTGTTCTGATCATCTTGTCGTTTCCATGAGCTATAGTAACACACACAAAATGGTGGGGGAGCTCAGGAGGTCACTCAGGGAAATGAATAAACAGCCGACATTTTGGGCTGTCACCCTACATCAGGACTGGAAAGGAAGGGGGAAGAAGTCAGAATAAAAGGGCGGGGGAGGGGAAGGAGTACAGGCTGGCAGGTGATAGGTGAGACCAGGTGAGTGGGAGGGGAGGGGGGGTGAAGTAAGAAGCTGGGAGATGATAGGTGGAAAAGGAAAAGAGCTGGAGAAGGAGTGTGATAGGAGAGGAGAGCGGACCATGGCTGAAATGGAAGGAGGAGAGGCACCAGGGGAAGGTGATAGGCAGGTGCGGAGAAGAGAAGAGGTGAGACAACCTGAAGAAGGGTCTTGGCTTGAGACATTGACTGCTTATTCCCCTCCATAGATGCTGCCTGGCTTGCTGAGATTTTCCAGCATTTCGTGCATGGCTCTGGATTTCCAGCATCTGCCGAACCTCTGGTGTTTACCACGTACTGTTACAGCAGCACTTGCATTTTTTTTATTTTTGCTCCAAGATAGCGGAACCTTCAGGCTCACCTGTGTTCTCAGGTACTTGCTCTCCCAAAGTGTACATCATTCCTCCATTTCCACTTTGGCTGGAAGGCACAGATGCAAGCAGACCTATTAAAATTGTAAAAAAATGTTAACATTTAAATAAAGTACAAAGAAAATCCCAAGGCATCAATATCAAGTTCAATCTCATGTTCAATTACCATTCAACCATACATGAATACAACCAAATGAAGCAGCATTCCTTTGGGGCCAAGGCGCAAAGCACATTATCAACAGCACACAGCACACTGCACGTAGCACAAATAGCACAGGTGGTTACAATATCAGAAAAACATACAGTCACAAAGAAAAAAAACAAATTTGTACAAAATTCCCTAACCTACCATTTGAAACAGTTTCTCAAATTATTCAAGTATAAACTGTAAATTAGTTTCATTAAAGAGTAGCTTTATTTGTCACATGTATATTGAAACATACAGTGAAACGAAAGTTGTTTGGATCAAATCAAATCAGTGAGGCTGTGCTGGGGGCAGCCCGCAAGTGTCTACGTGGCATGCCCACAGCACATTAACCCTAATCCGTACATCTTTGGAATGTGGGAGGAACTTGGAGCACCCGAAGGAAACCCTGGGAGAACATACAAACTCCTTACAGACAGTGGCAGGAAATTGAACCCCGATCTCATAGTCAGTGCTGTAGAGAATGTATATTCTTTAGTTTTTACTGACAAATGTTTAATCTTAATTTTTCTTTCTGGATTATAAAGATTGCAGCTTTTGTGAGATTACGTTGATTGGGATACTGTAGAAGATGGCAGAGCATCTTTTTATTCAAGATTTCAGAATTTAATATAGTGGATTCCAACTAATTGGACTATTGGTTAATTGGGGCAGCTGATTATTTGAGACAAAACTTAAAGTACAAAAACTAATTGAGAAAATAATTGAGATTCCCTTTGTTTATTTGGGACATTATACCATTTAATTGGTGCAGGAGATTGTTGCTAACTAGCATCAGATGCATGCACTGGTGTGTACACTGTACCGAGAGCAAACAGGTTTTAAATAGCCTCCAGTTGCATGTGTTCGTGTTGAAAAAGCAGTGACTTTTGTCACTAGTATTTGTAGTAAGACAACTCAGGACTGTTTTGCTCATTGTGGTTTCAAGATTTCATCATTGGAAATGCCAAAAATGGATGGCAGTGAAAATGAAATGATTTCACTACTTAAACAAGCTAGGAACTGTAAGGAATTTGAATGTATCGACAATCATCTTGAATGTAACAATGAAAATGAAGATTTGGAGGATACAATCATTAACACCATTGTATGAAGGCAGTTCATTATCCATATTAGGTGTCTGTGCAGATTTTGTTCATTTACATAGAACATAGAATAGTACAGCAGATTACAGGCCCTTCAGCCCACAAAGTTGTGCTGACCCTCAAACCCTGCCTCCCATATAACCCCCCACTTTAAATTCCTCCATATATCTGTCTAGTAATCTCTTAAACTTCACTAATGTATCTGCCTCCACCACTGACTCAGGCAGTGCATTCCACGCACCAACTACTCTCTGAGTAAAAAACCTTCAGCTAATATCCCCTTTGAACATCCCACCTTAAAGCCACGTCCTCTTGTACTGAGCAGTGGTGCCCTGGGGAAGAGGCGCCGGCTATCCACTCTATCTATTCCTCTTAATATCTTGTACACCTCTATCATGTCTCCTCTCATCCTCCTTCTCTCCAAAGAGTAAAGCCCTAGCTCCCTTAATCTCTGATCATAATGCATACTCTTTAAACCAGGCAGCATCCTGGTAAATCTCCTCTGTACCCTTTCCAATGCTTCCATATCCTTCCTATAGTGAGGTGACCAGAACTGGACACAGTACTCCAAGTGTGGCCTAACCAGAGTTTTATAGAGCTGCAACATTACATCACAACTCTTAAACTCTATCCCTCGGCTTATGAAAGCTAACACCCCATAAGCTTTCTTAACTACCCTATCCACCTGTGAGGCAACTTGCAGGGATCTGTGGACATGTACCCCCAGATCCCTCTGCTCCTCCACACTTCCAAGTATCCTGCCATTTACTTTGTACTCTGCCTTGGAGTTTGTCCTTCCAAAATGTACCACCTCACACTTCTCCGGGTTGAACTCCATCTGCCACTTCTCAGCCCACTTCTGCATCCTATCAATGTCTCTCTGCAATCTTCGACAATCCTCTACACTATCTACAACACCACCAACCTTTGTGTCGTCTGCAAACTTGCCAGCCCACCCTTCTACCCCCACATCCCAGTAATTAATAAAAATCGTGAAAAGTAGAGGTCTCAGAACAGATCCTTGTGGGACACCACTAGTCACAATCCTCCAATTTGAATGTACTCCCTCCACCATCACCCTCTGCCTTCTGTAGGCAAGCCAATTCTGAATCCACCTGGCCAAACTTCCCTAGATCCCATGCCTTCTGACTTTCTGAATAAGCCTACCATGTGGAACCTTGTCAAATGCCTTACTAAAATCCATATAGATCACATCCACTGCACTACCCTCACCTATATGCCTAGTCACCTCCTCAAAGAACTCTATCAGGCTTGTTAGACACGATCTGCCCTTCACAAATCCATGCTGACTGTCCCTGATCAGACCATGATTCTCTAAATGCCCAGTTAGTCAAAAGAACACAGCAGTGTACACTGAATTAATTCCTATGTTCTAACTATTAGGAACTAAGGCACAGCTTTATAATATTGCAGTATAGGATAGTGTTCAAATATGTTCTGTATTTCATTTAAATATGTAATTTGTTACTCAGTTAAATGGTAGGTTATCTTTTCATACCTAATACTTATCAATAAAGGAATTCATCCACATAGCATTCTTTTGACCATAAATGAACAAAGTCAGTGCAGACACCTCATGACTGCCTTCATACAATGCTATTGACGATTGCATCCTCCAAATCTTCATTTTCATTGTAACATTCAAGATGATTGCTGATACCTTCAAATACTTCATAGTTCCTAACTTGTTGAAGTGATGAAATCGTTTCATTTTCACTCTTGGCAGTTTCTGGCATCTCCAAGCCTGAATGCTTGAAACCACAGTGAGCAAAACAGTTCTGAATTGTCTTACTTCTCACTTCTGGCTAACTATCAGTGACAAATTCACTGCTTTTTGAATGGAAGCACACGCAAGTGATGCAATTTAACGGCTTCACTCTAAGCATGGTGTAGTGTCTGACACTAATTAGAGTCTGTTCGACAAGTCTCCCGCCCCAATTAAGTGGCATAGTGTCCCAGATAAACAAAGGAAATCCCATCTATTTTCTCCATTAGTTTTAGTTCTTTAAGAAATGTCCCAAATAAGCAGCTGCCCAGTTAACTGGAATCTATTATATTTTGTCTAATGTGAATAAGTGCCAGAAAATAAATTCTGTTTACTGTTGGAGCTCACTGAAGTAAAAGGAAGACATTTATACATATAAACGATACTTTATCAATATCAGTATGTACTGCATCAAACAACAAGTGCCTGAATTGAAATGAACATGTTTGTTTTAGCTTTGGAACAGAGATAATAGACATCTCACCAAGTCCCCTGTAGCGTGAGAGTTGCTGGTAGATCTGCTTCATTCTCTCGATGTTAAGGCGACTGGCCTCTGCATGTATCACCATGGGCTTTGGGTAATGTACCCCAATGATGCACTTTGCAGCAATCTGTACAGTGTCAGGAGCGTTCCACGGATCATAGATGTATTTTGTGGGGAATTCTTTAAGAATTGGCAAGTAGCGCCTGCAAAAACAAAGTTATACAGTTCATTCAAACTTAATTATCATTGAACCATACATGAATACAGCCAAGCGAAGCGGTGTTCCTCTGGGGCCAAGGTGCAAAACACAATACCAACAATACACAACACACTGCACATAGCTCAAATAGCACATATGGTTAAGGTTTCAGATAAACAGTCACAAAGAAGAAAAAAATATATAGCCCAAGTTCCTGAGTAGTATGACTGTAGATTGATGGCAAGTTGTAGTGGTCCAGCTTGTTCTTTCACCAAGCAAACACCAGATGGCAGCACCGAACAAACACAGGCCAGCAGTGCTGAGCAAACACCAGAGGGCAGCACTGAGCAAACACAGGACAGCAGCGCTGAGCAAACACAGGACAGCAGTACTGACGGAACACCAGAGGGCAGCACTGAGCAAACACAGGACAGCAGTGCTGAGGGAACACCAGAGGGCAGCACTGAGCAAATGCAGGACAGCAGCGCTGAGTATACACCTGAGGGCAATACAAAGCGAACACCGGAGAGCAGCACCGAGCGAACACCGGAGAGCAGCACCGAGTGAACACCTGAGGGCAGCACCGAGCGAACACCGGAGGCAGCGCCGAGCGAACACCGGAGGCAGCACTGAGTGAACACCGGAGAGCAGCACCGAGCGAACACCGGAGAGCAGCACCGAGTGAACACCTGAGGGCAGCACCGAGCGAACACCGGAGGCAGCGCCGAGCGAACACCGGAGGCAGCGCCGAGCGAACACCGGAGGCAGCGCTGAGTGAACGCCGGAGGCAGCACTGAGTGAACACCGGAGAGCAGCACCGAGCGAACACCTGAGGGCAGCACCGAGCGAACACCGGAGGCAGCGCCGAGCGAACACCGGAGAGCAGCACCGAGCGAACACCGGAGAGCAGCACCGAGCGAACACCGGAGAGCAGCACCGAGTGAACACCTGAGGGCAGCACCGAGCGAACACCGGAGGCAGCACCGAGTGATCACCGGAGGGCAGCACCGAGCGAACACCTGAGAGCAGCACCAAGCGAACACCGGAGAGCAGCACCGAGTGAACACCTGAGGGCAGCACCGAGCGAACACTGGAGGCAGCACTGAGTGAACACCGGAGAGCAGCACTGAGTGAACACCGGAGAGCAGCACCGAGTGAACACCTGAGAGCAGCACCGAGTGAACACCTGAGGGCAGCACCGAGTGAACACCTGAGGGCAGCACTGAGTGAACACCGGAGAGCAGCACTGAGTGAACACCTGAGGGCAGCACCGAGCGAACACCGGAGAGCAGCACTGAGTGAACACCGGAGAGCAGCACCGAGTGAACACCTGAGAGCAGCACCGAGTGAACACCTGAGGGCAGCACCGAGCGAACACCGGAGGCAGCGCCGAGTGATCACCGGAGGGCAGCACCGAGCGAACACCTGAGGGCAGCACCGAGCGAACACCGGAGAGCAGCACCGAGTGAACACCTGAGGGCAGCACCGAGCGAACACTGGAGGCAGCACTGAGTGAACACCGGAGAGCAGCACTGAGTGAACACCGGAGAGCAGCACCGAGTGAACACCTGAGAGCAGCACCGAGTGAACACCTGAGGGCAGTGCCGAGCGAACACCGGAGAGCAGCGCCGAGCGAACACCTGAGGGCAGCACTGAGTGAACACCTGAGGGCAGCACTGAGTGAACACCGGAGAGCAGCACCGAGCGAACACCGGAGAGCAGCACCGAGCGAACACCGGAGAGCAGCACCGAGTGAACACCTGAGGGCAGCACCGAGTGATCACCGGAGAGCAGCACCGAGCGAACACCGGAGAGCAGCACCGAGCGAACACCGGAGAGCAGCACCGAGCGAACACCGGAGGGCAGCACCGAGCGAACACCGGAGAGCAGCACCGAGTGAACACCGGAGGCAGCGCCGAGTGATCACCGGAGGCAGCGCCGAGTGATCACCGGAGAGCAGCACCAAGCGAACACCGGAGAGCAGCACCGAGCGAACACCGGAGGCAGCGCCGAGTGATCACCGGAGGCAGCACCGAGCGAACACCGGAGAGCAGCACCGAGCGAACACCGGAGAGCAGCACCGAGCGAACACCGGAGGCAGTGCCGAGTGATCACCGGAGGCAGCACCGAGCGAACACTGGAGAGCAGCACCGAGCGAACACCGGAGGCAGCGCCGAGTGATCACCTGAGGGCAGCACCGAGTGATCACCGGAGGCAGCGCCGAGTGATCACCGGAGGGCAGCACCGAGTGAACACCGGAGGCAGCGCCGAGTGATCACCGGAGGGCAGCACTGAGCGAACACTTGAGGGCAGCACTGAGCGAACACAAATCAATTTGGTGCGGACTGAGCTATTGCCAGGTTTCCAGCGCTAGTGTAGCATGCTCATAATGTCATAATGTAGCATGCTCAGCATGTTTGCTGTTGTGTGCTGGGGCAGCAGGCTGAGGGTGGCAGACACCAACAGAATCAACAAACTCATTCGTAAGGCCAGTGATGTTGTGGGGATGGAACTGGACTCTCTCACGGTGGTGTCTGAGAAGAGGATGCTGTCTAAGTTGCATGCCATCTCCCATCCACTACATAATGTACTGGGTGGGCACAGGAGTACATTCAGCCAGAGACTCATTCCACCGAGATGCAACACAGAGCGTCATAGGAAGTCATTCCTGCCTGTGGCCATCAAACTTTACAACTCCTCCCTTGGAGGGTCAGACACCCTGAGCCAATAGGCAGGTCCTGGACTTATTTCCTGGCATAATTTACATATTACTATTGAACTATTTATGGTTTTATTACTATTTATTATTTATGGTGCAACTGTAATGAAAACCAATTTCCCCCGGGATCAATAAAGTATGACTATGACTATGACTAATAGATAGTGGTAGCTGATTCCCACTACCCCTATCCCAGCTATGACAACCTCAAAGAATCTATTTGTTGGCCCTCGTGGAAAACATGCATTTAAAATGTACCAATGAGTACAGTATCAAAGTAATCATCAGGCAGTGCATTGGCCAAGACAGAATACTCCCAGGATACACCAGGATTTCCCATGATGCAACCGGATAGTGGAATATCATTCACATTTAGCTGGTTTTTAATTGCTTTATTTTTACATTTTTTTAGGTTCATAGGGATGGTTTTGAAGACAGAGGGGGCTTAGGGGTCAGGTTGCGTTTAGGGACAGGGATGCTGGGGATTGGAGGTGAGGCCTGTGCCTAGGTCTTCATTCCACATTTGAAAAGCAGATCGGGGATGTAGGACATCCATGGTCAGATGTTAGACCGGCAGAGAGTGGACGGGACGCTGGTTCTCCCAGGTCAGCGAGATCCAGGAGTCAGACTTTCATGTGGGCAAGAGGAACGAGTTCCGATGACACCCTGGGTTCAGGAGTTGGTGAGACCAGAGGTTGAGGCCATCGGTCATTCGCATTTTGAGGCCTGTTGTTGGGTGATCACCGTATCCTGGGATCGAGGTCCCAGGATGAAATGGAAGCCCGGAGGTTGAGGCATATTGGCCAGAACTGAACCTGCAAATCTCCGTCAGTGTGCTGGGGAGATTGAAACCGGGTGTCTGCAGGCCCAAATACATGACTGCTGGGGGCCGGAGCCCTGTCCTGGGTTTAAAGCACCGTGTGTGCACGTGGGTGGGACACAGCAACGTGGCTCATTTTTGCTGTTGCTGTTTGCTGCTTGTTGTGCCGAGCATCGCCAGTATGTTATACTGGTGCTCGAATGTGTGGCAACACTTGCAGGCCACCCCTCGGACATCCTTGGCTGCTTGGTAGTTAACGCAAACAGCGCATTCACCGTACACGTGGTTGAAATGTGAATCTTTCAGCTTGCACAGGTGGACTCCTGCTCCTTTGACTTATTGCAGATGTCCAAGCATTCAGCATCTGAAAGCACAAAATACTCTGCAGATGCTGGGGTCAAAGCAACACTCACAACACGCTGGAGGAACTCAGCAGGTCGGGCAGCATCCGTGGAAACGATCAGTCGACGTTTCGGGCCGGAACCCTTCGTCAGGACTGAAGAGGGAGGGGACAGAGGTCCTATAAAGAAGGTGGGGGGAGGGTGGGAAGGAGAAGGCTGGTAGGTTCCAGGTGAAAAACCAGTAAGGGGAAAGATAAAGGGGTGGGGGGGGGAGAAGCAGGGAGGGGATAGGCAGGAAAGGTGAAGAAGGAATAGGGGAAAACACAATGGGTAGTAGAAGGAGGCAGAACCATGAGGGAGGTGATAGGCAGCTGGGGGAGGGGGCAGAGTGACATAGGGATAGGGGAAGGGAGGGGAAGGGAATTACCGAAAGCTGGAGAATTCTATGTTCATACCAAGGGGCTGGAGACTACCTAGATGGTATATGAGGAGCTGCTCCTCATCATGGCAGTAGAGGAGGCCATGTATGGACATATCTGAATGGGAGTGGGAAGCAGAGTTGAAGTGGGTGGCTACTGGGAGATCCTGTCTGTTGTGGCGGACGGAGTGGAGGTGCTCGACGAAGTGGTCCTCCAATCTGCGTCGGGTTTCACCGATGTAGAGGAGGCCGCACCGGGAGCACCGGATGCAATAGGTGACCCCAACAGACTCAAGTGAAGTGTTGCCTCACTTGGAAGGACTGTTTGGGGCCCTGAATGGTGGCAAGAGGGGAGGTGTAGGGACAGGTGTAGCACTTGCGCTTACAGGGATAAGTGCCAGGTGGGAGATCCGTGGGGAGGGACCGACCCCTCTCTGCTTTCTGCAGGGATTGGTCTAGGTAGTCTCCAGCCCCTTGGTATGAACATAGAATTCTCCAACTTCCGGTAATTCCCTCCCCCTCCCTTCCCCTATCCCTATGTCACTCTGCCCCCTCCCCCAGCTGCCTATCACCTCCTTCTTGGTTCCGCCTCCTTCTACTACCCATTGTGTTTTCTCCTATTCCTTCTTCACCTTTCCTGCCCATCACCTCCCTGCCTCCCCTTCCCCTCCGCCACCCCTTTATCTTTCCCCTTACTGGTTCTTCACCTGGAACCTACCAGCCTTCTCCTTCCCACCCTCCCCCGATCTTCTTTATGGGGCCTCTGCCCCTTCCCTCTACAGTCCTGACGAAGGGTTCCGGCCCGAAACGTCGACCGATCTTTTCCATGGATAGATAGATATATATATACTTTATTGATCCTGAGGGAAATTGGGTTTCATTACAGCTGCACCAACCAAGAATAGAGCATAAATATAGCAATACAAAAACCACAAACAATCAAACAACAATATGCAAACTATAAGTCCAGGACCAGCCTATTGGCTCAGGGTGTCTGACCCTCCACAGGAAGAGCTGCAAAGTTCGATGGCCACAGACAGGAACAACTTCCAACGATGCCCAGTGTTGCATCTCGGTGGAATACGGCCAGAGTCCAACAGCAAAAAGTTCAATATCCAGGATACAAACACGTTCCTCGATCATAATATGACCCAGATTGCACCATCCGTTGTTAATCAGAACAGCAAGCCCCCAACTCCTTTACGCATACCGCTCTCAGTGAATTTCTGGTCAGCCCGAACGGTCTGGAAGCCCTCCATGGAAAATTTTTGGTTGGGTATGTCCTCGTGCAGCCACGTTTCAGTAAAACACATAACACTGCACTCCCGAAATGTTCTCTGACTCCTGACTAGCGCCGTCAACTCGTCCATTTTATTACCCACCAAACTCCTCTTCTCCATAAGTCTCTATTGTCTCGCCCCGGTCCTCTTTCCTCGACTTTGTGATCCCCCTCTGCATCCTCTGTGTGTTTTCCTCCAGATTTCAGCAGGGGTGTCCGCCGCTCTGTTCGCTAAACGGGCTGGCATAAGCTCAATCAGCTGGTCCCTGGAATACACAATTCTACCATTCTGCTGCCCCGCTGATGAGATGTGTCCGAATGTAACTATTTCCAGCGCTAAAAACCCAAATAAAACTCTCTCCACCAGCATGTTAGAGAGGGTGCAGCTTCAACGTGTTACCGTGAAAAAAAAATACAACAAATAATGTAAGTTAAAAAAGTAAGAAGAAAAAAGTAAGAGAACTAGTCGGAATGGCTGTAACAGGCTGCATGCACGACCGGCGCATGCCCACTAAATTTGCTGCCTGACCTGCAGAGTTCCTCCAGCGTGTTGTGAGCACCTGGAAATGCACCGCACGACGGCAGAGCGTTCAGCACCTGGAAACGTGCCGCACGACGGCAGAGCGTTCAGCACCTGGAAACGCGCCGCACGACGACAGAGTGTTCAGCACCTGGAAACGCGCCGCACGACGGCAGAGGGTTCAGCACCTGGAAACGCGCCGCACGACGACAGAGTGTTCAGCACCTGGAAACGGCCGCACGACGACAGAGCGTTCAGCACCTGGAAACACGCCGCAAGACGGCAGAGCGTTCAGCACCTGGAAACGTGCCGCACGACGGCAGAGCGTTCAGCACCTGGAAACGGCCGCACGACGACAGAGTGTTCAGCACCTGGAAACGGCCGCACGACGGCAGAGCGTTCAGCACCTGGAAACGCGCCTCACGACGGCAGAGCGTTCAGCACCTGGAAACGCGCCTCACGACGACAGAGCGTTCAGCACCTGGAAACGTGCCGCACGACGGCAGAGCGTTCAGCACCTGGAAACGGCCGCACGACGACAGAGCGTTCAGCACCTGGAAACGCGCCGCACGACGACAGAGCGTTCAGCACCTGGAAACGCGCCGCACGACGACAGAGCGTTCAGCACCTGGAAACGCGCCGCACGACGACAGAGCGTTCAGCACCTGGAAACGCGCCGCACGACGACAGAGCGTTCAGCACCTGGAAACGCGCCGCACGACGACAGAGCGTTCAGCACCTGGAAACGCGCCGCCCGACGGCAGAGCGTTCAGCACCTGGAAACGCGCCGCCCGACGGCAGAGCGTTCAGCACCTGGAAACGCGCCGCACGACGGCAGAGCGTTCAGCACCTGGAAACGGCCGCACGACGACAGAGCGTTCAGCACCTGGAAACGGCCGCACGACGACAGAGCGTTCAGCACCTGGAAACGGCCGCACGACGACAGAGTGTTCAGCACCTGGAAACGGCCGCACGACGACAGAGTGTTCAGCACCTGGAAACGCGCCGCACGACGACAGAGTGTTCAGCACCTGGAAACGGCCGCACGACGACAGAGCGTTCAGCACCTGGAAACGCGCCGCACGACGACAGAGCGTTCAGCAGGTTATGACTGAAGTGACACTGTTCCAAGTGAAAAGAATTTGATTGAGCGCCACTCTCAACGGTTTTACACTATAAATGTATCTTTCAGTGATGATAATCTCAGCAAGCTGTAAGGTTGTTCAGATTTTCTTTTTTTTTTGAAACCGTACATGCAAATAAGACTATGTCCATAAGATGTAGGAGCTGAATTAGGCATTCGTCTTCGCCATTCCATCATGATGATTCATTATCCCTCTCGTGCCTTCTCCCCGTAACCTTTGCCACCCTGACGAATTCAGAACCTATCAAACTCCGCTTTAAATGGACTCCACTGTGGTAATGAATTTCACAGATTCACCGCCCCCGAAAGAAATTCCTGCTCATCTCCACTCTAAAGTGACTTCACTCTACTCTGAGGCTTTGCTCTCTGGTCCTGGTCTCACTGGCTGTCGGAAACACCCACCCACATCCACTCTATCCAGGCCTTTCAATATTCAGAAAGCTTCAATAAGATTCCTGCTCATTATTCTGACCTCTGTGAGTACAAGTCCAGAGCCATCATACGTTAACTATTTAATTCCCATGATCATTCTCATGAACCTTCTTTGAACTCTCTCCAATACCAACACATTCTCTCTCAGATAAGGGGCCCAGAACTGCTCACAATACTCCGTGTGGTCTGCCCACTGCCGTATAAAGCTTCAGACAGTCACCTTTGTTCCATACTTGCCTCTTACAGCAAAGTGAAGAATTCCTCTGACTACTGTCTTCACCTTCATGATTAGATCTGCTTGTTTCCTTTTCTTCTCCAATAGGAACAAGCTAATGAATGCCATTACTGTGGATTCAGGGTCAGATGTTTGGACGCCACGGGAAGGGACTGTTAATGCAGAACCTCTCTTACCCTAGGACATCTCCAAGCTCTTCAAACCTGACGTAGTGTTTTTATAGATACTTATTTTATTGCTGCAAGATACAAAGGACAATTTGCTCCCAAGTCGGACAGTTTTGTAATCATTTGTTTTAGTGATATTGCTTGAGGTCACACTGATGGGGCAGAACAGGCAGGTTACTTGTAACACCTTGCACTTTGCGTTATCAACGGCATAAGCTGATCCCTAAACGTATCAATAGGTGAAACCAGCACTATTTTCACTTGATATCTGCTCTGTATGTTTTCGGAAACCATGGGATAATAGGCGACCTTGGTCCACAGTTAGTTATTTAAAATGTCATAGGGTCATAGAAAATTACAATACAGAAACAGGCCCTTTGGCCCATCTAGTCCATGCTAAATCATTAATCTGCCCAGTCATTTGACCCCCACCCCCCTCCCCACCTGGACCATATCCCTCCATACCCCTCCCACCCATGTACCCATCCAAATTTCTCCCAGATGTTGAAATTGAACCCACATCCACCACGTGCTGGCAGCTCGTTCCACCCTCTCACCATCCTGTGAGCGAAGATGTTCCCATTAAACAAGTCACCTTTCACCCTTAAGCATTAGGGTAATTGAGGCCATGGGAGTAGTTAGGAAAGAAAAGTCAATTTGGTGATATCTTAATGATTCTCCACTCTGAGTACAGCACTATGTACTGAAAGTTCTTGCAGCAGTAAAATTCCAGATTCCCCGGAATATCCTGGTGCAATTCTACACTGTTATCACAGGGAGCATCCTCACATCAGCCATTACTGTCTGGTTCCAGAGATGAGGGGTTAGACTACGAGGAGAGATTGAGTTGCCTGGGACTGTACTCACTGGAATTCAGAAGGATGAGAGGAGATCTTATAGAAACATACAAAATTATGAAAGGGATAGATAAGATAGAGGCAGGGAAGTTGTTTCCACTGGTAGGTGAGACTGGAACTAGGGGATGTAACCTCAAGATTCTGGGGGGGGGGGTTAAATTTAGGACGGAGATGAGGAGAAACTGCTTTTCCCAGAGTGGTGAATCTGTGGAATTCTCTGCCCAATTAAACAGTGCAAGCTACCTCAGTAAATATATTTAAGACAAGGTTGGATAGATTTTTGCATAGTAGGGGAATTAAGGAGAAAATGCAGGTGGGTGGAGATGAGTCCATGGCCAGATCAGCCATGATCTTACTGAACGGCGGGGCAGGCTCAATGGGCCGGATGGCCGACTCCTGCTCCTATTTATTTTCTCCTTGTGCAGCACCCTCTCACAATACAGTGAACTACCAGGTTAGCAGGAAAGGCCATTGGCTGCCATCTACCATCCCTGCAGGAGAGAGAAACAGCAGGAACTACCCACCAAGTAGATTGCTTTTTCCAAAAGCGCCCTTCCTGGAAAGCCCTGTAGGGCTATTAAAACAAAAACTTCACACTGTCGTAAACGTTTCTTCCCCCAGGCCGTTAATCTGATCAACCATTCTAGTTACCCCCAGCCCCCTCTATCTATTACTTCAGTCGCTGCACTGTATACTGCTATTTATATTGTAAATACATGCTGGGATTTATATGTATTTATGCACATTTTATTCCATATCCAAACTTTAACCTCTAACTTTTTAATATCATTATTTATTCTTTATAATTGTTGAATGTTGTTTTTGTTGCGTGTTGTGCCCTGACCAATACACCATGCAAATTCCTGATACATCTATACAGCCAATAAAGTTGATTCTTAAGAAAAATCATAACACAACTAAAGAACAATTTGGTAAACTCTGAGGAGGAACTGTGGCACAAATACTGGGTTATTGTTCTGGCCTCTAGAGGCACAGTTCATTTTGTATTAATATTACTTCCTGTATACAAGGTGTTTTGTAATATCATTTCCTGCATTTGGATTTCATTTTGAAACACGGTAGAAATACATTCATCTCCATCCTCTCTTTATTTGCCCTTCAAACACCAATACCTTTTCAC
This sequence comes from Mobula hypostoma, assembly GCF_963921235.1. Classification (NCBI taxonomy): domain Eukaryota; kingdom Metazoa; phylum Chordata; class Chondrichthyes; order Myliobatiformes; family Myliobatidae; genus Mobula; species Mobula hypostoma. The sequence goes on along the minus strand of NC_086099.1, from coordinate 122,968,003 downwards.
AAGTAAGATCTCATTAAAAAGACCCTGAAGAGAGCTTCTGTCTCGGGTGATTTTTTGGGAAGGTGTTTAACTCACTACATAGCTTTGTACATCCACACTGCAAGGGCAGTAGTGTCATATTTCACATTAAATTGTCCTGGGTTGATCCCAATAACATTTTATATGGAAGTTATGAAGGCGCCAAAATTTAAATAAGAAATATTAAGCACATCTAGTTCCTAGTAACCATTGCTAGCTTAGTGAACCAGTCATAACTACAGCACCCACAGAAAAAGATGAAATTAAAATATAGTTTATTGCTATATTTCAAGAGCAAAGAAACAATCCTGAGCGAGGTTAGAGGCGGTATCTGATGTACGACAACTCTGGCAGGGTTTCCAGGCCATTACTTCCTACAAACCAAAACCCAACATCATGAATAGCAGCAATGCTTCACTATCAGACAAGCTCAACGCCTTTCCCACCTATTCTGAAAGAGAGAATACAGCTACACCTGCTGTGATCCCTGCTGCGCCCGGTAACCCTGTGATCTCTGTCTCAGAGGCTAATGCCAGGCTGTCTTGCAAGAGGGTGAACCCTCGCAAGGCGGAAGGTCCCGATGGAGTACCTGGTAAGGCTCTGAAAACTTGTGCCAACCAACTGGCGGGAGTATTCAAGGACATTTTAAATCTCTTACTGGTATGGTTGGAAGTTCCCACCAGCTTCAAAAAGGCAACAATTATACCAGCTCCCAAGAAGAGCAGTGTGAGCTGTGCTAACGACTGTCACCCAGTAGCACTCGCATCTACTGTGATGAAATGCTTTGAGAGGTTGGTCATGACCAGACTGAACTCCTGCCTCAGCAAGGACCTGGACTCAGTGCGATTTGCCTATCGCCACAATAGGTCAACAGCAGACGCAATCTCAATGGTTCTTCACGTGGCCTTGGATCACCTGGCCAAGGCGAACACCTATGTCAGGATGCTGTTCATCGACTAAAGCTCAGCATGTAACACCATCATTCCTACAGTCCTGATCGATAAGCTACAGAACCTGGGGCCTCTGTACCTTCATCAGCAATTGGATCCTCGACTTCCTGACCAGAAGACCACAATCTGTGCGGATCGGTGATAACATCTCCTCCTCGCTGACGATCAATACTGGCACACCTCAGGAGTGTGTGCTTAGCCCAATGCTCTACTCTCTCTATACCCATGACTGTGTGGCTCAGATGCCATCTATTAATTTGCTGATGATGCACCATTGTTGCTAGAATCTTAGATGGAGACGAGAGGGTGTACAGGAGGAAGATATACCAGCTAGTTGAGCGCTGTCGCGTAAACAACCTTGCATTTAACTTCAGTAAGACAAAAGAGCTGATTGTGGGTTTCAGAAAGGGTACGACGAGGGAACACACACCAATCCTCATTGGGGGATCAGAAGTGGAGAGAGTGAGCAGTTTCAAGTTCCTGCCATACAATTCCTAAATGGACATTAGAATTAGATTGAGATTGAGAGGAGATTTGATAGAGGTATACAAAATTATGACGGGTATAGATAGGTAAATACAAGCAGGCATTTTCCACTGTTGGGTGGTTATATAACCAGAAGTTAGCTCTGAGGATCTAACCTGGTCCCAACATATAGCTGCAGGTATAAAGGCGGCAAGACAGTGGCTATATTTCATTCCTGCTGAAGGTTTTTGGCCCGACTGTACTTTTTTTTTTCCATAGATGCTGCCTGGCCTGTCAAGTTCCTCCAGCATTTTGTGTGTGTTACTCTAGATTGCCAGCATCGGCAGATTTTTTCTTGTTTGTGGCTATATTTCATTAGAAGTTTGAGGAGATTTGGTTTGTCACCTAAGACACTCAAAAACTTCTACAGATGTACTGCATAGAGCATTCTGACAGGCTGCACCATCTTCTAGTATGGAGGAGGGGGCTACTGCACAGGACCGAAAGAAGGTACAGAAAGATGTAAAATTAGTCAACTCCATCTTGGGTACTAGCCTCCACAGTATCCAAGACATCTTCAAGGAACGGTGCCTCAGGAAGGCAGCATTGAGAAGCCCCATCACCCAGGACATGCCCTCTTCTCATTGCTACCATCAGGAAGGAGGTACAGAAGCCCAAAGGCACACACTCAATGATTCAGGAACAGCTTCTTCCCCTCTGCCATCAGATTTCTGAATGGTTCCTAAATGGAGATTGAACCCATTTACTACCTCCCTTTTTAAATTATTTCTGTTTGTTGCACTGTTCTTTAATTTAACTACATTATATATATAAATATCTATCTATCTATATACTACTAAAACTCTCATGCTCTGTCTGTCTGTTTGTGACCTCCAATTAGTGCAAACGGTGCATTACAGCGGCACTTTTTTTTGGTTAAATTGAATTAAAATGCGCTAACTTACAGAATGCAGGTAAAGTTCAGGGTTATATATTTGTATAAAATTGCTTATTTGCCAAAAATCGACAGGCTGGCTTTCACCCGAGACCTGATTGGCCATCATGGAAATCAGGACGCGACAGCCTGACGCATACGCACGGCCAGCCTCAGCAGCGACACCTACCGGAGCAAAAGGGCAGGGCAGATCTATTTCGAGGGGTCACATTCTGCTAATCACCATCAGCATGTGCAGGATTGGGACAGATCTAACTGCCACCCATCAATAAGAGATAATTAAATCTTATTGTAATGACATACTTTGAGATACCCATAAAACCCTTTGCTGCAGTCAAAGCACAGCGGTGACTATATCACATTCATTTAGGACAGCGTCAACCACATCATCAAGAATAATCAGCATCCTTTGGTGTTACTGCTTCGTATCTTCTACCCAGCATTAGGGTAAAAAAAAAATGGTCAGCCTAATTATGCCGCATGGAAAGGGAAGGGGGTCATTATGGTCAAGAGATGATGTCAAACGTTGTCGGGAAGCGGCAAGGAGAGGGAGAGAACAAGAATTGGATGAGGCCAGGGCCGCACGACTCCAGGATCAAAGAGTCAGGACAGAAAAAGATGAGAGAAGAAGAGACAGAGGAGGAGAGACATGCTCGTCTCCAGGATCAGAGACAAACAATAAACAGCAGAAGAGGTGAAGAGACGGGGGATGAAAGGGCTGCATGTCTCCAGAATGACAACGACAGGCACAAGGGTGGCAGATCAACCAGAAATGATGCCATCAAAAGTGTCCTTTGTTAAATGAGGAGCAGCTATATTTGCTTTGCTACGCATCGTTCTTCTTCAATAAACTGAGGTTTTCTACTTCAGTTTCCAAAGCAAAGCGATACCAATAGCATTCAGGAAAATTTAATGTTCATTCTGGTCACATCAGACCGCACTACCCTTCTCTCAAAGGGTACCCCAATGGGTTACCCCGTTGTCTGGTATATATACAAAATTACATTTATTTATTGTTTCTATATTATCATGTATTGCATTGTACTGCTGCCACAAAGTTAACAAATTTCACGACATATGCCAGTGATATTAAACCTGATTCTGGTTCTTTTTAGCTGCTAGGTTTGCAACTCTGTTCCCAATTCTCTTTGTTGGATTAGTGCTTAACAAAACGATTGTGAAGCAACAGGTTTTCTACTACCTTTCTTCCCACCTTGGATTAAAAACTTCAAACTCCCACAATGCTTATCAATCAACATGCTTGTGACAAGCTGCAATTCTGAAAATCGTGTTAACAATAGACTGGAAATAGAACTCATTTCTACTACTTTACACTCAGTGACTTTCTGACCAAAGCACATACACCCACAGAATACTGACGCGTATTTAGCAGTCCTCAGTCCCTTAATGGAAGCACCTACTGTGCACAATTATATGCTACAGGCTGTAGCTGTCCGCAAAATTTTAATAGCGATATTAAAAAGAAAATATTAATATTTATTTATTTTTAAAACTTTATTTAGAGACAGAGCGTGGAATCAGAATCAGGTTTAATATCACTGGCATACCTTGTGAAATTTGTTGTTTTGCGTCAGCAGTACGTTGCAATACAAAATAATTAAAACTATAAATTACAATATAGATATAGATTGAGAAGGGATTTGATGGGTATACAAAATTATGAGGGATATAGATAGGGTAAATGCAAGCAGGCTTTTTCCACTGAGCAACACACATCAAAGTTGCTGGTGAACGCAGCAGGCCAGGCAGCATCTCTAGGAAGAGGTACAGTCGACGTTTCGGGCTGAGACCCTTCATCAGGACCAGCAACTTTGATGTGTGTTGCTTGAATTTTCAGCATCTGCACCTCTTCCTAGAGATGCTGTCTGGCCTGCTGCATTCACCAGCAACTCTGATATGTGTTGCTTGAATTTCCAGCATCTGCAGAATTCCTCGTGTTTGCGTTTTTCCACTGAGGTTGGGGTGGGTCTACAACCAGAGGTCATGGGATAAGGGTGAAAGGTGAAAAGTTTGAGGGGAACATGAGGGTAAACGTCTTCACTCAGAGGGTGGTGACAGTGTGCAATGAGCTACCAGCACAGGTGGTGCATGAGAGCTTGATTTTAACATTCAAGAGAAGTTTGGATCGATACATGGATAGTAGGGATATGGAGAACTATGGTCTTGGGCACAGGTCGATGAGAGTAGGCAGTTTAAATGGTTTTGGTATGGACTAGATGGGCCAAAGGGCCTGTTTCTGTGCTGTACTTCTCTTTGACTGACTCTAGTAAATATATATAAAAGAAAATTAAATTAAATAAATCGTGCAAAAAGAGAGGGAAGAAAATACCAGATTTATTCAGAAATCTGATGGCAGAGGGGAAGAAGCTGTGACTGAAACATTGAGTGTGTGTCTTCAGGCTCGTGTACCTCTTGCCTTGCTGGTAGCAATGAGAGGAGGGCATGTCCTGGGTGATGGGGGTCCTCAATGATGGATGCCACCTTTTCAAGCCATCACCTTTTGAAGGTGCTTCTAGCCCAATGAGCCAAGCCACCCGGCAACCCACATAGTTTAACCCTCGCCTAATCACAGGACAATTTCCCATGACCAATTAACTTCTAATCAGTATGTCTTTTGGGCTGTGGGAGCAAACTGGAGCACCCAGAGGAAACCGGAACACCCAGAAGAAATCTACTCATACCATGGGGACATTGTTCCCTCCAAGTTGTGTGCACGCACACATCTTTTGTTACTAACGCACAGAGGAATTTAAACCGCACACAAAAGGTTTTCACCCTCTACCTCGTTGACATGTTAAGTATATTTCACAATCGTACACAATCACGTTTCCTTTTCCGGTTTCTGATATGGATGCCGTTGACAACGTGGAGTTTGTGATGATTTGTCTGCAGATTTTAGAACTGGCTTATTTATGCTGTTTTTATTGAAGAAATTATTGGTTCACTATGTTGAATTCCAAAGAAGCAAAGGGTGTGAATCACAAAAGAACTGCTACTTCATTTGAAGCAGAATGGCTTAATGAAACAGGAGAAACTGCTACACCGAAAGCTCATGAGGTCAGGAACATACGGCTTGGAGAAATATTTATGTACAGTACAGAAACTGGTATTATCTGTATGTATTGTCGCAATGCAAGAGTTGCTGGAGAATCTGCAAGTGGGAAGAAGCGAAATGATATTTGGAAACTTGACTTTTTAAAGCGTCATTTAGTAAGCACATCACACATGGACAATGTGCAAAAGGTCTGGTGAGAAAATCCTTCATTATCCCAGTTACAGGCCTACTAGGTACATTTCTCTGAGAGTGCAGATGAACAAGAGTGAAGACGATCAAACCCAGAAGAGATCATTGTTCTTATTGACAGTGTTTTGCCAGCTGTTAAAATGAATACCTCCATAGATAAAATTCAGTGCGCATGTGTTGTCGTCACTGGGCAAACTGCAATCTAACCACTTCCACTGGCAGCTCACTTCACACTCGAACCACCCACCAAGTGAAGCTCCCTCTCAAGTTCCCCTTACACATTTCACCCTTAACCTATGACCTCTCGTTCTAGTCTCATCCAACATTAGTGGAGAAAAGCCAGCTTGTATATACCCTGTACATAATTTTGTTTACCTCTATCAAATCTCCCCCCCATGTCCTATGATCTAGGGAACAAAGTCCTTTCCCTATAATCTCTCCCCGTAACTCAAGTCCTCAAGTCCCGGCAACATCCTTGTAAATTTTGTCCACACTCTTTCAATCTTATTGATATCATTCCTGGCAGTAGGCGACACGGTGCCCCAAATTCACCAATGTCTTGTACTACGTACCATCAGAAAGTGCAAAGCACAGCGGACCACCACGCACAGACACGTGGACACCAGCGAATGGTTAATGACCCCCATCGCAGACCATGGCATAGTTTTGCAAGGTGCTGGTGGGAGACAGCACCTTGCAAAGCCAGGAGCTGAAGGGAGACAGCTGTGTGGATGAAGATGGCTGCGGGCTCCATTTGCAAGTAATATTAATTCTCATTTCCTTGGGTGGCTGGATCCATCAGGCTAAAAGTTAGCAAAAAGATCTCAGTGGCCAACTTCTGCACCTCATAACGTGGCCATTGAGTGTACGGTTATTGTTTTCTGCTGCTGATGGTTGTGTCAGATGTTTCACTGTGACAATGTGTACAGGAGGGTCCAGAGACATTCTGCAAACATCTTTCAGCTTCGGATTTGTTTATCATGTACATCAGAACACACGCTCAATGGCCACTTTAATAATGTACCTGCTGTACCTAATAAAGTGTCCATGTGCTCATGGTCTTCTGCTGCTGTGGCCCATCCACTTCAAGGTTCCACGTGCTGTGCATTCAGAGATGTCCGTCTGCACACCACTGTTGCAACGTGTGGTTGTCTTAAGTTACTGTCGCCTCCCTGTCAGCTTAAGCCAGTCTGGCTGCTCTCCTCCGACCTCTCTCATTAACAAAGCAGTTTCACCCACAGAACCGCCACTCTCTGGATGTGTGTTTAGTTTTTTGCACCATTCTTTGTAAGCTCTAGAGACTGTTGTGTGTGAAAAATCCCAGAAGATCAGCAGTTGCTGAGATACTCAGACAAGCCCACCTGGCACCAACGAGCATTTCACGGTCACAGTCACTTAGATCACACTTTTCCCCATTCTGATATTTACTCTGAACCTCTTGACCATGCTTGAATGCTTATATGCATTGAGTTGCTGCCACCTGATTGGCGGATTAGATATTTGCATTAATGAGCAGTTGTACAGGTGTACCTAATAAAGTGGCCACTGAGTGTACATTAAATCCTGGGCACAGAGAGATGGAGGAGAAACAGGGAATTGTCCCCAGGATCAGGGATAAAGGAAATGTAGTGAAAGTAGGGTCATGGAGCCAAGGTTCACAATGAGCCATGTAAGGAAGTGCAGCTGCACATTTGTTTCATGTGTTCTTCCTCTGTTGGTTTAGTATTAGTAAACTCATTGCGTCTGGTTGTTCTGCTCTTGCAGATCTCTCAAATAGCTTTGTGCAAATATAAAGCAGCAATATGCAATGGCTCACAATGTTTGAAAAGGATTCACACATCATTACGCGGTTGGGAAATCCAGGAACAAACAAGGGAAAATCAGCAGATGCTGGAAATCCAAGCAACACACTCAAAATGCTGGAGGAACTCAGCACAATCTCTGGAAAAAGAGTACAGTCGACATTTTGGGGCAAGACCCTTCATCAGAACTGGAGAAAAAAAGATGAGAAGTCAGAGTAAGAAGGTCGAGGGGAGGGGAGGAAGAAACACAAGGTAGTAGGGATAGGTGAAACTGGGAGAGGGGGAGGGTGATGAAAATCACTGGGAAGTCGATTGGTGAAAGGGATAATGACTGGAGAAGGGGGAATCTGATAGCAGAGGACAGAAAGCCATGGAAGAAAGGGAAAGGGGAGGTGCCTGATAAGGAGGTGCTGGGCAGGTAAGGAGATAAGGTGACAGAGGGAAATGGGAATGGGGAATGGTGAAGGGGTGGGGTACCAGTACTGGAAGTTGGAGAAATCAATGTTCATGCTACCAGGTTGGAGGCTACCCAAATGGAACACAAGGTGTTGCTCCTCCAAACTGAGTGTGGTCTCATCAGTGCAGTCCCTTCGCACTTCAGAGTTTTGAATCTTCTCCCCATTTAGAAGATAATTTGTGTTTTTATTCCTTCTACCAAAATGCATGACCAGACACTTCCCAACACCATGTTCCATCTGCCACTTCTTTGTCCATTTGCATAATCTGTCAAAGACCTTCTGCAGCTTTCCTGCTTCCTCAACACCACCTGCCCCTCCAGCTATCTTTGTCTTGTCTGAAAACTTGGCCACAAAGCTATTAATTCCTTCTTCCAAATCATTGACCTATAACATAAAAAGCCAAACTCTACAGTAGACCAATCAGAAAAGGCCCCATTTATTTCCACTATTTTCCTCCTGCCAGCCAGCCAGCCAATGCTGTATCCATGCTCCTGTATCTCCTGATAAATCCCCAGGGCCAGATGGTCTGCATCCCAGAGTGCTTAAGGAAGTAGCCCAAGAGATAGTGGATGCATTAGTGATAATTTTTCAAAACTCTTTAGATTCTGGACTAGTTCCTGAGGATTGGAAGGTGGCTAATGTAACCCCACTTTTTAAAAAAGAAGGGAGACAGAAACCAGGGAATTATAGACCGGTTAGCCTAACATCAGTGGTGGGGAAACTGCTGGAGTCAGTTATCAAAGATGTGATAACAGCACATTTGGAAAGCGGTGAAATCATTGGACAAAGTCAGCATGGATTTGTGAAAGGAAAATCATGTCTGACAAATCTCATAGAATTTTTTGAGGATGTAACTAGTAGAGTGGATAGGGGAGAACCAGTGGATGTGGTATATTTGGATTTTCAAAAGGCTTTTGACAAGGTCCCACACAGGAGATTAGTGTGCAAACTTAAAGCACACGGTATTGGGGGTAAGGTATTGATGTGGATAGAGAATTGGTTGGCAGACAGGAAGCAAAGAGTGGGAATAAACAGGACCTTTTCAGAATGGCAGGCAGTGACTAGTGGGGTACCGCAAGGCTCAGTGCTGGGACCCCAGTTGTTTACAATATATATTAATGACTTGGATGAGGGAATTAAATGCAGCATTTCCAAGTTTGCGGATGACACGAAGCTGGGCGGCAGTGTTAGCTGTGAGGAGGATGCTAAGAGGATGCAGGGTGACTTGGATAGGTTGGGCGAGTGGGCAAATTCATGGCAGATGCAATTTAATGTGGATAAATGTGAAGTTATCCACTTTGGTGGCAAAAACAGGAAAACAGATTATTATCTGAATGGTGGCCGATTAGGAAAAGGGGAGGTGCAACGAGACCTGGGTGTCATTATACACCAGTCATTGAATGTGGGCATGCAGGTACAGCAGGTGGTGAAAAAGACGAATGGTATGCTGGCATTTATAGCAAGAGGATTCGAGTACAGGAGCAGGGAGGTACTACTGCAGTTGTACAAGGCCTTGGTGAGACCACACCTGGAGTATTGTGTGCAGTTTTGGTCCCCTAATCTGAGGAAAGACATTCTTGCCATAGAGGGAGTACAAAGAAGGTTCAACAGATTGATTCCTGGGATGGCAGGACTTTCATATGATGAAAGACTGGATGAACTGGGCTTATACTCTTTGGAATTTAGAAGATTGAGGGGGGATCTGATTGAAACGTATAAAATCCTAAAGGGATTGGACAGGCTAGATGCAGGAAGATTGTTCCCGATGTTGGGGAAGTCCAGAACGAGGGGTCACAGTTTGAGGATAAAGGGGAAGCCTTTCAGGACCGAGATTAGGAAAAACTTCTTCACACAGAGAGTGGTGAATCTGTGGAATTCTCTGCCACAGGAAACAGTTGAGGCCAGTTCATTGGCTATATTTAAGAGGGAGTTAGATATGGCCCTTGTGGCTAAAGAGATCAGGGGGTATGGAGGGAAGACTGGTACAGGGTTCTGAGTTGGATGATCAGCCATGATTATACTGAATGGCGGTGCAGGCTCGAAGGGCCGAATGGCCTACTCCTGCACCTATTTTCTATGTTTCTATGTTTCTATCTCTTATCTGGTTACCATCAGACAGGAGGTCCAGTAGGATATCAGGAGAACTGTTGGGAAACAGCCTCTTCCCCCAGGCTGCAAGACCACTGAACTCGCTGCCACCACCCAGATGCCATCCCGAGCAGTATGAAGGAAGCCCTGAAGACCACCAGAGATGGAGGACCTTCATTGCTGCCCTGAAGACCAGTGGTGTATTGGGCAGAAAGTAAGTCACAGTAGAATTAATCAGCAAAGACAGATGAACAGCCACTAAGAAACAGGCGTATTTCACCTTCAGGATTCAGATTCCACACCCATCGTCAATGCATATCTCTCAATAACCTTGGCTGCCAACATATTATTCCCACATTTATTTGTAAACAGTCTCCCATTTTTGATAAGAAACCACTCCGCACTCAAATTGTAAAGCCTTTTCTTTACGTTTTGCACTTATTTCAAGATCATAAGACAATAAGCCTATGAGACATTGGAGCAGAATTAGGGCATTCAGCCCTTAGATGAGGGGCTCTAACTTGCTCATAATACTCCAAGTATGACCTGACCGATGTCTTATAGAGCCTTAGCATTACACCTGTGCTTTTATATTCTAATCCCCTTGAAATGAATGCTAACATTGCATTTGTCTTCCTTACCACCAACTCAACCTTTAGGGAATCCTGCATGAAGCAGATTAGGAAGGATATATCCTCAGGGCCTGACAAGGTGTTCGCTCCGTCCCTGTGTGAGGCTAGTGCAGAAATCATAGGACCATGCAGAGATATTTAAAACATCCTAGCCACAAGTTGGGTGCCGGAGGATTGGAGAATAGCTCATGTTGTCCCACCGTTTAAGAAAGGCTTTAAGAATAAACCAGGAAATTATAGGATGGTGAGCCTGACATCGGTAGTGGGAAAGTTCCTGGATGGTATTCCAAGGGACTGGATATACAAGTACTCGGATAAACAGGGACTGTAGAGGAATAGTTGTGTGTTGTAGATTGTGCTGAATAAATCTTAAAGAATTTCGAGGAAGTTACCAGGAAAGTTCATGGAAGGCAAGGCTGTGGATGCTGTCTATGTGGGCGTGTAAGGCCTTTGACAAGGACCTGCCTGGAGGTTGGTCAAGAACGTTCAGTCGCTTGGCATTCAAAATAGCAAATTGGATTAGACATTGGCTTTGTGGAAGAAGCCGGAGAGTGGCTGTACGCTGATGGCTGCTTCTCTGACCTGGAGGCCTGCAACCAGTGGAGGGCCACGGGGATCGGTGCTGGGTCCATTGTTGTTTGTCATCTACATCAATGATCTGGATGCTAATGTGGTTAACTGGTTCAGCAGATTTGCGGATGACACCAAGATTGGGAGTGTAGTAGACAGTGACGAAGTCTATAATGGATTGCACAGGGATCTGGACTAGTTGGAAAAATGGCAGGTGGAATTTATTGCGGACAAGTGTGAGGTATTGCACTTTGGTAGGACCATCCAGGGTAGGTCTTACTTGGTGAGTGGTAGCGCACTGAGGTGTGTGGTACAACAGGCAGATCTGGGAATACAGATCCATAATTCTTTGAAAGTGACATCAGAGGTAGATAGGATCGCAAAGAGAGCTTTTGGCACATTGGCCTTCATAAATCAATGTTTTGAGAACAGGAGATGGGATGTTATGTTGAAATTGTATAAGATGTTGGCGAGGCATAATTTCGAGTACTATTTCCAGTTTTGGTCTTCTACCTGCAGGATAGTTGTAATAAATAAGATTGAAAAATTTACATGGATGTTGCGGGGACTGGAGTTAGAGGGAAAGGTTGAATAGGTTAGGATTTTATTCCCTGCAGTGTAAGAGAATGAGAAGAGATTTGATAGGGGTATACAAAATAATGAGGGCATAGATAGGATAAATGCAAGCAGGCTTTTTCTAGCACCTCTTCCCCAGGGCACCACTGCTCAATACAAGAGGACATGGCTTTAAAGTAAGGAAGTTCAAGGGGAATATTAGAAGAAGATTTTTTTACTTAGAGAGTGGTTGGTGCGTGGAATACACTGCCTGAGTCAGTGGTGGAGGCAGATACATGAGTGAAGTTTAAGAGACTACTAGACAGGCATATGGAAGAATTTAAGGTGGGGGAGGGGTTATATGGGAGGCAGGGTTTAAGGGTCAGCACAATGTTGTGGGCCGAAGGGCCTGTACTGTGCTGTAGTATTCTATCTTCTATATTCCATCAGTTATTTTTACCCATTCTCAGTCCTTGTGCAGATTCCCTGCTTCCTCAACACTACCAGCTCCTACACCTATCTTTGTATCATCCATAAACTTGGCCACAAAAACACCAACTTCATTATCCAAATCATTGACATACAATGTAAAAACGAAGCACTCCCAATACCAACCCCTGCAGAACATTACTAGTCACCAGCAGCCAATGAGAAAAGGCTCCCTTTATTCACAGTCTTTGCCAATCAGCCAATGCTGTATCCATGCTAGTATCTTTCCTGCAATACCATGGGCTCTTGTCTTGTTAAGCAGCCTCATATGTGGCACCTTGTCAAAGGCTTTCTGAAAATCCAAGTAAACAACGGCCGCCAATTCTCCTTTGTCTATCCTGACTGTTATTTCCTCAAAGAATTCCAGATTTGTCAGGCAAGGTCACGGCTTAAGGCCTGACGTGCCTGTCTGAGACTCTGCACTACACAAAATGCCTCTCTCCTGTCAATCAAAACCTTAAGTCACTGCTTAGCATTCATCATTGATTGTACTAATACAATATATAGGTGGGTGGATGGTTGGGTGGGTGTGCGGACAGGTGTGTGGTTGGACGGGCAGGTGCCTGTCCAATGGGTTGTTATTTTTTAATTTGATACGTCATGTTGCAGAGACAAGGATTATTTCAAGTTGGACATAGAAAGGTCAATTTTATGTCATTGGTCACTTAGTACAGCCTGGTAAGACAACAATACACTATTCAGGAAAAGTTTACAGAGAGATCATGTCTTACGAGGATAGGTTAAGCGAGCTTGGGGTTTTCTCGTTGGAGTGAAGGAGGATGAGAAATGACTTGATAGAGAATGACCAGAGGCAGAGATAGAGTGGACAGGGACATTTCCCAGAGTGGAAATAGCTAACACCAGGGGATATAATTTTAAGGTTATTGATGGAAGGTACAGTGGGGATGTTGGAGGCAAGTTTTTTACTCAGACGGAGGAATGTACAGCCAGGGGGTGTGGTGGAGGTGGGTACATTAGAGGACATTTAAGAGACTCTTCGATAGGCACATGGATGATAGGACAATGGAGGGCTATGTGGGAGGGACGAGTTAGATTGATCTTGGTGGGGGTTAAAAGTTGGCATAACATGGTGGGTGAAAGGGTCTGTGTGGTGATATTGTATGTTCCAAATGGGCCAAGGGGCCGGTTTCTGCAGTAGTGCCCTGTGACCCTGTGACCTCATGTCAAAGGAGAAATTGATTCCAAATTTTGCACGTCAAGAGATTTTTAATCATCTGGAATGGGCAGAGAATGATTGGCGTTGCTCCCATCACCATCAACAGCCAAGTCTCTCCTCTGGAAGTAAACACTTGCACACTGCCTGCTGGGTCACTCAGAGGAGACAGTTTGGTGCAGGATCCTAGATGACATTTGCAAGAGGTGAGTTGTATAAATTTAGTCAGTCTCTATGAATAAGTGGTTCCTTAAGGTTGTTACAGCTGGGGTTGGTAATAGGGACCAGCTCCCACTGCCTATTAAATGCTTCCAATGGTGTGAGTCTCAAATAGCCTCTCACAATCGAGTCCAGCTCCTGGCCTTCATGTGTAGCTTAGCTACTAAGCCTGGTGGAACCGTTTCTACTGACAGGAGAAGGGGCAAAGGTTACTGGTGCCTTAAAACCGGTTGCTTTGGGAAGCTGGGGCTCATCAGCCTTGGTTGGCAGCTCATTTAGGAGAAGGAAAACGCTGATCTCAAACCTCTGCTGTCTTGCAGCTGTACCCACTCATGGGGAAGGTTTTGGAGGTAAATCCTGAGGGAAAAATCCAGAGCTGGAGTCCCTAAGGCAGTCCTGCATTGAGTTCAACACTGTCTGGCAGCTCCTGTAACCCCTCTGGTGCCAAACTGTATCGGTCTCTGCCATTCCTTTGGGTTCATCAGATGTGTGGTGAGGGGGAGCTTGCTACATGGGCAACAACTTGCTCTCCATATTGTACTCCCCGGGCTTGTGTATCTAGACAGCTGGGATGCAAGACCCACAGTCAGCTCTGGTTGACAGAGGTCTCAGAGTATTTATTTATTTATTTAGAGAAACAGCCAGTAGTAGGCCCTTCTGGCTCTCCGAGCTGAACCGCCAAGCAATCCATGATTCAACCCTAGCCTCATCACGGGTCAGTTTACAAAGACCAATTAATCTGTTAACCGGGACATCCCTGGACTGTGGGAGGAAGCAGAAGCACTCAGGGAAAACCGGCACGTTCCATAAAAGGATGTACAGACTCCTCACAGAGGATGCTGGGTTTGAACTTCGAACTCCGACACTCCGAGCTGTTATAGCGTCGCTCAAACCTCGATGCTACCATGGCGCCCATGTGGAGACATGGAATGCAGCAGTAATGGCGTCCAAGGTTCAGGAGTTTCATTAGTTATATTAGAGTGTGCACCCATTGTTGTAATAGAAAACTGGATTTACTGTTAGACCGTGGACAATCGTGTTACTCTGTCATCAGGATCTAGTATGTTACTTAGCCACCATTCTGTTGTCAGAATGTAGTTTTACTGGTAATCTCCTCACCGAGAATGTAAAAGCTCGGCCACGTTCATACTCAGGCGGATCAGCTTTGAACGGTCTTCTGGGTGCAAAGTCGCCTGTTATTTCGAACACCAACTCCCTTTGCTACTACAGGCATTCACAGTAGAACAAAGAATTACAATAGACTTGATTAAAATCTGCACACCCAGTCTTCTCTGCATTCACAATTGCAGTTGCTCAGACTGCCTGGAAGTTGTGTGGGCTGCCCTGAACTTGCAGCCGCAGTGTCAAAAGGGCAATTGTAATATCAGCAAATGTAAATAACCCTGTGTGCGTAGGGACTGAAATGTTGAAAGGATTTAAGAAAAATCTAATTCCCAAGCATGGGTATTCAGATTTCTCATGGTTCCAGTGTTGTCCACAGATTCACAAACAATCAGAAAAACTCCGTACAAGAAGACTACTTTCCTTCACACGTATATGAAGAGCTGGTAGACACTTACCTCACATAGTCTCCATTGGGGTCTGTTCTGCGCCCAAAGCCAACTGGGCAATAGCAGTGGAAAAACTGTTGGAAGAAGGAGCTGCAGGACAGCCACATCCAGCTGCCAGCGTTCACACTCCAGTCTGCATCCAACAGAAGCTCCTCAAACACCTGCAACCAAAGGACGGCAGATAGGTTCAGAGTGGCAGCTAGCCGTGAACTTCTACCAGAACATTCTGGAAAATATCATTTCTCGTGAATGAAACAGCATCTCAGATCAATACCCTTTCCCTTTCAGTACAAGCATAGCAGCAGTCCTAGTATAAATCCGAGGAACCCAAGTGCAGCTTTATAAAACTCTCATTAGGCCGCATCTGCAGCATTGCCTTCAATTCTGGTTGCCCCATTATAGGAAGGATGTCGAGGCTTTGGAGAGGGGGCAGAAGATGTTTACCAGGAAGCTGCCTGGATTAGGGAGTATGTGCTGTAACGAGAGGTTGTACAAACTTGGGTTCTTTACTCGGGAGTGGCGGAGGCTAAGGGAGATCTGGCAGAGGTTTGTAAGATTATGAGAGGTGTAGATCAACTGACAATATCTCTTTCCCAGGGTTGAAATGTCAAATACCAGAGGACATAAATTTAAGGTGAGAGAGGGTAATTTTAAAGCAGACGTGAGGGGCAAGTTCTTTTTATTTTAAACACAAAGTGGTTGGTGCCTGGAATGCATGACTGGGAGGCAGAAACATTAAAGACTTTTGAGAGATGTTTAAATGGGCCATGAAGGTGAGGAAAATGGAAGGATGTGGACATTGTGTGGGCAGAAGGGATTAGTTGCCACTTGATTTCTAATTTATTTGGTTTGGCACAACATTGTGGGCTGAAGGTCATGTTGCTGTGCTGTTTGATGTTTTATTTAAGTAACAGAAAATGCAGGAAACATAAGAACATAAGAAATAGGAGCAGGAGTCGGCCATTTGGCCTGTCGAGCCTGCTCCGCCATTCAATAAGATCATGGCTGATCTGACCATGGACTCATCTCCACCTACCTGCCTTTTCCCCAAAACCTTAATTCCCCTACTATGCAAAAATCTATCCAACCTTGTCTTAAATATAGCTACTGAAGTAGGCTCCACTGCTTCATTGGGCAGAGAATTCCACAGATTCACCACTCTCTGGGAAAAGCAGTTCCTCTTCATTTCTGTCCTAAATTTACTCCCCCAAATCTTGAGGCTATGTCCCCTAGTTCTAGTTCCTGTAGCACTTGTGGAGAGAGATTCTGAAGTAGTGCTTTAGGGACTTTTCATGTCAGGGCTTCAAAGCACTGATCGAGACGTACATTTCCTTCAGTTTAGACGGAAACCTATTGACCACATCTCTGTAGCAGAGTTACAGCCATCACAAGCTTTCCATTATCCAGCAAACTTCTTTCATGAGTTTTATAGAGCCATAGAACACAACAGCAAACAAACATGCCCTTCGGCCCATCTAGTCCATGATGAACTATTATTCTGCCTGGTCCCATTGACCTGCACCAGGACCATAGCCCTCCATACCCCTCATATCCATATACCCATCCCAACTTCCCTTACATGTTGAAATCAAACCTGCATCACCTACTTGTGCCGCCAACTCATTCCACACTCTCACCACTTCTGAGTGAAGAAGGTGCCCCTCTTTCTCCCTTTAAACATTTTACCATTCACCCTTAACCCATGACCCCTAGTTCTCGTCTCACCCAACCTCAGGGGAATAAAGTCCTAAGTGATTCAACCTTTCCCTATAACTCTGGTCCTCAAGTCCAAGCAACATCCTTGCAAATTTTCTCTGCACTCTTTTGATCTTATTTACTACATTTTTCCAAAACTGGACACAGTATTCCAAATTAGGCCCCAGCAACGTCTTATAGAATTTCAATATGACATCCCAACTCCTGTACTCAATACACTGATTTACGAAAGCCATTGTGCCAAGAACTTTGTTTTACGACCCTATCTACTGTACCTGTGATTCCATGAGAAGGATTTTAGGTAAACACGTCTATTACCCTGCCTTCTTTAATCTTGTCACTTCAGACATGAAAGAAAATATTTGCCTTTCAAGTCCAACTTGACCCATACTTTCCAGCTGAGAGCTAGATTTTGCTTCTAAGGGTTAAAGATTCACTTTATTTATACATTGAAGCATACAGTGAAATGCATCATTTGTATCAAATCAGTGAGGTTTTTCAAGTTGAGTTTAATTGCCATTCACCCATACATGAACCCATGAATACAGCCAAGTGAAGCAGTGTTACTCTGGGGGCCAAGGAGCAAAACACAGTACCAATGGTCACACACACAGCACAACGCACATAAACACGCAAGACAGCAGTAAACATCATATAGCCACACAGAAATATTTTAATACAGCCCACGTCACTGTGGGACACGTGCTGTAGATTGATGGTGCATGGGTGCCATTGACTTGGGCAAGCCCGCAGCAGTCTGCAGAGAAACGTAATCCAGCTCGCCTTCCACTGTGGGAACACAGGAGGACAGCACGATGAGAGGGGCCATGCCCTAACCAGCATGTTCACTGCGCCTCATCTCTCTCCCACACCACTTTCACCATCTCTCCCCGGGTGCCAGCTACAGTCAACCCCACGGCTTGTGCCTAGTCCGAGGCCATGCAGCTGCCGTGCCACCGGTCTCTCCAATGAAACCCTGCACCGGGCTTGCAGTATTCTACAGCAGCAACGTGCAACGTGCTCTCGTGATCACCAAGGCAATCACCCACTGTTAGACTGCACACTGACCCCAACGCCTTCCCGCAGCAGGCAACTCCAAGATGGGGCAGACCTGTGGTATTTAATGTTCTTAATAACCGGTCGTGTCTTATGACCGTCAAAAACAACATCAAGGACAAACAATTGCACCTTTGGTTGGACCCGGTGTGGCCGCTGTGAACAGGTATGCCGCCATTGCACTAGTCAGCTCACAGCTGCCGCCACGCTCCCAGCAACAACGTAGTATGCCCACAACTTACTAACCCATACACGGTTAACATGGAGCGAAACCAGACATCCAAAGGAAACCCATGTAAGCTCCTCACAGCCCGAGGGCGGGAATTGAACCCTGATCAGTGATCCCTGATGCTTTATATTGTCATAGGACCGGGGGGCAGGAATTGAACTGTGATCAGTGATCTCTGATGCTGCATATTGTTATAGGACAGAGGTATGTCAGCAGGGACGATCCATTTCTGCTTCCCCAGATTCTCACTGTTACGGGAATCAGTTGTGCATCAATTCCACTCATTACCACATTCACATCATTCTACAGATGCGCAGTAGGGAGCTTCCTAACAGGCTGCATCACTGTTACGTACAAAAACTGTACAGCGGTGGTCAGGAAGTCTCTACAATGGGCAAAGAAAGCTGCTCACTCCATCACCAGCACCAGATCATCAACCATCAAGGACGGATAGAAAGTAAGGTGCCAGAAAAGGGCAAGTAATATCATGAACCATCTCACAGACCCTGCTCACGGACTGTTTGTCCCACTCCCATCAGGGAGGAGGCTACGTAGCATCCACACCAGGACCACCAGACTCAAAAACTGTCACTTTCCCCAAGCGGTAAGACCTATCAACACCCCAGCCACTATCTCCACCACTACTTTACTGTTTCCCATCGGTCACTTTATGTACAGCCTGGCATCACTTTATGGACATACAATCAATCTATGTATGTAAGCTATCTTATGTATTTATATTTATTGTATTTCTTATTATTGTGTTCTTTACCTTACTGTGTTTTTTGTGCAACATCAGGTCCAGAGTAACAATTATTTTCTCATTACACTTGTGTACAGGAAATGAAATTAAACAATCTTGATTCACCTCACACGATATGAAGAAAGCTGAGACCACGAGATATTGCAACACTCACAGAATGCTGGAGGAACTCAGCAGGCCAGGTAGCCAGCTATGGAAAAAAAAAGCACAGTCGGCCCTTCAGCCCAAAATGTCGACTGTACTCTTTTCCATAGGTGCTGCCTGGCCTGCTGAGTTCCTCCAGCATTTTGTGTATGTTGCTCTGGATTTCCAGCATCTGCAGATTTTTTCGTTTGTGACCATGAGATAGTGCCAGGTTTGGTGAACAAATAAAATATTGGTTGTGGCACTGAAGTCTCCATGTGAACTGGTCCCTTCTCCAGCCATCCTGACAGACCGCATCACTGCCTGGTATGGGAACTTGTACTTCCTTCAATCGCAGGACTCTGCAGAGAGTGGTGCGGACAGCCCAGCGCATCTGTAGTTGTGAACTTCCCACTATTCAGGACATTTACAAAGACAGGTGTGTAAAAAGGGCCCGAAGGATCATTGGGGACCCGAGTCACCCCAACCACAATCTATTCCAGCTGCTACCATCTGGGAAGTGGTACCACAGCATAAAAGCCAGGACCAACAGGCTCCGGGACAGCTTCTTCCACCAGGCCATTAGACTGATTAACTCACACTGATCTGAGTGTACTCTATATTGCATTGACTGTTCTATTTATCATAAATTATTATAAATTACTGATTGCACATTGCACTTTTAGATGGAGATGTAACGTAAAGATTTTTACTCATGTATGTGAAGGATGTAAGAAATAAAGTCAATTCAAATTCAAACTCTTTCAGTACAGTGACAAAAACTGACTCTGCTTTGTGCAACTTTGTGGTGTTATGAACTGTTGACAAAAAAATGTCTGGAAATTACTCTTCTACACTTGACTAGCAGAGATCCTGATAGTGCTTTTTAAACAATCATAGGAGCAGAATTAGGACATTCAGCCCATCTAGTCTGTTCCACCATTCTGTCATGGCTGATTTATTATCCCTCTCAACCCCATTCTCCTGCCTTCTCCCCGTAACCTTTGACGCCCCGATTAATCAAAAACCCATGAACCTCTACTTCAAATATACCCATCAGCTTGGCCCCCATAGCCGTCTATGGCAACAAATTCCATGGATTCACCACCCTCTGGCTAAAGAAATTCCTCATCATCTCTGCTCCAAATGGATGTTCCTCAATTCAGAGTCTATGCCCTCTGGTCCTAGACTCCCTGACAATGCTAAACATCTTCTCCATACCCACTGTTCTCTGATGCCCAGTTTGAAGTTATGCCAGGACCACCATTCTGAAACTCAGAGCACAGCCGTGGTTCAGATGGGCTAATGAGCTGATTAGTAAATGGAAGGAGAAGTGTGTGTGTGTGTGTGTGTGTGTGTGTGTGTGTGTGTGTGCACGTGTGTTTGTGTGATTGTGAGTGTGTGTGTGTGTGTGTGTGTGTGTGTGTGTGTCCGCGTGTGTGTTTGTGTGATTGTGAGTGTGAAGCATGATAGTGTAGTGGTTAGGACTATCACTTCAGAGTTCTTCAAATTTCTACAGGCGTACGGTGAGGAGCATTCTTACTGGCTGCATCACTGTCTGTTATGGAGGGGCCCCACACAGGATCAGAAAAGCTACAGAAAGTCGTAAGCTCAATCTGCTCGATTATACCTCCCCAGCATCAAGGACATCCTCCAAAGAATAATCCTCAAAAAGGCAGCTTCCATCATTAAGGACCGCCAACACCCAGCACATGCCCTCTTCTCAATACTACCATCAAGGAGGAGGTACAGGAGCCTGAAAACACACAGACTGGCAGGTAGAAACAAATAAGATGCTTATGGGATATAAGAAATGCAAGAGAACACTTAAGAAAGAAATCAGGAGGGCTAAAAGGAGGCATGAGGTTGCCCTAGCAGAGACGGTGAAGGAGAATCCTAAGGGATTCCACAGATACGAGTTGTTAAGAACAAAAGGATTGCAAGGACAAATGGAAAATCAGTATGGTAATTCATGTGTGGAGCCAAAACAGCTGGGGAAGATCTTAAATGAATTCTTTGCATCTGTGTTTACTCAGGAGATGGACACAGAGTCTATAGAAGTGAGGCAAAGTGGCATCGACTTCATGGGCCCTAAACAGATTACAGAGGAGGAGATGTTTGCTGCCAGAGGCAGATTAGGGTGGATAAACTCAGGAGCTTGACAAAGTGTTCCTCAGACCCTACAGGAGGCAAGTGCAGAAATTCCCAGGGCCCGAGCAGAGAGATTTAAATCATCTTTACTGACAAGATTGGTACTAGAAGATTGGAGGGCAGCTAATGTTGTTTCAGTTTATGAAGGACTCTAAACAGAAACCAGGAAATTATTGACTGGTGAGCCTGACAAAGGTAGTGAGGAATTATTAGAAAACATTCCAAGGAAACCAATATGGAAGTATTTGGATAGGCGTAGAGTGATTAAGGATAAACATAATGGCTTCGTGCATAGTAGGTCTGGTCTAACCAATCTTGTGGAGTTTTTCAAGGAAGTTACCAGGAAAGTGGATGAAGACAAGGCAATGGATTTTCTCTGCACGGACTTTAGCAAGGCGTTTGACAACATCCCGCTTGGGAGGTTGGTTAAGAAGGTTCAGTCGCTTAGCATTCAAGATGAGATAGCAAAATAGATTAGACATTGGCTTTGTGGGAGAAACCAATGAGTGGAAGTAGATGGTTGCCTCTCTGACTGGAGGCCTGTGACTAGTGGATGCTGCAGGGATCAGTGCTGGGTGCGTTGTTGTCTGTCATCTATATCAATAATTTGAACGATAACGTAGTGACGTAGTGGACTGATTCCGCAAATTTGCGGATGACTCCAAGACTGGAATGGTGTCATGGCTTACAGAGGGATCTGGTTCATCTGGAAAAATGGGCTGAAAAATGGCAGATGGAGTTTAATGCAGACAAACACTTCAGTAGGACCAACCAGGGTATGAGGAAAATGTGGAACAAAGGGATCTGGGAATACAGGTCATTAATTTGTTGAAAATGGTGTCACAGGTGGATAGTGTCAAAAAGAAAGCTTTTGACACATTGGCCTTTTCAAATCAGAGTATGAGTATAGGAGATGGGTTGTTATGCTGAAGTTATGCAGGATGTTGGTGAAGCCATATGTGGAATATTGTATGTAGTTTTGGTTACATACCTACAGGAAAGATGTAAACAAGCTTGAAAGAGAACAGAGAAAACTTACAAGGATTTTTCCAGGTCTGGAGGACCTTAGTTACAAGGAAAGACTGAATAGGTTAAGACTTTATTCTTTAGAACATAGACCCTGAGAGATGTGATAGAGGTATACAAAATTATGTGGAGTATAGAGGGGGTAAATGCAACAGGATTTTACCACTAAGGTTGGGTGGGACTGCAAACAGAGGTTATGGGTGAAAGGTGAAAAGTTTAAAGGAAACTTGAAGAGAAACGTATTCACTCCGATGGGAGGAGCTCCAAGCACAAGTCATGCACGTGAGCTCGATTTCACCAATTAAGCAAAGATACATGGGTAGTACGGACATGGAGGGCTAGGGTCCACTGCAGGTCAACAGGAGTAGGCAATATAAATGGTTTTGGCATGGACTAGATGGGCTGAAGGGTCTGTATCTTTCCTGTATTTTTCCATGATTCACATTTCAGTGAACAGCTTCTTCCCCTTAGCCATCAGATTCCTGAGTGGTCAGTGAACCCATATACATTACCTGACTATTTTATCCCCTCTTTTTTGGCACTACTTTCTTTTAAAATATGTACAATCTTTATTATTGTTTTTATTTTTATATATTGCGATGTACTGCTGCCACAAAACAACAAATTTCATGACATTTGGCGGTGGTATTAAACCTGATGCTGACCCAGTCCACACTCAGAGTCCAGCTTGGCTCCCCTGTCCCATTCACAGTCCAGCTCAGGTCCCCAGCCACAGACCAGCATGGGTCATCAGCCAAAGTCCAGCTCGGGTCCCCGGTTGCTATTCGTAGTCCAGCTTGGGTCCCCAGTCCTATTTCACAGTCTAGCTCGGGTCCCCAGTCACAATCCAGATCCAGTCCTCGTCTCCAGACACAGTCCAGTTCCAGCCTCTAAGCCCCCATTCACAGTCCAGCTCGATTACCCTGTCCCCACTCACAGTCCAGCTCCGTCCCCAGTCCAGACTGACAGTCCATCTCAGTCACGGTTTTGCTCGGTCCCCAGTCCCAATTAAGAGTCCAGCTCAGGTAGCCAGTCCACATTCACTGCCCATCTCAGATCCCCAGTCTCCATTCACTGTTCAGCTTGGGTCGCCAGACGCAATTCACAGTCCAGTTAGGATCCCAGTTCACAGCCCAGCCTGGGCGCCCAGTCCCCAGTCCAAATCCAGCGAGGGCCCACAGTCACAGTACAGCTCGTGTCCCTAGTCCCCAGTG
The DNA here is from genome assembly GCF_963921235.1 of Mobula hypostoma. Classification (NCBI taxonomy): domain Eukaryota; kingdom Metazoa; phylum Chordata; class Chondrichthyes; order Myliobatiformes; family Myliobatidae; genus Mobula; species Mobula hypostoma. The sequence continues at coordinate 122,944,514 of NC_086099.1, read as the reverse complement.
ACAATCCAGCTCTGGCCCCAGTCCAGCTCAGGACCACAGTCCCCATTCACTGTCCAGTTTCCAGCTTCCAAGCCTCAGTCACAGTCCGGCTCGGGGTCCCCACTCACAGTCCGGCTCGGGGTCCCCACTCACAGTCCGGCTCGGGGTCCCCACTCACAGTCCGGCTCGGGGTCCCCACTCACAGTCCGGCTCGGTTCCCCACTCTCAGTCCCACTCGGGATCCCACTCACAGGCCGGCTCTGTTCCCCACAGCCCAGCTTGTGTCCACGGTGCAGCGCCAGTACCCATTCTCGATCCAATTACGGTCCCTACTCCCCATTCACACTCCCGCTTGAGTACCCAGTCCCCGTTCACAGTTCACTCGGGTCCCCAGTCCCCAGTGACAGTTCGGGTCACCAGTTACAGTCCAGCTCAAGAACTGGAATGACACAAGTTCACAGGATATAATCACGTTTGGCAAAACAAACCTGCCAAGTGGAGCAAATACAGTAATGCGATGCAGGACTCGAGTCGAGTCTGACGTTCTCCTTAACAGAAAATACCAGTGTGTAACTTCGTTTAACATCGTGAGACTGATGCATGGGCAGCCGGCACACGGCCCTTGACACATCAGGGTCAGTGACATGGAGTACAAGATGTCTGAGGACCCTTCACTGCTGTCTTCATCCACCCTCACTGTGATGTGATGTGGCATCATCTGGTGCACCTCAGGGTGTGTGCTTAGCCCACTGCTCTACTCTCTGTATACACATGACTGTGAGGCTAGGCACAGCTCAAATACCATCTACAAATTTGCTGATGATACAACCATTGTTGGTAGAATCTCAGGTGGTGACGAGAGGGTGTACCGGAGTGAGATATGCCAACTAGTGGAGTGGTGTCGCAGCAACAACCCGGCACTCAGCGTCAGTAAGATGAAAGAGCTGATTGTGGACTTCAGGAAGGGTAAGACGAAGGAACACATACCAATCCTCATAGAGGGATCAGAAGTGGAGGGAGTGATCAGCTTCAAGTTTCTGTGTGTCAATATCTCTGAGGATCTAACCTGATCCCAACATATCGATGTAGTTATAAAGAAGGCAAGACAGCGGCTATACTTTATTAGGAGTTTGAAGAGATTTGGCATGTCAACAAATACACTCAAAAACTTCTATAGTTATACCGTGGCTGCATCACTGTCTGGTATGGAGGGGCTACTGCACAGGACCGAAAGAAGCTGCAGAAGGTTGTAAATCGAGTCAGCTCCATCTTGGGCACCAGCCTACAAAGTACCCAGGAAATCTTTAGGAGGCGGTGTCTCAGAAAGGCATCGTCCATCATTAAGGACCACCAGCATCCAGGGCATGCCCTTTTCTCACTGTTACCATCAGGTAGGAGGTACAGAAGCCTGAAGGCACACACTCAGCGATTCAGGAACAGCTTCTTTCCCTCTGTCATCTGATTCCTAAATGGACATTGAAGCTTTGGACACTACCGCACTTTTTTATTATACAGTATTTCTGTTTTTGCACTTTTTTTAATCATCTATTCAATGTGCGTAATTGATTTACTTATTTATTATGTTTTATTTTATTTATTATTATTTTTTTCTCTCTCTCTTGCTAGATTATATATTGCATTGAACTGCTGCTGCTAAGTTAACAAATTTCACATCACATGCCGGTGATAATAAACCGGATTCTGATTCTGATTCCAGCAACTCCACCGTTGTGATATTGATTGGATTGCTCTGTCTGGAACCTCCCCCTGATCGTACCACCTGCCAGAAGCCGGACGCCAGGCGGGTGACCCAGGCCAGGAGCCGGACGCCAGGCGGGTGACCCAGGCCAGGAGCCGGACGCCAGGCGGGTGACCCATGCCAGGAACCGGACGCCAGATGGGTGACCCATGCTAGGAGCCAAACGCCAGACAGGAGACTGTCTCTGCCAGGAGCCGAACACCAGACGGGTGACCCATGCCAGGAGCCGAACGCCAGATGGGTGACCCATGCCAGGAGCCGAACGCCAGAGGGGTGACTGACTCTGCCAGGAGCCGAACCCCAGACGGGTGACCCTGCCAGGAGCCAAACCCAGATGGATGACCCAGGTCAGGAGTTAAACACCAGACGGGAGACTGTCTCTGCCAGGAGCTGAACACCAGACGGCTTTGCTCTCTGGATCTGAGGAACTCACAAACCTCTCTCCGGCACGACAAGGTGACGATCCTCAGGGAAAGGGGGAAGTACATGGGGAATATCATAGTGTTCGTGCACACAGAGTGGTGGGTGCGTGGAACACGGTACCGGGGTGTTGGTAGAGGCAGGTACATTAGGGATAGTTAAGGGAGTTTTAGACAGGCTCAATGATGACAGGAAACAGAGGGATGTGTCGGAGCGAAGGGTTAGATTGGTCGTGATCTAGGTTAAAAGATTGGCACAACATTGTGGGCTGAAGGGCTGTACTGTTCTATAATAATTAAGCCTCTCTCGTTACCTTCATGCCTTCCTCCCAACTGATCCAGAGGTCCCCTCGTGTCAGAAAGCAGGCCACAGCGTGCCGAGCCAGGTGATGGATCCAGCCTTCCTGACGCAGCTGTGCCATGATGGCGTCGATCCAGGGATACCCAGTTTTCCCTTCCGCCCACTTGGCCAGTGACACCGGATTCTTATCCCACGGGATGCGCATGCAGATTGGATTTCCCTCCATCTTATCAAAGTTCGGGTTATTGGTCGCTGCCGTGTAGAAAAACTCACGCCAGAGAAGCTGGCCGTAGAGGGAGAGTGGAGGTGAACTATTCTTCTTCACCTGGAAGACAAAACAACTGTTGAGCAACACCACAAACTACAGAAATTCCTCTGGAACAGAGCTGAGGTGGATGAAACCAGGAATGAAAGAGTTAATGTACGAGGAGCGTTTGATGGCTCTGTACTCCCTGGAGTTTAGAAGAATGAAGGGAGTGTCAATGTAGGGGGATCTCATTGACACCCATCGAACATTGTAAGGCTTAGATACAGAGAATGTGATTAGGATGTTTCCTATAGTGGGGGAGTCTAGGACCAGAGGGCACAGCCTCAGAATGGAGGGATGTCTATTTAGTGCAGAGTTGAGGAGGAATTTCTGTAGCCAGATGTTAATGACTCTGTGGAATTCATTGCCACAGACAGCTGTGGAGGCCAAATCATTGAGTATATTTAAAACAGAGGTTGGTAGGTTCTCGATTAGTCGGGGTATCAAAGGCTACAGTTAGGAGGCAAGAGAATGGGGTTGAGAGGGATAATAAATCAGCCAGATGGAAAGGCAGAGCAGATTCAATGGACCGAATGGCCTAATTCTGCTCCTATATCTTGTAGTCTAATGGTCTTAGGGACATGCTATGTTGGCAGAGGAAGGGTGGTGACATGTGCAGGCTGCTCCCAGCACAATCCTCCTCAATTTGATTTGACACAAATGACACACGTCAGTGCGTGTTTCAATGAGCATATGACAAATAAAATTAATATTAACATTTTGGTTTGCTTCAATGAGCTGGGATAATTAGATGGAAGGCAGCAACGGTAAATGTTTAAAACCACTGTCGCTCTTCCAGTGCCTTCTTCCTAAGTAACTATGTGGGAATAGGGACAAAAACGTTACTCAAATCTGTAATCATCAAATTATGCAATGTGAACATTTTGACTTCTCTTTTTGTACTCAGCTCAAAAGCACTGCACTTGATGTGGGGAAAAAATCCAGCACTTTCAAAAAAATTCTATGTGGGGTGATGTTCATATCCAAAATTAATCAAAGTACTCAGGTTGAATGAAAACTATTTCCATATATTAATCATTACAATAACAATTCCTTCTTATTCTTCCTCCTTCAACCTGTTGCCTTTTCCGCTTATCACCTCCCAGCTTCTCACTTCCCCCACCCACCTTCCCCCTTACCTGGTCTCACCCACTGTCTACCATATTGTCCTCCTTCCCCTGCCCCACCTTCTCATTCTGACTTCTTCCCACTTCCTTTCCAGTCCTGATGAAGGATCTCGACCCGAACCGTTTCAATCGATGCTGTCTGATCTGCTGAGTTCCTTCAGCGTCTTGTGTGTGTTGCTCTTAAAATACTGTAGCTAGTTATGTATTTTTATATTGGGTTTTAGACAGAGAATTTTGTGTGTCCACACACACATTTCTCGTCATTTTTCACTGTTTCCAAGAGATTTGGGGAAGGATTATACTAGATTACTACTGGTATACCGTGACCTCAGATTGATTCTATAGATGTGCATTGGAGAGCACCCTGACTGCATTAGAGTCTGGTATAGAAACATCAATGCCCAGGAACAGAACACCCCAGTGAAAATGGCAGACACAGCCCAGTCCATCACAGGAAAAGCCCTCCCCACCACAGGGCACATTTACACGGAGCACCCAAGAAAGCAGCACCCATCAAGGATCATCACCATCCAGGACATGCTCTCTTCACATAATGACCATCAGGTAGGAGGTACAGGAGCCTCAGATCCCACACTACCAGGTTCAGGAACAGTTACTACCCTGCAACCATCAGGCTCCTGAACCAGTGTGGATAACTTCTCTCACAACTCCAAACTGATTCCACAACCAATGGACTCACTTTCAAGGATTCTACAACTAAAGCTCTCAGTATTATTTATTTGTTTATTTTACACAATTTGTATTTTACACATTGATTGTTTGTCTTTGTTTATGTATAATTTTCATATATTCTGCTGCATTTCGTCAATTTTCTGTGAATGCCCACAAGTAAATGAATCTCAGAGTTGACATATACATACTGAAAAATAAATTTACTTTGATCTCAAATTGATGGGGACAGCCCCTATATCAGTAATGAACTTATAGTAAGATGCAATCTTAACTTACTTTTTTATACAAATCTGTCAGCTTGAAATAGAAGAGGCGGCAGGACAGACAGCCAAATCGGAGATAAGGACTGAGCCCTGTGGGACTTGCCAGCAGTGAAAAGGCATTCATTTTGGGCCTCTCAAAGCTCGCTACCCACGCCTGCAAGAGAAATAGATGATCAAAACATTGTAATATCAAAGTTCAAATATTTTACCCATTTTCTGCTCCTCTTAAATAACAACTAGACACTCATGCAAACTTCACCCAGTCCCCATGGGAGTCTCTCAACCTTGTTCACTGGGACAGCTCAGGTTTATTGTCAATCAACTGTACACGCGTATACAGCCAAACGAAACAAAGTTCCTCTGGACCGAGGCACCAAACACAGTGGACACCACAGTGGTGTAGCAGCTAGTGCAATGCTCGGGGCGCTGGAGTTCAGAGTTCAATCCCAGCGCCCTCCGTAAGGAGACTGTACACACCCCCACACCCACGCCCCCTCCTGTGGAATTCACAGTTTCCTCCAAGTCCTCTGGTTTGCACACACAGTCTAAACATGTACTAGTTAGTTAGTTAGTTGGTCATTGTAAATTGTCCTGTCATTAGGTTAGGGTTAAATCTGGTATGTTGGGGGTTGCTGGATGGTGCAGCTCGAAGGCTGAAAGGGACTATTCCGCCCTTTCTAAACAAATAAATACAACTCACACACAAATAAATGAACAAATAATAAAATATATTCCAGAAGATTGACATTTAGCATGAGGTGCATTTACGACACAAGTTAAAAAGTAAACAGCATAACACCACTGGTGCTTCATACACAAGGAATCGAGTGGTGGCAGGGAGTTCAATAGTCTTACGGTCTGGGGGAAGAAGCAGTTTCCCATCCTGACAGTTCCTGTCCCAATGCCTGATGGTGGTGGGGTCAAAGTGATTGTGGGATGGATGGGCATTTAGCATTATCAAGGATCTCTCCCACCTGTCCCACAAACTACTGAGCTAAGCTAAGTACTGTTCCCAATTTTGAGGAAACTGAATGTAATGCCTCAAAAAACCAAGTTACTTGCCTTTCGCTCTAAATGTTTTTCAAGACGAGTTAGAGCCTCGGTTTCTCCACCCGGCCACACAGCTGGATTCAGACCTTCAGTATCAAAACCTATTAAGACAAATGTCAAGTAATCAATTACCATTTAGTCAAATATCCATGGTTAAATTAATATAGCTTGAGCTTCGCTTTGGGATAAGACCATAAGACATAGGAGCAGAATTTGGCCATTTGGCCCATCAAGTCTTCTTCTGGCTGATTTATTTTCCCTTTCAATCCCATTCTTCTGTCTTTTTCCAGTAACCTTTGACATCCTGACTAATCAAGAAGCTATCAGCCTCCACTTTAAATATACTCACTGACTTGATAAGACCAATTATTGATTTGGGATTATGATGATTGATAAACTTTGCTTGTTGTTGTCTGATCACAACAGCTATCAAAGACTTCCATTGGCCAAACAATCTCTCCCAATTCAATTTTGTTACAATACACCCAAAGACTTCCAATGATATCCTGAAACAATTGATAGTCAGAAACTACCCTGATTCTCTTCAATAAACCAGAAGAAAGACAGATTATGTCAAACATGAAAGCTCCGGCCACCTGCCTCTGACAGTTGATCGTATTACCATAGAGAAGTCCCAGTCATTGATGCATTCAGTGGCTATTTTATTATGTAACTTGTACATCTGCTCATTAATGCAAATATCCAATGAGCCAATCATGTGGCAGCAACTCAATGCACAAAAGCATGTGGGCATGGTCAAGAGGTTCAGTTGTTGTTCAGTCCAAACATCAAAACAGGGAAGAAATGTGAGCCCAGTGATTTTGACCATTGAATGCCAGATGGGGTGGTTTGAGTATCTCAGAAACTGCTGATCTCCTGGGATTTCCACACATTATTTGATAACCAATGGTGTGCAGAAGAGCATCTCTGAACACACAACACGTTGAACTTTGAAGTGGATGGGCTAAAGTCACAGAAGACCACATACATACACTCACTGAGTGAATGTCATTCACCTAGACCAGAAGTTTAACTGAACCAGCCTATGCTTACAATTGCCACAAATTCTGGCAAATTGTAAAGTTAGAGGTAGGTGCCGGGAGGGACAAATGAACAATGGAATCACTGAGGGAGTGGTACTCACTGAGGTGTGAGTAAAGGGGGCAGAACGCTCCATCTCAGAGAATGGAAGGTCAGAGGGAATGGCGAAGACACAGCAAGGATTAGAGCTGCGATCTCTAATCCCCTATCAAGAAGTAGATCTGCCCTTTCCGATTCCTTCCTTTCCAGCGTTACACCTTTCCCACTCATCTGGTTTCACCCATCACCTTCTAGCTAGTCCTCCTTTCCCTCTTCCCCCACCCCCACCTTTGTATTCTGGCATCTTCCCCCTCCCTTTCCAGTCCTGAAGAAGGGTCTTGGCCTGAAACATTGACAGTTTATTCCTCTCCATAGATGCTACCTGACCGGCTGAGTTCCTCCAGCATTTATAGTCATAATCATACTTTATTGATCCCGGGGCAATTGGTTTTCGTTACAGTAGCACCATAAATAATAAATAGTAATAAAACCATAAATAGTTAAATAGTAATACGTAAATTATGCCAGGAAATAAGTCCAGGACCAGCCTATTGGCTCAGGGTGTCTGACCCTCCAAGGGAGGAGTTGTACAGTTTGATGGTCACAGGCAGGAATGACTTCCTATGACGCTCTGTGTTGCATCTCGGTGGAATGAGTCTCTGGCTGAATGTACTCCTGTGTCCACCCAGTACATTATGTAGTGGATGGGAGACATTGTCCAAGATGGCATGCAACTTGGACAGCATCCTCCTTTCAGACACCACTGTCAGAGAGTCCTGTTCCATCCCCACAACATCACTGGCCTTAAGAATGAGTTTGTTGATTCTGTTGATGTCTGCCACCCTCAGCCTGCTGCCCCAGCACACAACAGCAAACATGATCGCACTGGCCACCACAGACTCGTAGAACATCCTCAGCATCGTCCGGCAGATGTTAAAGATGTTAAAATTTTGTGTGTGTTACTTTAAATTTCAAACTTTCTGCAAGAATCAAGTGGAATTAGATTGGCTGCCCCTTTTGACATGGCACCCGATTTCCACTTCCATTACCGATAACCTTATTCATGGTTGTTCGGAGCAGCCACTGCACAGGATCGGGAAAAGCTGCACAACATTGAAAACTTAGTCAGCCTCCATCATGGGCAACAGACTCCCCAGCACTGAAGACACCTTCAGAAGATGGTGGCATCCATCATTAAGGACCCTCACCACCTGGCTTATACCCACTTTCTCATTGCTACCATCAGGGAAGTGGGTGCAGGAGCCTGAAGACACACAATCAATGATTTAGCATCAGGTTCTTCCTCTCCACCAGCAGATTTCTCCACACTCCATGGACCAACGAACACTACCTCAATATTTTTCAAATCACTCTGTACTGCTGCAGCAAAGCAACAAATTCCATGACATGCGTCAGTGCGAATAAACCTATTTCTGATTCTGAAACAACTAATCCCCTGATCAATGTAGACATCAAAGAAAATTATCGAACCAGGTTACACTAACCTTTGTTAGATGTTATTCATATGGATCTCATTGAAACCTTTTGAATATTCAACAGGCTAGATAGAGTGAATGTGGGGAGGATGTTTGCTATAAAGTTTAAACTTCAAATTAAATTTATTCTGTGGGGAAGATGATGCCAGTGAACAATAGTGACGTCCTGCAGACAGTTCACAAAACTACTTCCTTTACTACTACTTCTTTCAAATCTGATGGGAACCTGAGATCTACATTTCGATGGTGTGTTTTGGGGCCGAATGAGCTATCTGGCACTTTGCTGTCTCCGAGGGGAGTTCGGTGACGTTGGGCGTGTGGTGTGCAGCCTGGAGCCCGCAATTGACTCCATTGCTCCTCTCCAAATGAGGAATCGAGAAAGGATGATGTCAGCGAGGAAGGGAGCGGAGGACGGGCAGGTGTTCATCACCATCTACCTGTGTTTGGCCGGTCTTCCTCCCCCTCTCGCTAGCTGCTGTCAGAGGAAAGTGCACGAGTCTCGGGATCCACATTGGTCAGCGAGGCTGTGGACTGGTTTTGGAGGACTTTGAGCTTCATGGTGCATCTACTCTAGGATTTGTTTCGCTTGTTTTTGAGTGGTTTGACCACGATGCGGACTGGGCACTTCGGTGAAGAACGTCCCTGCAGCCTGTAATGGGCTGGGGGCATGGTGCTGCACTGAACTAAAGGGAATAATCCCAGACCCCTGGCTTGATGTTTGGTATTCTATCTGTTGTACGTTTGTGGTTTTGCTATTTGTGCGATTTGCTCTGCTTTCGCACATTGGGTGTTTGATGGTTTCTTAAATGGGTTCCATGGTATTTCTTTGTTTCAGGGTGACCTGTGGGAGAATGAATTCCCCAGTTATAACCCATACACGTACTTTTTACCTTTACCAGCGTACATACTGTATGCAGCACATACAACCCTGCAATTTGTTTTCTTGCCGTCACAGTAAATCCAGAACCATTATGGAATCGATCAAAGACCGCACCCAACAGGGCCAACAAACAACCAGTGTACAAAAGATAACACACTGTGCAAATACAAAAGAAAAAAAAAAGGAAAAAAATAATAAAATAAATAAATGAATATTGAGAACATGAAATGAAGAGTCCTTGAAAGTAAGTCCATAAGTTGCAGAACAGTTCAGTGATATGAGTGAAGTTATCCCCTCTGGTTCAAGAGCCTGATGGTTGAGGGATAATAACTGTTCCAGAACCTGGTGATGTGGGTCCTGAGGCTCCTGCACCTCCTTCCTGATGGCAGCAGTGAGAAGAGAGCATGTCCTATGGTGGGACCAGAGGGCACAGCCTCAGATTAGAAGGATTCCCATTTGGAACAGAGATGAGGAGGAATTTCTTTAGCCAGAGAGTAGTGAATCTGTGGAATTCATTGCCACAGGCAGCTGAGGGCCAACTCATTGGGTTTATTTAAAACTGGTTCTTGATTAGTCAGGGCAAAAGTTATGAGGAAAAGGTAGCAGAATGGGATTGAGACTTATGGTCTAGAAAGGCAAAAGGTCACTCTCAACAACAGAGTGCATCTGCACATCAGTCATACCAAGTTCTTCCAGTGACGGGACTCCATATTTGTCATTGTGTTCATCCAGCACCAGTATTGTGCATTTCCCAATAGTTCTTTGATCAATTGTTTCTACAGGTGCCTCCGGTGGATCCATCTGGCTGATCAGTGTCTGGAATCGTTTGTAGGTCAGTGGTGGTTGTCCTTCGTTCAGTTCAATTATTCTGCAAAAATAACATGAACATGGCAAAAATAATCCACAGCTGCGTCCGCATTCATTTTATCTGATTTGCCAATACTTAACTTGAAAGTCAATTATCTGTTATACGAAAACACAGACTTATCCCTGTAAGCACAAGTGCTACACCTGTCCCTACACCTCCTCTATTGCCACCATTCAGGGCCCCAAACAGTCCTTCCAAGTGAGGCAACACTTCACTTGAGTCTGTTGGGGTCACCTATTGCATCCGGTGCTCCCGGTGCGGCCTCCTCTACATCGGTGAAACCCGACGCAGATTGGGGGACCACTTCATCGAGCACCTCCGCTCCGTCCGCCAAAACAGACAGGATCTCCCAGTAGCCACCCACTTCAACTCTGCTTCCCACTCCCATTCAGATATGTCCATACATGGCCTCCTCTACTGCCATGATGAGGAGCAGCTCCTCATATACCATCTAGGTAGTCTCCAGCCCCTTGGTATGAACATAGAATTCTCCAGCTTTCGGTAATTCCCTTCCCCTATCCCTATGTCACTCTGTCCCCTCTCCCAGCTGCCCATCATCTCCCTCATGGTTTCACCTCCTTCTACTACCCATTGTGTTTTCCCCTATTCCTTCTTCACTTTTCCTGCCCATCCCCTCCCTGCCTCCCCTCCCCCACCCCTTTATCTTTCCCCTTACTGGTTTTTCACCTGGAACCTACCAGCCTTCTCCTTCTCACCCTCCCCCCACCTTCTTTATAGGGCCTCTGCCCCTTCCCTCTTTAGTCCTGATGAAGGGTTCTGGCCCGAAACGTCGACTGATCTTTTCCACGGATGCTACCTGACCTGCTGAGTTCCTCCAGCGTGTTGTGAGTGTTAAGTTTATTGTCATTCTATCTCCACCATGGGTGCCAGCCTCCCCAGCATCCAGAACACCTTCAAAAGGCAATGCCTCAAAAAAAAAGGGACATGCCCTCTCCTCATTGCTACCGTCACCCAGGGCGCACAGGAGCCTGAAGGCACAGACTCAACGTTTCAGGAACAGCTTCTTCCCCTCCGCCATCAGATTTCTGAATGGACAATGAACACATGAACACTACCTGAGTAATATTTTCCTCTCTTTTTACACTACTCAATCACACAGATGTGAGTGTGCATGCACACACCCACACACTTATCGTAATGATTTTGTATTGTAATGCACTGCTGCTGCAGAATAACAAATTTCGTGATGTAGGCCAGTGACATTAAACCAGATTCAGATCCATTCAAGCATATATAGCTAAATGGAACTGTGATCGTCTGGGGCCAAGGTGCACAATACAGTGCATACTGTATATACAGGCACACACACCACAGATGGATACGAACTAGCGCATACAGTTATGATCCAGCACAGTCACAGAGTGACAGGTTGGCATAAAGTGCCAGAAGCACGTTAGTGTAAGACAGTATAATGTTTTGGCACTATTATAATAAAACAAACAGCCGTAAATATATGTGGAACAGCAGAAATAAAAGATGCAAAGTGACCAGTGCGGGATGGGAGAGTGTACGTGAGTTCGGGAGTTTGTTCGGGGGGTAGCATTTCAACATCAAAATGAGGATGCTACTCAGCAAGCTCTGAAGACCCCTTTGCCATGAGATGCTAATGAGTGACCTCCTTGACTATTGGTATGTTTTAATCAGCTAAATTCAAACTGAACAGAAGTGGACTGCAGGTTCAGTGCTGCACATTAAAACTGGGGTGCACGGGTAGCACCTCTGGTGACAGAGCTTGTTGTGTCCATTCTGGGTAGCCCACTCATCTCTCACATTGGACCCTCAGCTCTCGCATACGGCTCCCTGTGGCTGCTGGCCATACCCTGGTAACACACTGCTTCGACAGGTGGACTAAACCGGGTGAGTGTAGCTGGTAGCCACATAACCGGGTAAGCTTGGGACATGCCTGTCCAAGCACGTGAAGTCTGCTCCAGCGGACTGGGCAGACGAAACCGCCGGTGATATCCAACAGCCAGGAAGGGGCTCTGCAATACTCGAAAGGCATAATGGAGGCATAGGAAACACCATGGTCATCCGCTGTGATCAAGGAGGACCACAGCTGTGAAACTTGTTCGTACCACTGGACCCAGATCTCCGAGTGGAATTGCCACAGTGGAACAGCTTTTCCACTTTAATAGCTCTCACACACGGGTTTCCTGTCGCTGTCGGACATGACGGGTGACCACCACCATTTAAAAACTGGCGGATAGGTTGTTAGAGAGGCAGGCTTTGCCCCACCAGTAAAGAATTCAAAGCAGAAACTTCCAGAGTTTAGGGAGCATTGCTGCAATGGTTTTCTCAATTCCTATTGAGCAACACACAAATTGCTGGAGGAACTCAGCAAACTACACAGCACCTCTGGAGAGGAATAATCAGGGGGTTCCTAATAAAGTGGACACTGTATAATCTGCTTCAGGAGCTGAATTGTCACAGAAATTCTTCATAATATCCGAACAGGAATGATGCCCACATTCCACTTATTCTGTGCCTTTGTTCAATGTTAACTTTACAATATCATTTAATTCTCTACATCTGTGTAAATATTTAATTGTACATACTTGTCCAAATCGTACAACGTGTGTGAGATCTTGACGATGACCTCCACTCCAGCTTCGCTGGCCAGCTTCTTGATGGCCGCATCGCGCTCCTTGCCAAATGGCTCAGAATCGTACTCGAACGTTAAACGATTAATATTCCATTTCTGTCACATGACAATTTGACAGGGTAATTAGTGAATAATAAATACAAAAATATATTTTTAATCAGTCTGATACAGGAATTACAAGGCATCTGACTGCATGTTCCTACACAGAACTGTGAAGACTGCTTCAGGGATCATTGCTGTTTCTCTACCATCCAGAGATATTTATCGGAAGCACTGTAAATGCAGGGCCCTTAGTGAGCCCTCCCATCCATCAAACAATCCCTCTGACCTCACCCCCCCAACCCCACCACCATCAGGCAGGAGGTACTGCAGCATTAGGATAAGGACCATTATGATGGGAAAGACCACAAGACATAGAAGCAGAATTAGGCCATCTGCCCCATTGAGTCTGCTCCACCATTCAATCATGACTGATCCTTTCTTTTATCTCCTCCTCAGCCCAGTTTCCAGCCTTCTCCCCATAACCTTTGATGGCATATCCAGTCAAGAACCTATTAATCTCTGCCTTAAATACACCCAACGACCTGGCCTCCACAGCTGCGTGTGGCAACAAATTCCACAAATTCACCACCCTCTGGCTAAAGAAATTCCTCAAGATCTCTGTTTTGAATGGACACCCCTCTATCCTGAGGCTGTGCCCTCTTGTTCTAGACTCTCCCACCATGGGAAACATCCTTTCCACATCTACTCTGTCTAGGCCTTTCAACATTCAAAAGGTTTCAATGAGATCCCCTTTATCCATCTAAATTCCAGTGAACACAGACCCAGAGCCATTAAACATTCCTTGCATGATAACCCTTTCATTCCCTGCATGATAACCCTTTCATTCCCAGAATTAGCCTTGTAAACCTCCTCTGGACCCTCTCCAATGCCAGCACATCTTTTCTAAGATGAGGGGCCCAAAACTGTTCACAATACTCATGTTGAGGTCTCACCAGTGCCTTATAAAGCCTCAGCATCACATCCTTGCTCTTGTATTCTAGACCTCTTGAAATGAATGCTAACATGGCATTTGCCTTCCTGTGTTCTGCACAAGGACTCCCAAATTCCTCTGCATCTCAGACTCCTGGATTTTCTCCCTTACTCTGCACATTTATTTTTACTACCAAAGTGCATGATCATGTATATTCCAACAACTTTTGAGCTGAAGTGAAACTACTATTTCACCAAGGCCACAAGACTCCTGAACTCCCTGCTACCACCCAGGTCTCATCACATATGAAACACCGGCAGTGTTATACTGTTTACTTTTTAAACTTGTATCATATATGTACCTTATTATTTGCTAATTTACTAGTGGGAATATTACTTTTTGTGTGAGTTATATGTACTGTGTTGTGCACCATGGTCCTGAGGAACTTGGCTTCGTTTGGCGGTGTACATGGTCCTGAGGAACTTGGCTTCGTTTGGCGGTGCACCATGGTCCTGAGGAACTTGGCTTCGTTTGGCGGTGCACCATGGTCCTGAGGAACTTGGCTTCGTTTGGCGGTGTACATGGTCCTGAGGAACTTGGCTTCGTTTGGCGGTGCACCATGGTCCTGAGGAACTTGGCTTCGTTTGGCGGTGCACCATGGTCCTGAGGAACTTGGCTTCGTTTGGCGGTGCACCATGGTCCTGAGGAACTTGGCTTCGTTTGGCGGTGCACCATGGTCCTGAGGAACTTGGCTTCGTTTGGCGGTGCACCATGGTCCTGAGGAACTTGGCTTCGTTTGGCGGTGTACATGGTCCTGAGGAACTTGGCTTCGTTTGGCGGTGCACCATGGTCCTGAGGAACTTGGCTTCGTTTGGCGGTGCACCATGGCCCTGAGGAACTTGGCTTCGTTTGGCGGTGTACATGTGCACAGTTGACTGACAATAAACTAGAACTTGAACTTGACTTTCAAGACTTTAACCATTTAATTCCTGAAATGTGCATTTTTAAAAATCTTGCCTAATAAGTGCTGATTTCTTACCACGTGTGGATTAGCTACTGCTCCTGGCTGAACCATTTCTACTGACAGGAGAAGGGGCAAAGGCAGGTTACTGGCATCTTAAAACCAGTCGCTTCGGGCAGATGGGGCTCATCAGCCGTGGGTGGCAGCTCATCTGGAAGGAAACTCTGATCTCAAACCTCCACTGCCTTGTGGCTCTACCCACCTCATGGGGAAGGCTTCGGGGGAAAACCCTGAGGAAAAATCCGGAGCTGAAATCCCTAAGGCAGTCCTACGTTGAGTTCAATGCTGACTGGCAACAGTTGTGATGCTGCTTGTGGCAAACCGTAACAGTCTCTGCCATTCCTTTGGATTAATCAGTTGTGTGGAGGGAGAGCCTGCTGCATAGGCAAAAGCTTGCTCTCCATATTGTACCACCCTGGCTTGTACACCGGCCTACATGTCACGTAGACAGCTTGGATGCAATATCCGTGCTCAACGGAGAGCTTCAACGTATGAGTGCTGGTTCAACTGTTGACTTCCTCCAAGAGGACCACAGCCTTGGAGGCTTGCGTGCCTCAGCGACCCAGAGAGCTACGTCTGTTGGAGTCAGGGCTGTATGCTACCATGCCAAACAGGTCAAAGGGTGCAGGTTGACTAAGAGTGCTCCACTGGACCTCCAGGTTCGGGGGGTCAACTCAGGGCTAACAACCCTGACTGGCAAAACAAAATTGTTACAGAAACAGCAATGAAGAATCCTTCTCCATCTGAGGTATTCCTGAGTCTCCACTCGCGTCTTGCATGAATGACGGTAGAGAAAATCAAAAGAAAGCAACTGACACGATGAAGGAATCCCTGAACACCAGCTTCATTGCTGCCCTGAATGCCAGTGTAATGGTCAGTAAGTAAGTCAACTGCTGACTTGGTGACCAGCAAAAGAATTAAAAGTAAAAACTGGAACCAATTTGAATTAGAAACCTTTTCAAAATTCTTTGACTTTTAAAAGAATGTTTCTAGCACTATAGTTGGTTTAACCAAGCTTTAAAAAAAATCAATTACAATTGTTAGGTACTACCCACAAAATACATACATCCAGCACAGTACAAGCCCTTTGGCCCAAGATGCTGTGCTGACCTTTTAACCTACTCTGAGGTCAATCTAACCCTTTCCTCTCACACAACCCTCCATTTTCTGACCATCCTTGTGCCTTTCTAGGAGTTTTTTTGAATGTCCCCAATGGGTCCCTGGCTTTGGCCCGATGGATTTTAGTGGACCTTTCCAAAGATTGGAACAATTTATGTAAGTAATGTGCACCAGTTTTGTTCCAATCGGTAACAAACTAGGGTGAAAAGCACAACAGGAATTATGTTTCTGGGTACCCCATGTCAAACTGATGCTGCAGTGGTCAGTTTGGACATTCAAGTTCAAGTTTAATTATCACTCAACCATACGCGAATACCCATATGAATAGCCAAATGAAACCTCATATAGCACATATAAGATAGCGGTAAAACACAGTGACACAACAATATACAGCCCAAATCCCCAACTCCACGAATGCTGTTGGTAAGAGCAAGCCAGGGACAAAACAATCCAGCTTGCCTTGCACAGAGTGAACACCAGAGGGCAGCACCAATGCTTGCATGGATGCCGCACTACACCGACTCCGACGCTTCTCACCTGGGCAGCTGCAAACAGGCGACACCGCGGCATGAGGCCTAGTTGACACAACTGAGGCCAGGCAGCTCCCTCACCATTGGTCCCACCAATAGACCAGTGAACTTCCAATAGACCAGTCAGCATTCCACATTACCAATATCCAACCGGGTCTTGCGATCACGAGGAAAACGTCTCAGACATTCACTCGCAGTTAGACTGCACACCAACTCTGACTCCTTTCTGTAGCAGGCAGCAATACGGCCCATACTGAGTCCAGCTCTTCCAGTTTCTCTACCAACGAGCAACTCACTGACTTGCAGTACTTTAAGTTCTCAATGTCCAGCAAGGTCTTGCAATCATAAAAATACATTTAAAAATACAAAAAATAACAGCTTTGGTTGGCTCTGCAGAGGCCACTCTACATGTGCAATGTTACCAGAATCCAGAAGAGAGTTTTGTTGCAAGTCATGGAAAAAGGAGGCTGCAAAGTGATTTGATCCAGCAAATATCAAAGGTGTTATGTTCTACCTCAGTAAGGCAGGTATCTTCACTCCTGGTAGGAGCCGATGACGGGATAATGCTTCACCAATTACGAAGAGATTTCTCCAGGGACCAGCACCTTGTCACCATGACAAGGCATGTGAGTTCCTGAGGTACCAAGGGCGATACCGTCTGGAGTTTAGCTGCTGGTAGGGCCAGGTAAATAGGGAGGTTCCAGACAAACAGTGATCCAATCAGGGACTCGATGGTGGAGCTGGCGGAAGATGAAGACATGTCACAACTGCAGTGAATGCAGATGAAGCCTGCAGCAGTGAAGGGACCCCAGTCATCTTGCATTCCTCGCCACTGGACCCTGATCGTGTGGTGGCTGCCCATGCATCAGCCTCCCAACGTTAAACAAAGACATGTACAGACATTCTCCATTAAGCCATTGCCCACATTGCACCACAGTATGTGGATCCCAGATCGGCCTCTAAAGCCACCTTAAAACCCAATAGACAACCCCTTAGGAGAGCATCATACTCGAATCGAGTGATTGGACAACTGCTCCTATGGCTGTAAGCCTTAAAGGCACAAGAGCAGAATGAGTCCACTTGGACCACAGAGTCGATTCTGCCATTCCATCATGGCTGATTTATCACCCCTTTAAAATCACATTTTTGTGCCTGAATAGACTTCCCTCTACTGTGCTTTCTGGTCCTAGACTCGCCCACTATAGGAGATATCCACTCTATCTAGACCAGGGGTCCCCAACCTTTCTTGCGCTGCGGACCGGTTTAATATTGACAATATTCTTGCGGACCGGCCGACCGGGGGGGTGGGGGAGGTAGGGTTACCAACGGACAAGAGTAGCAGTCAAATACGTTGTGTTTACCCCAAGGAAGACTACAATGACCATGAAGCCTTGCACGGGCACCAGTGCGCATGCGTGTACGTGCCAATTTTTTTTCTGCAAATCGTTTTTGGCGATTCTGTTCGGGAGGGGTGTTAATCACAAACAGAATATAGGTGATAAATGGCTAATACACTCAATTTCATTTCTAAAAGGGTTTATCTAACGAATTTAATATTAAACACAGCGCATATTTTCCTCGTATGAATATAGTGATAAGTCAATTATCAGGGGAGCTTGAAGTAAGTGTTGAACGAATTTCCTGTAGAAGTGGCAGAAGCAGGTTCGATATTATCATTTAAAGAAAAATTGGATAGGTATATGGACAGGAAAGGAATGGAGGGTTATGGACTGAGTGCAGGTCGGTGGGACTAGCGTTCGGCACGGATTACAAGGGCCGAGATGGCCTTTTTCCGTGCTGTAATTGTTATATGGTTATATAAGTCACTTATAAGTCAATAGCATCATAACATTTTAAGTAATGTTTGGATATTAAACACAGCACATATTTTCCTCATATGAACATATAAAATCATTGCAGCACACCAATATTGCTGAATCACTGGGAGCCCTGGGCTTGTTTCCCTACAACAAGATGGTCCTATTGAGGGGTGATGGGAGACAGCGATACTCGAAGGGGGTTCCTTATGTCCAGTCTATTCCGCAATTTAGTTTTCATTGCATTCATTGCAGAAAACTCCGCTTTGCAGAAAAATGTTGGAAATGGGAGCAACGTTTTCGGTGCTTTCGTGGCTATCTCAGGATATTTAGCCTTGAGTTTGATCCGGAATGCCGGCAGAGATGTTATGCCAAACATACTTTTCAGCCCGCTGTCATTTGCAAGCTCAAGGAGTTGATCTCCTTCCCGCGCTGACATGGATGACGCGCGGGTAATGACCTCACATGCGTAATGACCTCGCGTGCGTTCAAGCTCAACAGTGGGTGTGACAGGGGATGAGGAAAGGTGCCACTAACTCATATCGCCAAATCATATTGTTTCCTTGCGGCCCGGTACCAGTCCGCGGCCCGGTGGTTGGGGACCGCTGATCCAGACCTTTCAAAGTTTCAATGAGATGCCCCTTATTCTTCTATACTCCAGCAAGTACAGGCCCACAGTCATCAAATCCTCCTCATACATTAACCATTTCATTCCTGCAATAGGTCTCCTGAACCTCTTCTGGACCCTCTCCAACGCCAGCAAATCTTTTCGTAGATTAGGAGCCCAGAACTATTCGCTATAGTCCAAGTGTGATCTGACTAATGCCTTTTAAAGCATCAGCACCATATCCTTGTTTTTGTATTCTAGTCCTCTCGAAATGAATGCCAACATTGCATTTGCCTGACTGAACCGGTAAATTAAACTTCAGGAAATCCTGCACAAGGACACTCAAGACCCTTTATACCTCAGGTTTTACTAAGACACTGGCTAAAATACCAATGGCCCCATCTTTAATCCATGACTTGGTGGCTTTGGAAAACTTTTAACAGAGGGATCAATAGTTATATTGATAATAGTGATCAAAAGGATGGGAAGAGTTGGGACAAGTGTTGTAAAAGCATTTGTGACCCACAACTGCAAGTCCAAAGGATATGTTCGAGATTCGAGATTGGTTAGTATCATACCCAGTACACAAATATAAAGGAGAATGAGATAATGGTCACTCTGGGTACAGCCCAGAAAAAGTACAATAACGAACACAATAAGGTTTAAAAAAAACACAAAAAGACAGCTTATATACAGAGATTAATTATATGTTCATAAAGTGACTCTAGACACAGGAGTGTCTGTACATAAGTGACTGACAGGAAATGATAAAGTAGTGGTGGTTAGGGGTCTGGAGGGGTGGTTGATAGGTGGAGGTGTTGATCAGCCTTGCTGCTCGGGGAAAGTAGCTGTTTTTGAGACTGTTGGTTCTGGCATGGATGCTACGCAGCCTCTTCCCTGATGGGAGTGGGACAAACAGTCCCTGAGCAGGGTGGGTGGGATCCTTCACAACGTTACTGGCCGTTTTCCCGGTACCTTTCTGTATACAAGTCCTTGATGGCGGGTAGCCTGGCGCTGCTGATACATTGGGCAGGTGTGACCACCCGTCGTAGAGCCTTCCTGTCCACCACAGTGCAGGTTCTGTACCATGCAGTGACGCGTTCTACTGTGCAGCTGTAGAATGATGTGAGCATGGATGTGCAAAGTCCAGCTGTCTTCAGCATTCTCAAAGTGGACACATTGGTGAGCTTTCCTGACTGTGTAGGATATGTTCTGGGACCATGAGAGGTTATGTGGGATGTGAACTCCCAGGAGTTTGAAACAGCTAACAGTTTCCGCTGTTGTGTTGCTGAGGAAAGGAGGGGTGTCTTTGCTGGAGGCTCACAGGAGTAATTCTGGAGCCAACAAGATTGAAAGATCAGGACAAAAGGGAGAAATTTCTGCCACAGCCAGTGCCACTTATAAAGTATGAACATATGAGGTCCTCCTTTGGTTGAGGTTGACATGGATGCTGCGTCCTAGCTGTCTATGTGATACACAAGCCAGGGCCGTACGATATGGAGAGCAAGCTGTTGCCCATACAGTAAGCTCCCCCTCTCCATGCAGCTGATGAATCCAAAGGAACAGCAGAGACCAACAGGGTTTGGCACCAGCAACATCGCAGGAGTTGCCAGTCAGTGTTGAACTCAATGTAGGACTGCCTTAGGGACTCCAGCTCCAGATTTCCTCCCAGCCCCCGGGTTTACTCCCAAAGTCTTCCCCATGAATGGGTACAGCTGCAAGGCAGCGGAGGTTTGAGATCAGAGTTTTCCTTCTCCCAGATGAACTGCCGACCATAGTTGACGAGCACCATCTACCCAAAGCGACTGGATTTAAGGTGCCAGTAGCCTGCCTTTGCCCCTTCTCCTGTCAGTAGAAATGGTTCTGTCGGGCTTAGTCGCTAAGCCACACATGAAGGGCAGGAGCTGGGCTGGGTTGTCAGAAGCTATTTGAGATGTACGCCATTGGGAGCGTTTAGTAAGTGGTGGGACCTTATCCCTAACGCTCCCACCTTGACCCCATGCCTGTGCCTGGCTATGACCACCTTAAGGAACCAGCTTAACATGACAGAAAGGTAGATCACAGGGATGTGCGGCTGAGGGGATCATGTAGGAGGGCTTTCAGATTGTGGGGATTGAAACTGGTTCTGGGACCAACGCTTGCTACAAAAACTGCTGTGGTTACGTTCCCCACCCCCTTTCTAACATCTCTCTACAGGAGCACCGAGAGTGTCCTGCCTGACTGGTACGGAAGCTGCAAGGCAGCAGACCGCAAGACTCTACAGAGCACAGTAAAAACCGCCGAGAGGATTATTGGGGTCTCTCCCCCACCCCCTCCATATTTGTGACATTTACCGGGAGCGTTGCAGGCGAAGGGCCCAAAGCATTGTTGAGGCCCCTACCACCCCTCTGACCCACCACCATCAGGAAGGAGGTACAGCCAGACTGGGTAACAGCTTCTTCCCCAGGCTGTGAGACTAATGAATACCCTGCCTCCACCAGGGTCTCGTCACTGGGACAGTGAACTGTTTACTGTATATTTGTACTGCAGATTTGAAATGAATTTTGAATTATACTTTATTAACTTATTTATGGTAATATTTTGTTTTATGTGCTGTGTGTGATATACATTTTGTATACTGTGGTTGGGAGGAACACTGTTTTGTTTGGTTGTATTCATGTACAGTCAGATGACAGTAAACTTGAAGTTAATCTGCACAAGGATGGAAATCAGGACAGAGACTTAGCCAAGGACGACAAGGTGCTGAAAGGATTAAATAAGACAAAGAAACAAATAGCACAGCATTAAATAGAATCAGACCAAGAATACATGAAGATATAAGAGCTTTATCATGTACGTGTATGAAGACACGAAACTTACTCAGTCTATAACTAAAGTTATTATCTTAATAATTTGCATACAGATGATATTGTTTAAAGTGCTTACAAATATAAAATACAAACATGAAAATAAAAGACAAAAAGATGTTAGTTAAATAAATAGGTTCTGAGCTGGTGCTTAAATGGTTGAGTTGCTGTATAAGAGAGCCATGAATTATGATATTGTGGCAATTACAAGGAATTAGCTCACCATAGGACAGGATATTATAAATATTCTTGATACAAGATGCTTAGGGAAAACAGAAAGGAAAAGAAATATGGTGCTGCATGGCAGATTTGACACGGAATACTGCACGACCGGTAGGTATTCAATAATACCTAGTAGGGTCCCTGGAGTGCAAGAGAATGAGGGGAGATTTCATAGAGGTATACAAGGGCTATAGACAAGGTATATTGAAGCAGGTCATGGGTTAAGGGTGAATGGTGAAATGTTTAAGGGGAACATGAGGGGATCTTCTTCACTCAGAGGGTGGTGAGTGTAGAATGAGCTGCCAGCACAAGTAATGGATTTGAGTTTGATTTCAACATCTAAGAGAAGTTTGGAAAGGTACATGAATAGGAGGGGTATAGAGGGCTATGGTCCAGGTACAGGTCGATGGGACTAGGCAGGTTAATAGTTCAGCATGGACCAGATGGACCAAAGGGTCTGTTTCTGTGTTGTCATAGTCTGTGACTCTATAAAGCTTCTGGGTGTGTTGTGGGGTGACATTAATGGCAAAAGTCTGCAGGGAAATTAGAGAGCAGGATTATTTAGCAAACAGTGAGGAAATTGTACTCCTGGTTATAAGATTATAGGATACAGGAGCAGATGTAGGCCATTTGATCCATTTTTCTTCTCAGCCCCAATCTCCTGCCTTCTCCCTGTATCCATTCAGGCCCTGACCAATCAAGAATCTATCAAACTCTTCCTTAAATACACATACAGACTTCAGAGCTATCTGTGGCAACAAAATCCACAGATTCACCACTCTCTGGTTAAAGAAATTCTTCCTCATCCCCATTCCAAAAGGACACCCCTCTATTCTGACGCTGTATCCTCTGGTCTTAGACTCTCCCACCATAGGAAACATCCTCTCCACATCCACTCTATCAAGGCCTTTCACCATTCAATAGGTTTCAATGAGGTCATCCCTCATTCTTCTGAATTCCAGTTAATACAGGCCCAGAGCCAAATGTTCTTCGTATGATAAGCCATTCAATCCTGGAATCATTTTTGTGAACCTCCTTTCAACCCTTGCTCTGTTTCAGAACATCTTTTCTAAGATAAGAGGCCTAAACTCCTCACAATACTCCAAGTGAGGCCTCACCAGTGCTTTATAAAGTCTCAATATTACATCGTTGCATTTATATTCTAGTTTTCTTGAAATGAATGTTAATATCGCATTTACCTTCCTCACTACAGACTCAACCTGTGAATTAACCTTCAGGGAATCCTGCACAAAGACTCCCAAGTCCCTTTGCACCTCAGATTTTTGCACTTTCTCTCCATTTAGAAAATAGTCAACCCCTTCATTTCTTTTACCAAGGTGCATGACCATACACTTCCCAACACTGTACTCCATCTGCCATTTCTTTGCCCATTCTCCTAATATGCCTCAATCCTTCTGGTGGCCTCTCTACTTCCTCAAAACTATCTGTCCCTCCACCTATCTTTGAATTGTCTGCAAACTTTACAAAAAGCCATCAATTCCATCATTCAAATCAATATAATGTAAAAAGAATTGGTTTCAACCCAAAGCCCTGTGGACCACCACTAGTCTCTAGCAGACAACCAGAAAAGGCTCCCTTTATTCCCACTCATTGCTTCCTGCCAATCAGCCACTGCTTTATCCATGCAGGAAACTTTCCTGTAATACCATGGACTCGTAACTTGTTAAGCAGCCTCCAAGTACACAACATCAACTGATTCTTCTTTGTCTATCCTGCTTGTTATTTCTTCAAATATTTCTAACAGATTTATCAGGCATGATTTTCCCTTGAGGAGACCATGTTGACTATGGCCTATTTTATCATGTGCCTCCAAGTAACTCGAAACTACATCCTTAACAATTAACTCCAACATCTTCTGAACACTGAGGTCAGACTAACTTGCCTATAGTTTCCTTTCTTCTGCCTCTCTCCCTTCTTGAAGAGTGAGTGACATTTGCAATTTTCCAGTCTTCAAGAACCATTCCAAGTGATTCTTGAAAGATCATTACCAATGCATTTACAATCTCTTCAGCCACCTCTTTCAGAACTCCAGGGTGTACACCGTCTGGTCCAGGTGATTTATCTACCTTCAGACCTTTCAGTTTCTCAAGAACCTTCTCCCTAGGAATGGAAACTTCACACACTTCATGACCCCTGACAGCTGGAGTTTCCACCATACTGTTAGTGTCTTCCACAGTGAAAACTGATGCAAAATACTTATTCAGTTTTTCCACCATTTGCTGGTTCCCCATTACTACCTCCTCAGCATCAGTGGAGTGGTCTGATATCCACTCTCGCCTCTCCTGGACACGGTTCTGCTCCCAAAAATGTTCACCATCCAACAGGCTACAAGCTGGAATCGCAGCCAATGGGCAGAGTTCCAACACGGTAGAAGCTGTTGCTGCCTCAGGACAGACAAATCCATCCAAATGGTGTCACAAACATCCATTCATACAGCATGTGGGTTGGGGGGGGGGGTTAGATTAACCTCGGAAGGTTAAAAGGTTGACATTACATCATGGGCCGAAGGGCCTGTACTGTGCTCTAATGTTCTATCCACAGGCTGTACAGAAATCGGTTAGTAAATTCAGCCAGCTCCATCATGGACACTAGTCTCCCCAGTATCGAGGACATCTTCAAAAGGCGATATCTCAAAAAGATAGCATTCATCATTAAGGACTCTCGTCACCTAGGCCACGCTCTCTTCTTGCTGCTGCTATCAGGAAGAAGGTGCAGGAGCCTCAGAACTCACTCCACCAGATTCAGGAGCAGTTATTACCCCAGAACCATCAAACTCCTGAACTGGCCTCAACTCATGTCTAGATGACAGATGTTACCATGAGTTCTTGTGCCATCTCTCTGGCTAACTGCATTTTGTCTAGGAAAGACAATGCTCCAACCATTTTCTCAGGAGGACAACTTCACTGGGGGCTTTGCCTTCTCACCTCTCTCCTTACTGACCATGCATTAGCAGAAGGTTCTTCCTTTACCATTTCTGCTTCGAGTTGACCAAGAGAATCAGTACATCTTCCTCTGGTATGAGTGTGAGCAATTTTTTTTTTGTTTAAGATCAAAGAAGCAGCCTTCCTTGGCTTTTTCGATAACTTCCAAAACTGGGACATGTACACCAGCATTCTGATTTCCAAGTTTAATCATTAAAAAATCAGCAGGTATTCCCTTATCTCCTTGTGGGGAAACTGCTTGTCCCACGATTTAGAAATACATCACAGTAGCAGGCCCTTCTGGCCCAGCGAACCACCTAAATTCACCATCTGACCAATTAACCGACTAACCAGCACGTCTTTGGAATGTTGGAGGAAACCGGAGCATCTGAAAGGAACCCATGCAGACACGGAGAGAATGGACAAACTCTTCACTGACAGTGGCAGGAATTGAACCTGGGTCTAGGGTCATGCAAGGAAGAGTGATCCTTGATCACTGGGCTTGGGCTGATTATGGACAAAGCCATCTCGAGTATAAATACTCAGCTGGAAGAACTATAGTTTATTCAGTGCCAAGATGGATTGGACTATGAGCAACCCTTGAGAGGAAATGGTTTGGGTCCAGGCCAAGCAGAACAAACAAACTAAAATTCCCTAGATGATGAAAGAGATTCAAGTTTTTTTAAAACCCAAAGAATGGATGATGAGAGTACATTATAAGCTTGGAAACTGGGATGTACAGCAGATGTCAGTTTAAAAATTAAGACCATAAGGCATCGCCAGAGTTTGCTCTGCCAACCCATCATCGATGATTTAGTATCCCCCTCAACCCCTTTTTTTCCTGCCTTCTCCTTGCAACATTGGACACCCTGACTAACCAAGAACCTGTCAACACCTGCTTTAAATACACTCAGTGACCTGGCCTCCACAGCTGTCTGTGGCAATGATCTCCACAGATTCACCACCCTCTGGCTAAAGAAATCCCTCCTCATCTCTATTCTAAATGGACGTCCCTCTGTTCTGAGGCTGTGCCCCTCTGGTCCTAGACTCCCCCACTATAGGAAACATCCTCTTCACATCCACTCTCTCTAGACTATTCAATAGGTTTCAGTGAGATCCCACCCTCATTCTTCCAAACTCCAGTGAGTACAGGCTCAGAGCTCCTCATAAGTTAACCCTTTCATCCCCAAGATAATTCTTGTGAACCTTCTCTGGACCCTTACCATTGCCAAACAGCGATGAGGCCAAATACAGACACATCACACACCACGCATGTAGTTACAACCCAGCACATACACTCACTGAATAGTATCAGCCCAAGTCCCTGACAGGCATGGCCTGAAGATTGACAGGTTGGCATAAGGTGTGAGGAGCACGCTAATGTAACAACAGTATAATGTTACTGACACTACTATGTGTCAGTAAAGGTAAAGAGAGAAACAAGAGACAGCAAAGAGAATTGGCAATGAACAAGAAAGGGAATCAAGACAACTCTGGACAAAAGAATAGCACAAGGGGGGATTATACCCATTTACAGAGGAAAAGAGCAATGAATAGAGGTCTTAAGTATTCTTCATCTGCCTGTACAAGAGAAGATATTTATTTATGTAGAGATGCACCACAGAACAGGCACTTCTGCTCCTTTGAGCCACACTGCTCAGCAACTCACCAATATAACGCTAGTCTAATCACAGGATCATTTAGAATGATCAATTAAGCCATGAACCAGACTGTGGGAGGAAACCAGAGCACCCAGAGGAAACCCAGTGCCCACGACCTAGTAAAGTCATGATGGCTGAGGTAATGGTCAAGATGAAAACTGATAAACGGAAAATAAGAGACTATTAGATTGGCAACATGCACCATGATACAGTGAAAAGTTTGACTTGCATACTGTTCATACAGATCAGATCATTACACATTGCATTAAGTTTTAAAGGTTTATCAATGATCAAAGTACAGAACTCTGAAATCATTCAATTCACCAGGTATCTATGAAACCAAGAAAAGAAAGGCAGCTCGATCATCAAACCCCAAATCCCACCTCCCCATAAAAAAACAAAAACTGAACAGGTTCATCAACCTCCAAGTCCCTCCTCCCGCATAAAAAAACAACAAACAAAACAGATCAGACACATTAAACCCTAAATCCCCCATCCCAGACAAAAATAAACCCAAGAGCAAGTTAGAGCAAGATAAAACTATAACAATGCAGATTGCCATGTAACAGTTACAGAGAAAGTGCAGTGCAGGTAAACATAGGGAGGGAGATCAAAACCAGGCAGATTTTGATGAAGAAAGTTGATAACTATTACAGGCAGAGAGCATTCTGGTTTAATATGTGCACAGGTTTCTGAAGTATGGGATACAGAACCCAGGTTTAATAAATTATGCCTTCTAAGACCAAACAAATAAGGTCTAATCTAAACACGGGTTCAGCTCCAGCCCCCGTACAGCTTAGCAGAATGGCTTTGCACAAGAGAGACTTTGGTTATGTAGACAGACATTTCAAATTTAGGTTTAATTGCCATTCAACCATTCACACGAATACAGCTAAACGAAACATTGTTCCTCCGGGGACAAGGTGTAAAACACACGGTCACACACAGCACACAATTACAATCCAGCACGTACACTCACAGAATACTATCAGCACAAGTCTCTGAGAGGCATGGCCTGAAGGGTGACAGGTTGGCATAAGGTGTGAAGAGCTTGGTTATGTAAGACAGTACTACCTTACTGGCAACAGTGATACAAATATGTGAAAAGTGAGCAGTGCAGGATGAGAGTGTGTCTGCGAGTTGGGAGGTGGGAAGGGGACGCGGGGTGGCAGGGCATTCAGACTGTGTACAGGAGCGGGGCAGCAGAGTGTTAAGGAGTCCGGGGGAAGAAGCTGCCACCCAGCCTGACAGTCCTGTCTCTTAACCTGCTGTACTCTTTGTTCTCTTTAGAGAAGCTTGAAAGGAGAATTGTGAGGTGTGTATACAATTAGAATAAAGAGAACGATTCTCCCCTCCCACCTTGGCAACAGGATGAAGGAACAGAACATACACAATCATGGCATATTGGTAAAGAAAGAGATCTTTTCCAGCACAGTACTCACAACACAATCCACTGCCTGAAAATAAATTCAATTGTCATTTCATAAAGGCAGCACAATAGACTGAGGAACAAAAAGGTTCCAAGGATTTGGAGAAAGACTGGTGAACTGAGACTTAGAGAGCTGACGTGCCCTTTTGTGTTGTGAAGGTTCAAACGGCCAGACAAGCATAATCACTGTCAGGACAAACTGCTGGAGAATACTGATCACCCAACGTGACCAAACTGCTGGAGAATACTGATCACCCAACATGACCAAAGACTGGAGAATACTGATCACCCAACGTGACCAAAGACTGGAGAATACCGATCACCCAACGTGACCAAACTGCTGGAGAATACTGATTACCCAACGTGACCAAACTGCTGGAGAATACTGATCACCCAACGTGACCAAAGACTGGAGAATACTGATCACCCAACGTGACCAAAGACTGGAGAATACTGATCACCCAACGTGACCAAACTGCTGGAGAATACTGATCACCCAACGTGACCAAACTGCTGGAGAATACTGATCACCCAACATGACCGTAGACTGGAAGTGGCCAATTGTAACAAATCGGAAGCACCTGTGGTTTAGAAACACAGAAAACCTACAGCACAATACAGGCCCTTTGGCCCACAACGCTGCACCAAACATGTCCTTACCTGAGAAATTACCTAAGGTTATCCATAGCGGTCTATTTTTCTAAGCTCCATGTACCTATCCAGGAGTCTCTTAAAAGACTATCATATCCGCCTCCACCACCATCGCCAGCAGCCCATTCCACGCACTCACCACTCTCTGCATAAAAAACATACCCCTGACATTTCCTCTGTATCTACTTTCAAGCATCTTAAAATTGTGCCCTCTCATGCTAGCCATTCCAGCCCTGGGAAAAAGCTTCTGACTATCCACATGATCAGTACCTCTCATCATCTTATACACCTCTATCAGGTCACCTCTCATCCTCCATTGCTCCAAGGAGAAAAGGCCAAGTTCACTCAACCTATTCTCAAAAGGCATGCTCCCCAATCCAGGCAACATCCTTGTAAATCTCCTCTGCACCCTTTCTATGGTTTCCACATCCTTCCTGTAGTGAGGTGACCAGAACTGAGCACAGTATTCCAAGTGGGGCCTGACCAGGGTCCTATATAGCTGTAACATTACCTCTCGGCTCTTAAACTCAATCCCATGATTGATGAAGGCCAATGCACCATATGCTTTCTTAACCACAGAGTCAACCTGTACAGCAGCTTTGAGTGTCCTATGGACTCTGATCCCAAGATCCCTTTCCCCCACCAAGCCATTAGACCGACCACACACACACACTTCAATTTTTACTCATTTCTTTCTCAATTCCTGCTAAAACGTTGTTTACATTTACATCATTTATTATATTGTAATTGTCTTTTACTGTGCTTATTGTCTTGTTTACTGTTTTGTGCACTTTATGTAGTCCCGTGTAGGCCTGAAGTCTAGTGTAGTTTTGTGTTGTTTCACATAGTCTAGTGTAGTTTTGTGTTGTTTCACATAGTCTTTATGTAGCACCATGGTCCTGGAGGATCATTGTTTCGTTTTTACTGTGTACTGTACCAGCAGTTATGGTTGAAATGACAATAAAAGTGACTTGGCTTGACTCTGATCCTCCACACTGCCAAGAGGTTATCGAGACGAGGTTATTGCAACTTTTGTTTATCAGCAGAGGTCAGGGAATCTGTGGATTCATTGTGACAGTCGGCTGTGGAGGCCGTCATCGAGTATATTTAAAGCAGAGACTGACAGGTTCTAGATCAGTCAAGGTTACGGGGAGAAGGCAGGAGAATGGGGTTGAGAGGGATCATAAAAACAGTCATGATGGAATGGTGCAGCAGACTCGATGGGCCGAATGGCCAAATTCTGCTTCTATGCCTTATTGTCTTATGGACTAGTAAAATACGGAGCTTATTTAAAATCTATCTAACTGGTAAGAATGACTATGAGTAAACTTCAGATGTAGAGAACTTGCCTTGAAAAGCCGAGGGAATACGTCAGCCGGCTGCCCACGTATAACGTACAGCCGCAAGTTCAGCTCTCGAAGGCTGGCGTCAAGATCTTCCAGACACTGCAGCAGGAATCTGGTGAAACAAAGTTCCTAAATCATCTCTTTTATATTAAAACAGAAGCAAGATAAGAGTGACCCGGGCACCAGGTCCAGCCAGGGAAGAATTCAACATAGAATACAGGAGAATCAATTCTCTATTCATTTAGGCAAATAGAAGGGAAACCACTGAGTCCCAGTACCTGCATGCAGACCCTTACAACAGATACAAATATATTAGAGACTTCAAAACCAGATATTTCTAATTCTCCCTCAATGACTCAGCTTTGACAAACTTCTATCGATGCGTGGTAAAGAACATACTGACTGCTGCACAAGGGCCTGGTACAGGAACACCAATGGAGAAAACCTAGAAACAGTCATGGATACGGCCCAGCCCTCCCCACCATTGAGCACATCTACAAGGAGCACTGTCGCAGGAAAGCAGCATCCGTCATCAATGACCCCCACCTCCCACCATTCAGCACATGCTCTCTTCCCACTGCTCCCATCCGGAAGGAGGTACAGGAGCCCCAAGACCCACACCACCAGGATCAGGAACAGTTATCACCCCTCAACCATCAGGCTCTGGAACCAGAGGGGATAACTTCACTTGTACAACACTAAACTAATTCCTGAACCTATGGGCTCACAACATGTTCTTGATACTTTTGCCCATTTATTTGTTATTTTTTTTTGTGATTGCACAGTTTCTTGTTTTTTTTTTACATGTTGGAAAAACCACACAGACAAACAACCAATGATCCTGTGTTTCTTTGTATTTACTGCGAATGCCCGCAGAAAATAAATCTCAGGATGGGATACGCAAGGAGAGAAAATAGGGCTAAATACAGAAACATAATTAACCGCATTTAACATAGAACAGTACAGCACTGCACAGGCCCTTCGGCCCTCGATGCTGTGCCGACTTTTCATCTACTCTAAGATCAATTGAACACTTCCCTCCCACAAAACCCTCCAGTTTTCTATTATCCAGGTGAATATCTAAGAGTCTCTTAAATGCCCCTAATGTGTATCTGCCTCTGCCACCACCCATGGCGTGTCTGCACTGAGATTTTGACTGAGCAGTCCAATTTCACTGGGTAACATGATTTATGTATGACATACTTTGTCCTGTCTGGATGCAGCTGCCTTAATGGTTTTCTTTAAAATTACTTACCATACAGGTGCATATGACACCAAACTTAACTACACTCAGTGCCCAGCGCCTCCTGTGCATAATAAAGTGGTCACTGATGCTCTTCCACACACCACTGTTGTATTCATCGCCAGCATTTTATTTATTGCTCTTTCCTTGTTGCCCAACCTACTGCTGTGGGTCTGGAGCAAGGACGGCAGGATTCTTCCCCTAAAAGACGTTAGTGAACCAGATGGGTTTTTAACGACAATCGACATGGTTTCAAGATCATCAGATATTTTTATTGAATAGAAGTTCACCACCTGCTATGGTGGGATTCAAACTCATGTCCCCATCATATAACTGGGTCTCTGGATTACTAATTACCACTACACCAAACCTCCCCTTGAATTATTTGAACCAGTCTGGCTATCCTCCTCTGGCCTCTCTCATTAACAAGGCACGTTTGCCTGCAGCATGGCCTCTTACTGAATTTTTTTTTTGTTTTTCCACACCATTCTCTGCAAACCCTAGAGTTTGCTGTGTGTGAAAATCACAGGAGATAAGCAGTTTCTGAGATACTCAAACAACCTGTCCTGGCACTGCAATCATTCCACGGGTCAAAGTCATTTAGATCACATTTCTTCCCCATTCTGAACAGCTGAACCTCTTGACCATGTCTGCATGCGTTTATACATTGAGTTACTGCCATGTGATTGGCTGATTAGATATTTGCATCAACAAGCAGATGTACCTAGTAAAGTGGCCACTAAATGTATATCAAACTGTGCTGTCTTAACCCATCTTAAGATAGGCATGACATTAGGTAGAGGGATAGGGATTGGATATGTGCATAAAGGGAAGCTTTAAGATTTCCACATCCTCGCCATCCTTTATTGAACAACACAATCAAATGTACCAGGAACATGTTTTTCTAGAAAATATCACCTTGTGCATGCACCAGCTTCCCAACTTTCTTTCTGCAAAGTAAAGTTATGAAGGCGTTGGATCCTGATGTTTCGTCGATCCTGTACCTTCTTCCTGATGGCAGCAGCGAGAAGAGAGCGTGTTGTGAACGGTGGGGGTCCTCGATGATGGAAGCTGCTTTGCTGAACGCTGTGCTCTCTGCTGGACAGGGCCATATCCACGGTTTTCTGTGGGACAGTCCCTCTGCGGTTCGCCATGGAAAAGGGACTGAAAACATGGCTTTCATGAAGACACGTCAAGCTTCTTCCCCTCTCCTTCAACCCTTTACAATTTTTCTACTTTAATTTACATTGTGATGCAGATCCTGTTGAACTTCCAAATCCTTCAGAATCTGGTTAATATCACTGGTAAGTCATGAAATTTGTTGTTTTGCAACAGCAGTACTTGGCCAAAAACTATAAATTACAATAAGTATATCTCAAAAAATAAAGATAGATAAATAAAGTAATGCAAAAAGAAAACACAAGACTGAGGTAGTTCATTGTCTGTTCAGAAATCTGTTGGCGAAGGGGAAGAAGCTGTTTCTGAAAGGTTGAGTGTGTGTCTTCAGGCTGCTGTACCTCCTCCCTGATGACAGCAGTAAGAAGAGGCAGGTCCTGGGTGGTGGGGATCCTTGATGATGGATTTTGCTTTCCTGCGCTAGCACTGCAATAAGACAGCCACATTCAAATAATGCAATACCCACCACTGAAACTTAGAAGTTTCCAGAAAGATACAAAGGCAACTGCAACCATAAAATAAAATCCAACTGAACAGTTAAATGTACTAAAAGTTCAAGCATAAATTAAACTATAGTTAAAACTACAATTTTATAGTCCAATTCGACAAAGGTAACAAACATTTTCCAATCGTGCACTTTAATATCTAATTTCAGCTGCTAGTAACTCTGATCTCCAGCATAACAGGCCACTTTCTCATTCAGAGCCCGACAACCACTTCATGCAACTGTGAAAGGCTATCAACGCCCCTCTCCAAATGCTCCATTCTTAACTCAGTAGCTATAGGCCAGGAAAGAGCAACAAGTTCACTTTGGATCAACAATGCCCATCAACACTAATTTCCAAAGGCTCCAGTCTTAATTGAGATATAGTGCGGGATAGACCCTTCCAGCCCGACAAGCTGCACCCCAGGACCAATTAACAGTAGCTCTTTGGGTTGGGGGAGGAAACCAGAGCACCCGGAGGAAACCCATGCAGTCACGTGGAGAACACACAAGCTCCTTACTGACAGGGCTGGAATTGAACTCACAACAGCGTTGAAATAGTGTTGCACTACCTTGGTGCCCCCATCTAAGACCATAAGATATAGGTGCAGAATTAGGCCATTTGGCCCATCGAGTCTGCTCTGCCATTGCATCATGGCTGATTAGCCACAATATCCTACCTGCAGGAATGGGATGGCAAGGTAAGCTCTCCTGATAGTGGTGGAACAGTGGCCACATGTGGTGGGTCCTCCAGTTCCACAGGTGATAGGTTGGTGGTGGTTGGTCAGAGATCTCTTCAAGCCGGCCTGGTTGAAATCCCCTGCAATGTTCGGGAAGGCTTCAGAGTGTGCAGTTTGATCCCTGCAGATCTTGATGCTCTTCTCCTCCAGTGCCTGCCTGACATTGGCCAGGGTGTGATGTACACTGCTACCAGGATGATGAGTGAAACTCCCTTGGCAGACCCTTGACTACTAGATGTACAGGACAGAGACAGAACCGGCACATCTGTGTACCACAGTGAGTTTACCATAAAACACATTCCCCCCCCCCCACCTCCATGTCTCGTCTATGCAACGTATGGTAAAGCCTTTGGGCTGAACGGTGCATCCAAAATGGAGGGGGTGAGCCACGTTTCAGTGAAGCAAAGTACACAGCAGTCCCTGATGTCCCTCTGGTACTGTAATCCTTCTCTGAGGTCTTCAATTTTATTTTCCAGAGACTGTACGTTCACCAGCAGGGTAGTGATGAGAAGCATCTCTAAGGGGTCTGTGCTGCAATCTAACTTGCAGCCCAACACTGGTTCCTTGTTTTCTTTCTCATAAAGTAAAACTGCACTCGTGACCTGAGCCTGCAGTTTGGGGTCTGCCGATTTTGAAGATTGATAGATTTTTAAAAAGTCTTAAAACAATGTAGTACCCACGGCTGTGATTGTGGATTTCAGCTGTAGTCATCCAAAATAGGAATATTTGATGGTTCCCATGGGAGCTGCACACAGAATTGCAACCATCTTGGAACATCAATTCTAACACGAATGAATTAAATTTGAGGAGGTTTGATATGTCACCAACGACTCTCATAAACTTCCACAGAAGTATCGCAGAGAGCATTCTAACTGGTGGCATCATCGTCGGATATGGGGGTGGGAGGGCTCTGTACAGGATCAGAAAAAGCTACAGAAAGTTCCAAACTCAGTTAATTCCATCATGGGCACTGGCCTCCCCAGCATTCAGGGCAACTCCAAAGGGCGATGCCTCAGAAAGGCAACGTCCATCATTAAGGACCCTCATCAACCAGAACATGCCCTCTTCCCATTGCTACCATCGGACTGGAACTATGAGGAGCCTGAAAACATATACCACCGTTTTAGAAACAGCTTCTTCCTCTCTGTCATCTGATATCTGAGTGGACAATGCAGCCATGAACACTACCTCAGTATTTTTGCTTTCTATTTGCACCTCTATTAAATTTTGTTATATACGTATTTCTTATTTAATGTATAGTTTGTTGTTCATATTGCACTGTACTGCTGCTGCAAAACAACAAATTTCATGACTTACGTCAGTGATATTAAACCTGATTCTGATTCTAAAACAATATTCTCACCCATTCTGTGAGGATTAAAGATGCTAAAGTGCTTCAAATCAGATCTGGCTCTCTCTACTTGTTTACGTTACTAAGTAAAGCATCAGACTGTCATAGCCATAAAATAGCACACACTCTGGCTGTCTGCCAAACGGCATCATTAAATTGTTTGATTGGTGTGAACATGGGGATTTTAGACTTCAGAAAAGTACTTAAGCTGTATATTCTCTGAGTAATGTGACTCAATAATTATGACTAAATTTAGCCCTCTGAACAGATTGTGTTATTTTCCTCAAATCCTTTATTTGGTCTTCTTCGATGCACATATAATTGCGTTATTTACCGTGTTATTTCGAACTTTCAAATATCAGGTTCAATTTCGTTTTGTTTTATACTCACTAAATAAACTTTATTCCAATTTATTCTTCAGCCCTATCAGGTTCCTTCTTTGTCAGACCTTTACCTCTTCCACCCAGCACCTTCCAGATTACTTCATCCCCTTCATCTCCCTCTAACTTGTGGTAATTTCTACCCCTCTACCCCTTCTCTCTTCTCAGTCCCCATTCTGCTTTCCTCTCACCCCTTCTCTTCACCTACCTATCACCTTCCTCTTCCCTCCCTTTCGCTCATCATCCACTCTCTTCTCCTCTCAGATATCCTCAGGCATATACATCTTCCACTTATCACCTCTCCCTCCCTCCATCACCTGCTGTTGTGTATTTAATATTTCAGTAATATTGTAAATATATTGTTACGCCAAGTATTGTTGTTTAAATAATTCATTATGGGTTATATGTAAAAGTACATGAATGGCAAACGTCATTACACCTCTGCGTCATAAGTGTGTGAGTCTCACTAAAAGCAAAAAAGGAAACCGTACATGTTCTCCCAGGCTCCTGACTTTTTCTTTCAATTAGTTTTATACTTTAAAGTGACAAAACAACAGTGGCAATGAGGAAATTTTGAATGAACCTGAGATGACTACTTACAGGTTGAAGCACAGCCAAGTGTTTGAGTTAAAAAAAACAAATTTCAGCAGCATATTTTTCTTCCCCTTCATAAGAGGAGAAAGACTTTCAGTTAAATAAAATGCAGAAAATGGAGGAATTCACGGGTTCATAAACAGTGAGTTATCATCGTTTTGTGCAGTGTTGTATGACGTAGGCAATCATGGTCTCATAACCATGATTATTCTTGGCAAATTTTTCAATGCAAAACTTGCAGAAAATGTAAGATACTTACAAGGAGCATACCAGGCAGACAAGAATAAATTGACTACACAGGGACATGATAAAAATACAAAGTCAAGTAGCAGTTTCAAAAAGAGCACCAATCTGCATGCCAATGATAATAATGAGAATGACACAGGACTGAGATTTACAATGTGAAAACTTACAGGAGACGACCAATATGGCTTACTCCAGAAGTGAATGGCAAATTAAAATGGAATTGGACACCAGCTTGACTGTTTCACTCAACAAAATGAGTCTGAATAGCATTTCAAAGATACCTGCAAATATGCAACTAAGAACTTACACTGGAGAAAACAATTGAACACAGCGATGATGCACAAGAATCACACAAGTGTGCTGAGAAAATTCAAGCAGTGGTGGATGCCCCAAGGCCAAAGGATGTGTCATAGTTGTGGTCCTTTTTAGGATTTGTCAATTACCACAACAGGTTCCTGCCAAACCTGACTACTGTGCTCCACCCCTGAATTCATTGCTACAGATCGGGAAGAAATGGCAATCAACAAAGCTGTGTAAGGTTGCTTTCAAATAGACTAAGGAAATGGTGACGTCAAACACTCTACTCACACATTATGACCCACATTATCCAGTGAAGCTGGTCTGTGATGCCTCACCTTATGGATTAGGTGCAGTCATGTGAATGTTATGAGTGATGGAAGTGAACGCCCCATAGCCTTGGCATTATGTTCCATTACCACTGCAGAGGAAAATGACCCACAGATCGATAGAGAGGCCTTGAGTTTGGTGTGGGATACAAAATATTTGAACCAGTATTTGTGCGGTAGCGGGTTTACCCTCATTACTGGTCATCAACCATTGGTGTCCGTTTTCAGTCTGAAGAAGGATGTTCCACTAACAGCAGCAGGGATGGGCTCTGTTTCTTGAAGGGCACAATTACAATACCAAACTGAAGAAGATGGCTAATCACGCAAAAACTGATGGATTGTCCTGCTTACTCTTTAAAAAGGAAATAACAGAAACATTTACAAGAGGACTGTCCTTAACATATTCTTCCCAATGCAAATCGAATGTTTCCCTGTTACTGCAGAGATGATCCAAAGGGAAACCAGAAAAGAGGCCACATTGTCTAAGGTCTACATGGCCACCCAAAATGGCTGCACTGTGCAGCAGAAACCCCAGTTCCATCATTTTCACCAGTGCCAGGATGAACTTGCCTTTGACTGAGGTTGCATTATGTGGGGATTGAGAGTTGACCCATCCAAGCCGAGAGCTGACGTGTAGGAGGAGCTATCTGCCAAAATGAAAGGACTGGCTCAAAGCTTTGCTTGGTGGCCCGGTATAGATCAGCAGACTGAGCAGCTTTGCTGTGTACTGTTCAGGGTGCTAATGCATTCAGAGAAGAAAGGTGTCCAGAGCTGTCAGAACCACCTCCTGCAGCCTCAGAGTCAGCTCCTACAACCATCACAGAGGAGGGCCCAAGACCCGAGAACTGTTTCAAAGCCACAAGTCTCATCTGCCAAGCAAAGTAGCTCTACCTTGTCAGGAAGTATGTTATCCAAGAGTAAAATCCTCCACAATGATTAAATATTGACGTGGAATGGGGTAAAATTTACTCTGCTGTGGATATCTATATAGTAGTCTTACTGAATTATATATACACACACGCACACATTCTTTATATAGTTGGAGTTTATAGCTAAGCAGAGAGGAGTGTTGTGTATTTAATAGTTCAGTAATATTGTTAATATATTTGATTAAACATTGTTATATAATTCATTAGGGGTTATATGTAAAAGTATGTGAATGGCATACATCATTATGCCACCACGTCGTAAGTGCACACCTCTCTGAAAGAATGAAGACAAAACCATACATGTTCTCCCAGACTCCCATCTTTTAATTCCAATTAGTTTTATGTTCTAGAGTTACAAACCATTACACCTGCCCCACCTTCTTATTTTGGCTCTGGCCCCTTCCTTTCTAGTTGTGAAGAAAGGTCTCAGGCCAAAACATCAACTGTTGAGGGGAAGTGGTTGTTACTGACCCTGGTCTATGAATACAGATTTCTATACCTCCTGCCTGATGGGAGCAAAGAGAACCTATAATGGCCTGGATGGTGGGGATCTATGATTGATAGTATGGGTGGAGAATGTATATTAGACTACACCACAGATCTGGCTCCCCTCTTACCTCTTCTCACCTACCTCTGGTTCCCCTCCTCCTTCCCATTCTCCCATGGCCCACTGTCCTCTCCTACCAGATTCCTTCTTCACCAGCACTTCACCTTTTCCACCCGTCACCTCCCAGCTTCTTCCTTCATATCCCTCCCCCTCAACTAGTCTCACCTATCACCTGCCAGTTGGTACTCGTCCTCCAGCAACCCCCCCTCCCGACATGCTTCTTATTCTGGCTTCTTCCCCCTTCCTTTCCAGTCCTGATGCCTTGCTCTAGATTGCCAGCTTCTGCATTATCTTGTGTGTTTAACATTCCTTTCAATTTAGAATTGCATACCAACTGCATTAAGAGGTAACACACACAAAATGCTGCAGGAACTCAGCAGGTCAGGCAGCATCTGAGGAAATAAACGAACAGTTAGGTATTTCAGGCAGAGACTCTCCATCAGGGCTCTTTTTCTTGCAGTCATTCACAATAAATACAAGAAACACAATAAATCACTGAAAGACTGGAGCCAACAGGACCAACAAACAACCAATTTGTAGAACACTACTGACTATGCAAATACAAAAAGAAATAAAATACAGAAATAATAGTAATAAATAAATAAGCAATGAATATTGAGAACATCAGAGTCCTTGAAATTGAGCCCATAGGTTGTGGGAACAGTTCGGTGATGGGACAAGTGAGGTTTTTACCTCTGGTTCAAGAACCTGATGGTTGAGGGGTAATAACTGTTCCTGAACCTGGTGGTGTGGGTCCTGAGGCTCCTGTACCTTCTTCTTTAAGGCAGCAGCGACAGGGGAATGGCCTGGATGATGGGGGTTCTTGATGATGGATGTGGCTGTCCTGTGACAATGCTCTGTGTAGATGTGCTCAGAGGTGGAACTCCCACTTCCTCGTGTCAAATTTCATCTGCTGGTGGGTGAGTGGAGGGAGTTGGTGAGGGACTCTGATTACATCTCTCTACTTATCAGGTCTAGAGCCTCCTGTTCTTGCTTTCTTCGTACATCTACCACTTTCAAACACCAATGCATATTCAACACCAGATCTCTCTGCTCCTACACAGCCACGTGGAAATTGTTTTGTGCCGGTATTCAGATGGTAACACTCCTTACTTCATCAAGGATCCAATGCAACTGAGAACTGTTTTACAATATTTGATAACGTGGTACTCAGACCTGCTCTGAAAACATATCACCTGTGGTATTGTTTATGTGGCTCCTAAGAGTTGCCTACAGTGGATTCCAGTTAATTGGACACATTGGGACCAATTTAGTGGCTACCCCAATTAGCCAGAGTGTCATGGAAAGTTAAAGATATAACAAAGACATACTGAGTAACAAAACTATGCATTTAAGTGAAACTACTTAACAAATTAGAATACTATCAATACTACTGCAGTACTATAAAATAATGTGTTAGTTCCTGATAGTTATCAAAGGACGAATTCATTCAGTGTACGCAATGAATAAAGTCAGCATAAATAATGGACTGCCTTCATACTATGCTGTCGACGACTGCATCCTCCAAATCTTCATTTTCATTGTAAAATTCAAGATAATAGTCAATACATTCAAATTCTTCACAGTTCCTAACTTGAAGTAGTGAAATTGTTTCATTTTCAGCCCTGGCTGTTTCTGGCATCTTTAAGCCTCAACACTTGGAATTAGTGAGCAGAACAGTTCTGAATTACCTTACTGCTTATTTCATGCCAAC
Source organism: Mobula hypostoma (assembly GCF_963921235.1). Taxonomy (NCBI): domain Eukaryota; kingdom Metazoa; phylum Chordata; class Chondrichthyes; order Myliobatiformes; family Myliobatidae; genus Mobula; species Mobula hypostoma. The sequence continues at coordinate 122,904,415 of NC_086099.1, read as the reverse complement.
CATCAGTGACAAAAATAACTACTTTTTGAACACAATCACACACAATTGACGCTGTTTAAAAACTGCTCACTTGAAGCATGGTTGTCTAACAGCCACAAGAGTATGTGCAACTGACGTTAGTTAGAATCTGATCAGCAACGGTCTCCTACCCAAATTAAGCAACATGGTATCCCAAATAAACCAACAGAACCTTGGCTATTTCCTCGATTAGTTTTTGTTCCTCAAGAGTGGTCTCAAATAAGCAGCTGCCCTGATTAACCAATGGCTGAGTTAACCAGCATCCATTCCATTTCATAATAAGCATACAAGGAAAAAAAGTAACTTTCATATGTTTGCACATCATGTTAGTTAAACTTAGGAGATTTACCATGGCGTCCTTCACAGCAAGCTGGAGAATATTGATTTCGTTTGGACACTTCATTAATTAGAACGGATTTCAAACTTTGATCAGTCTCTCCAACACCTACACCACTAAATATGGAACCAATCACTCTTTGATCCAATGAATATTCCCCCCACCTAACACTCCCACCCTTTCCCCACAATATCACCCCTCTGCAATAGACCCATCCAGTCATCAAACTCCACAGTATTTCAGTGGCCCACTATTTTAATGCCCATCCCTGTTCCCATTCCGATATGTTAGTCCATGGCCTCCTCTTGTGCTAGGACGAGGCCACTATCCGGTTGGAGGAGCAACACCTCATGTTCTGTCTAGGTAGCCCCCATCCTGATGGCATAAACATTGGTGTTTCCAACCTCCATTAATTTTTTCCCTACCCTCTTCTTCCATTCCCCACTTTGCCTCTTACTTCTTCTCCTCACCCACCTATCGCCTCCCCTTGGTGCCCCTCCTCCTTCCCTTTCGCCCATGGTCCACTTCCTTCTCCTATCAGATTCCTTCTTATCCAGCCCTTCATCTTTCCCACAGATCACCTCCCGACTTACTACTACATCCCCCTCCTCCACACACCTAGCTTCACCTATCAGCTTCTAGTTTGTCCTCCAACCCCTCCCATCACCTTCCTATTCTGGCATATCCCCCTTTCTTTCCAATCCTGATGAAGGGTCTCAGCCTGAAACACTGACTGTTTATTCCCCTCCATAGATGCTGCCTGACCTGCTGAGATCCTCCCAGTATTTTGTGTGTGTTGCTCTGGATTTTCAGCATCTGCAGAATCTCGTGTGCATAATATTGCACCTAGAAAATCTAATGTGTGGTGACTTGTGGGCTGCCCTCATCACATTGTTGAGTTATGCTGGTTGCTGATGCAAAAGACTTATTTCACTGTCTTTTGATGTACATATGATAGATAAATGAATCTGAAATAAACAACATTGCTCTAAAGACATCCTATACTCAGTACACCTGCTCTTTTAATCTAAATCAGCCATTCATGTGGCGCAAACTCAATGCATAAAAGCATGCAGACATGGTCAAAAGGTTCAGTTGTTGTTTAGAGCAAACATCAGAATGGGGAAAAATGTGATCTAGGTGACTTTGACTGTGGACTGATTGTTGGTGCCAAACGGGTGGTTTAAGTATCTCAGGAACCGCAGATCTGAAGTTTTCATACACAACAGTCTCTTAAGTTTACAGAGAATGATGCGAGAAACAGGGGGAAAAAAAACATCTGGTGAGTGGCATTTCTGTGGGTGTAAAACACCTTGTTAATGAAAGAGGTCAGAGAAGAATGGCCAGACTGGTTCAAGCTGACAGGAAGGTGACAGCAACTCAAATAACAACATGAGAACAGTGGCGTGCAGAAGAGCTTCTCTGAATGAAAAAGTCATTGAAGCTTGAGGTGATTGGGTTACAGTGGGAGACCACACTGAGTTCCACACCCATGGTTACTTTATTCGGTAAACTCCTGTACTTAATAAAGTAGCCACTGAACGTATATAGGAACAATTTCTGAGAAAGAATTCCAGTCACACCTACAGCTACTATTGACTACATGAATATTACTATCTTAATATCATTCATTGAACACTTCCAGTTCAACTGTACTCCATTAATCACCAGGGTAGTTTAAAAAGCCAACCTGCAGCAGACCAAGCTGTCCATTCTGAATGTGTACTCCAACATTGTTCTAGAGATTCTCTATACCAGAGAACAGTATCTGCTTTCAATGGTGGGGGAAAATGTGGACGCACTCACAGAAGAGTTTAGCACACAGAAGTGAACTTTTCCAAACTTTCCCTACAAGTTAGACAAATTAATCTGAATCAGTCTAGATCTGGGCATCAGTGCAGTGAAGCGGTTAGTGTGACAGTATTACACCTCGGGGCATCAGAAGATGGTGTACAATTCTGGTGTAAACTATAGGGGGTTTGTACGCCCTCCCCATTGAATGCATGGGTTTCCTCCAGGTCCTCCCATAGTCGAAAGATGTACTGGTTAGTAGGTTAACTGGTTATTGTAAATTGCCCTGTGATTAGGTTAGGGTTGAATCAGCAGTTTGCTGGTGGTGTGGCTCAAAGGGCCGATTCCACATTGTATCTTCAAATAAATCAATAAAGCAAAAAATGTTCCAAGTACTCAGAGGGACTGGCAGTATCCAGGTGCTCTGGGCCTGATCCACTGGAGTTTAGAAGAATGGGTGGGGATGTCATTGAAACCTATCAAACATTCAAAGGCATAGAAAGAATGGATGTGGTGAAGATGTTTTCGATAGCGGGAGAGTCTAGGATCAGAGAGCACAGCCTCAGAATGGAAGGACATCCTTTTAGAACAGAGATGAGGAAGAATTTCTTTAGCCACGGCTGGTGTCTCTGTGAAATTCATTGCCACAGACAAAGTCACTGAGTATATTTAAAAGTGGAGGTTGTTGGGTTCTTGATTAGTCAGGGTGTCAAAATTTTTGGGGGAGAAGGCAGGAGAATGAGATTGAGAGGGATAATAAATCAGCCATGATGGAATAGCAGAGCAGACTTGACAGGCAGAATGGCCAAGTTAGAAATAACCAAATTCCAATGAGAAAGTTAAAGTCTAGGCTTCCATCATGTAGAGGTGTAATTGCCACTGCAGACTCACTGAGGTAATTGAGTTCCTGTTCTCACCAGGGAAACTGTGAATGACAAGTTAACCATTCATACTGAATTAAAAAAAACACAACTCATTCTAACACAGTGTCTTCAACCTGCAATACCAAATATCCCTCTTTGCGGATGCTGCTCCAACTGTTGAGCATTCAGAGCATTTTAATTTTAATTTTGAAACAAAGGGTTTAAAATAATTATTATAAACACAGTCCATTGGATGCCAGATCTGTGCCCTGTCAGAGTTAAAGTATACATGTCACCATATACAACCCTTGGATTTATTTTCTTGTGGGCATGCACAGTAAATACATGAAACACAACAGAATCAATGGAAGACCTCACTCAACAGGATGCACAATCAACCAGTGTGGAGGAAGACAACAAACTGTCCAAATACAGAGACCCACGCCAGTGGTTGCGTTTCCCTCAGCGCAAGCTCCACCCTCCTTTTTTGGTCATGAGCTCTGATTGGTCAGTGTCGTGAAACAGCCCCGCCTCCTTCCCTTTCATGAGAAACAGCAGCGAATCTGCAACCCCCCCCCCCCCCCCAGGACAGATGTCAGAACACTCGCCTCATACAGATGCAAAGATTACATTTCTGTGAATCCCCGCAAAAAAAAGTCTCAGGGTAGCATATGGTGTCATAAATATACTTTGATAAATTTATATTTGATGCTCTTCGTTGGTCGGGGTCGACCATTGCTGTCTACGTGATACACAGACCTGGGCAGTACAGTATGGACAGTACATGTTGCCCATGTAGCAAGCTCCCGCTCTTCACGTAGCTGATCAATCTAAAGGAACGGCAGGGACCGATACAGTTTGGTACCAGCGGCGTCACGAAGTTGCCCGTCAGCACGGAACTGAACGTGGGACTGCCTTAGGGACTCCAGCTCCGGATTTTCCCCTCAGGGTTTACTCCCAAAGTCTTCCCCATGACTGGGTATAACCACAAGGCAGCGGAGGTTTGAGATCAGAGTTTTCCCTCTCCTAGATGAGCTACCAAGAACGGCCGAAGAACCCCATCTGCCCGAAGCGACTGGTTTTAAAGGTCCCACTAACCCGCCTTTGCCCCTTCTCCTGTCAGTAGAAACGGTTCCGCCGGGCTTAGTGGCTAAGCAGGTGCTGAACTTAGCTGTCAGAAGCTATTTGAGACGGGTGTCATTGGGAACATTTAATAGTTTGTGGGAGCTTGTCCCCACTATCACCCCGAGCTATTACAACCTGAATAAAGCTCAGGGTAGTACATGGTGACATGTATGTACTTTGATAATAAATTTACATTGAACCTTTGAAAACTGAATGAAGCGCCTGCTTGATGCGATAGCACACGGAACAGCCTCATTAATAAATGGTTTATATAACTGGCCCAGTTTCAAGCTGCCGCTGGCAACAACTACGCAGAGACTATTCGAGCTGAGTTCACGTCCTAGCGAACCTCGGGAGAGGGTGGGGGGAGACACACACTCACCTCCAGCGGTTCACCCCAACACTGGACGAGCCGGCGAACCAAGGGTCGAGGATGTAGACGCAGCAGACGGTGCTCGCTCCCCGCAAAGCCTCCCTCAGCGCCGGGTTGTCGTGTAGCCGCAACCCCTTGCGGAACCAGTGCATGGAGTGGGTAGCCATCCTTTCCTTTCGCGATCACCAACGCTGATGTCCGGCACTACAGCCCCGGCGAATCCCCATAGTCTAACCCCCCGCGCATGCGCCCTCGCCTCCCGGCCCGGCTTCCCGCAGCGCAAGTCCACGCCCCCTGCCGTGGTTCCGCGCCCCGATTGGTTAATAGCTGGAACGCGACCCCGCCCACTTCTTTCATTCAGAAGTCGGCCGTTTCCGTGTCGACTTCTTCGGCAAGGACTCTTCAGCCCGGCCGCACCAATGGCCCCTTTCCCCATCTTCAACCCTCCTCATCTCCCTGGACTGCCGCTCTGGTCTTCCGCCTGCTCTGGATCTCAAACTCCCGAGGAGAAATTAAGCATCTCGACTTTAACACTCCACTAATTCTAACCTCATTCCTCCTGACTGCGCTGCTCAACACTCTCTCCGCACTAATCCCAACCTCACCATCAAACCGAGGTTTGCTGTAGTAGGCTGGCGGACTGACCTTGCTCTTACTTACCCCTTGAACAACACTCCTAAGGAACATTCGGCTATTGTCAACCGCACCATCACCAACCTCAACGACTCTCAATGGGTTTCCCATCCACCGCCACCAACCTCATAGTTCCCTTATCCCGCACCTCCCGGTTCTACATCCTACCCAAGATCCATGAACCTGCCTCTCCAAGCAGACCCATTATTTCTGCCTTCTCCTGCCCCACGGAACTTATGTCTGCATACCTGGACTGTTTTATCCTCCCTGGTTCAGTCCCTTCTTACATACATTCGTGACACTTCATCTGCTCTCGATCGCTTCAATGACTTCAAGTTCCCTGGCCCCGAAAGTCTCATTTTCACTATGGATGTCCAGAGATACACCTCTATCTCCCATCGGAGGGTCTTAAGGCTCTCCGTTTCTTTCTGGACAACAGACCCAACCAGTTTACCTCCACCACCGCTCTCCTCCATCTGGCAGAGCTGGTCCTCACGCTCAATAATTTTTCCCTCGGCTCCTCCCACTTCCTTCAAACCCAAGGTGTAGCCATGGGCACTCGCATGGATCCCAGCTATGCCGGCCTTTTCATCAGCTACGTGCTGCAGTCTACACCGGCATCGCTCCCGAACTCTTCCTACGCTACATCGACGACTACATAGGTGCTGCTTCCTGCACGCGTGCTGAGTTCGTCGATTTCATCAACTTTGCCCCCACCTTCCACCCAGCCCTCAAATTTACCTGGTCCATTTCCGACACCTCTCTCTTCCTTTTCTCGATTTCTGGAGACGGTCTATCTACCGTTATCTTTTATAAACCCGCTGACTGTCACAGCTATCTTAGTAAACCTCTTCCCATCCTGTCAGTTGTAAAAATGCCAGTCCTTTCCCTCCGTCTCCGCCGCATCTGTTCTCATGATGAGGCTTTTCATTCCAGAACAACCAAGATGTCCTCATTTAAAGGAAGAGGCTTCCCTTCCTCCACCATCAACGCTGTCTGCACCGAATCGCTCCAATTTCGCGCCCGTCTGCCCTCACCCCATCTTCCCGCCACCCTACCAGGGATAGGGTTCCTCTTGTCTTCACCTACCAGCCCACAAGCCTCCGTATTCAGCACATAATTCTCTGTAACTTCCGGCATCTCCAACGGGATCCCACCACCAAGCACTTCTTTCCCTCAACCCCACTTTCCGCAAGGATCGCTCCCTACGCGACTCCCTTGTTCATTCGTCCCTCCCCACTGATCTCCCTCCTGGCACCTATGCTTGCAAACGGAACAAGTGCTACACCTCCCCTACTCCTCCTCCCTCGCTACCATTCAGGGCCCGAAACAGTCCTTCCAGATGAGGCAACACTTCACCTGTGAGTATGTTGGGGTCACCTACCGTGTCTGCAGCTCCCAGTGTAGCCACCTCTATATCGGTGGCACCCGACGTAGATTGGGAAAACCGCTCCGCTGAGCGCCTTGGCTTCATCCTCCCAGTCGCCACTCATTTCAATTCTACTTGCTTTTCCCATTCAGACATGTCTGGCCACCTACAGTCGCGATGAGGAAACACTCAGGGAGGAGCTTCACCTTATATTCCATTTGGGTAGCCTCCAACCTGATGGCGTGAACATTGACTTCTCTAACTTCCGATACTGCCCCCCACCCCCTTCACCACTCTCCATTCCTGTTCGCCTCTCTCACCTTCTCTTCTTACCTGGCCATCGCCTCCCTCTGGTACTCCCCCTCCCCATTCCCCTTCTTGCACGGCGTTTCATCCTCCCCTGTCAGATTCCCCCTTCTCCTGTCTATCTCTTCCACCAATCAGTTTCCCATCTCTTTACTTCCCCCTCCCCCGGTTTCACCAATCACCTAGAACTTATTCCTCCCCACCCCCACCATCTTACTCTAACCTCTTCCCCTTCCTTTCCAGTCCCGATGAAGGGTCTCGGTCAGATACATCTTCAGTTTATTCCCCTGCATAGATGCTGCCTGATTTACTGTTCCTCCAGCACGTTGTGCGTATTACTCATTCAGATTAAAACCAGAGCTAGCTCCCGCCCCTGTTATGGTTCCGCGCTCGGATTGGTGAGTGGCTGGAGAAAGGCCCCGCCTCTTTCCGCCTTCCAGGTTAAAATCCACGCCCCCGGTCGTGTTTCACTCAGCGCGAGCGCGCCCTTCCTTGTTGGTTCCGTGCTCCGATTGGTCCCCACTAACACCTCCTTGCGCGATATCCCGCCCCTCTGTTTGACTCCATGCTCCGATTGGTCAATGCTGGAAAATGGCCCGCCTTCTCCCACATTCCAGATTGGAAGGGCTTTCTTGTACCTTATCAGCAGTGTAATTATGAGTTGAGTTATTGAGCGAGTTTAGAATAAGAGAACCATCAGTGAACGTGAATGTAATATGATGGAGGTACAATATGTGAAAATCAGGGATGTAGATAGTCTAAACAGCAGGGAATTTCTCCAAACACAGGAAGTGCTGCAAGTGCTGGAAATCCAGAGTAACGCACACAAAATTTTGGGGGAACTCAGCAGGTCAGGCAGTATTTATGGAGAGGAATAAACAGTCGATGTTCCAGGCTGCGACCATTTATCACCAATATTCTCCATTAGCGCATATGAACGAAGCTAGTGGACCTGAACATCAAGTTTATTATCACGGGTATATATAAAACATAGGTATTATCCCTCTCAACCCCATTCTCCCACCTTCTCATCGTAGCCTTTGACGCCCTGACTAATCAAGAACCTGTCATGCTGCACTTTAAGTATACCCAATAACTTGACCTTCACATCAGTCTGTGGCAATGAATTCCACATATTCACCATTCTTTGGCTACAGAAATTCCTTCTCATGTATGTTCAAATGGGATGTCCCTCTATCCTAGGGCTCTTCTACTACGGAAAACATTCCCTCCACTTCTATTCTGTCTAGGCCTTTCAACGTTCATTAGACTGCAATGAGATCCTCGTTCATTGGTCTAAATTCTAGCAAGTACAGTCCCAGAGACATCAAATATTCCTCCCATGTTCATCATTTCATTCCTGGGATCATTCTCATGAACCTTCTTTGGACCCTGTCCAATGCCAGATCATCCTTCTTAGACAAGGGGAAGGGGCCCAAAACTGCTAAAAATAGTCTGGTCTGTCCAATTCCTTATGAAGCCTCAGCACTGCATCCTTTCCCTTATATTCCAGTCCTCTCACAATGAATGTGAATATTTCAGAATGGATAATGGTTTCCAATCTGCTCAAATTCTTCCACAAGTTCCTTGGAATTTAGTTATAAACAAGTGCTGAAAGCAAGTATTGCTTTAAGGTTAGACTACAGTGTAGGAAAGGGATAGTTCAAAGAAGTTAGCAATACAGCAGGCAACACCAAAATTACTGTACGTGGTAGTGGTACCATTTACAACCTTGAGATATGTTATATCAATATTTATATAAAGGAACACATACCAATCCTCATAGAGGGATCAGAAGTGGAGAGAGTGAGCAGCTTCAAGTTCCTGGGTGTCAAGATCGCTGAGGATTTAACCTGGTCCCAACATATCGATGTAGTTATAAAGAGGCAAGACAGCGGCTGTACTTTATTAGGAGTTTGAAGAGATTTGGCATGTCAACAAATACACTGAAAAACTTGTATAGTTGTACCGTGGAAAGCATTCTGACAGGCTGCATCATTGTCTGGTATGGGGGGTGGGGGGCTACTGCACAGGACCGAAAGAAGCTGCAGAAGGTTGTAAATCTAGTCAGCTCCATCTTGGGTACTAGCCTACAAAGTACCCAGGGCATCTTCAAGGAGCAGTGTCTCAGAAAGGCAATGTCCATTATTAAGGACCTCCTGCACCCAGGGCATGCCCTTTTCTCACTGTTACCATCAGGTAGGAGGTACAGAAGCCTGAAGGCACACACTCAGCAATTCAGGAACAGCTTCTTCCCCTCTGCCATCCGATTCCTAAATGGACATTGAATCTTTGGACACTACCTCACTTTTTTTAACTACACAGTATTTCTGTTTTTGCACTTTAAAAAAAATCTATTCAATGTACATAATTGATTTACTTGTTTATTTATTATTTTTAAAATTTTATTTATTATTTTTTTCTCTGCAAGATTACGTATTGCATTGAACTGCTGCTGCTAAGTTAACAAATTTCACATCACATGCCAGTGATAATAAACCTGATTCTGATTCTAATGCATAAACGGCCTTGAGAATGTTATATATGTGTGTGTTTGTGTGTTACCATACAATACATTTAGGTATGTTATATCTATAAGATCATATACCTCCTTGAGACTCATTGCCTGCAGGCATTTACAGGAAAATAAAGAAGTACTATAAGACCACAAGACATGAGAGCAGATTAAGCCATTCAGCCAATTGGTTCTGCTCCATCATTCCATAATGGCTGATTTATTATCCCTCTCAACCTAATTCTCCTGCCTTCTCCCTGTAACTTTTCATGCCCTGACTAATCCAGAACCCATCAATCTTAAATACCCCCAATGACTTGGCCTCCACAGCTGCCTGTGGCAATGAATTCCACAGATTCACCACTCTCTGGCTAAAGAAATTCCTCCTCATCTCTGTTCTAAATAGACATCCTAGTATTGAGGTTGTGTCTTCTGGTCCTAAACAGCCACTGTAGGAAACATTCTCTCCACATCCACTCTATTTAAGCCTTTTAATATTCAATAGATTTCAGTGCTATTTGATAACAGCTGATTGAAAGAAAAATTACAAGAAGGCGGAATGGAGTAATGATGGTGCTAAACAGCGACTCTTTTGCTTGCATCTTTGGAAACAGCTCTACTGTATTTCCATCTTTAATATCTCTATTTTTCCCTTTTAGGTTCTTTTGAAGACCCTGACCTGGAGTTACACGCTGACTACGGTTCTTTGTGGGAATGGGACCCGCTCTCTGGCTTTCATAATTGGCCGTTGTTCACAGGCTAAGAGTTCGGCTCGCCTTTGGAGGCCTAGGATCTCAGGGCTCTGGAGACAGATGGATCGAATGTCGGTGTCACAGCAGGAGATCTGCGTGTCGTCGGGGGATGTGGAATATCTACGGCTGTGTGCCCAGAGGTTCAAGATTTTTGGGCACAAAAATCGAAAAAAGTGATGTAATGGACTTTTAACATCATAAACCAGCCAGTTGTTTGTTGTCTTCCTGCTTGCTGTGAAACCAGAGACATCTCTTTCTCCCATATCGGGGAGAGAGAGAGCCTGTGGTATGTCGATTGCCAGGTGAACAATGTAGTCTTTGGGGTAACTGCAAGTCTGTGTCTTTACCGTTGCTTTGCTCATGCTTGGACCCTCGGTGGCAGGTGCTGAGGGAGGGAGGAGCTGGGGGGGACTTTGGGGTTCTAATATTTAATTATCATTCGTTCTTTGGGGCACTCCTCTGAAAAAGCATTTCAGGATGTATAGCGTATACAATTTTTTGACATTAAATGTACCTTTGACACCTTTGAAAGTTGAAAGTAAATTTGTTATTGAAGTACGTATATGTCATCATATGTCATTTCCTTTCAGGCATTCACAGTAGAACAAAGCAATACAACAGAATCAATGAAAAACCACACAAAGACAGACAAACAACCGATGTGCCAAAGACAAACTGAGAACCTGAGTTGTAGAGTCCTGGAAAGCGAGTCTGTAGGTTGTGAGGTTAGTTCAGTATTGTGGTGAGTGAAGTTTTCCACACCAGTTCAGGGGTCTGATGGTTGAGGGGTAATAACTGTTCCTGAACCTGGTGGTGTGGGACCTGAGGCTTCTCAGCCTTAACTACACTCAATGAGTTGTCCTCCACAATGAACGGGAATAAATTCCACAGATTTACCACCCTGTGGCTGAAGAAATTCCTCCTTGTCTGCGTTCTAAATGGACATGCTTGTTTTCTGAGGCTGTGCCCTCTGGTCCTAGACTCCCCCCACCTATAGTCTATGATGTTAGTTGTTTTTCAGCAGTGCATGGCAAAAATACCAAGTTAGAAAACAAATAAATAAATCCATCAGAAGGCAAGTAATGAGGTAGTTGTGTTCATGGACTGATTAGAAATCTCATGACAGAGGGGAAGAAGCTGTTCCTAAAACATTGAGTGTAGGTCTTCAGGCTCCAGTGCCTCCTCCCTGATGGTAGTCATGAGAAATTACCCTGGATGAGGTTAAGGAATTCAGAGGGGATCTCGGGGGTTCTTTTTGCATGGGAGTGCTGAGTACCATAAATGCATAACCGTGGAGGATGGTGCAATCGGACTGGTTAACAGCAATTGGTCTCCAGAGGAGCGCGGGCTCACGCTTTGTTGCAGTAAGTGCCGTAACTTTCCCGCTCCTCGAAAGCCACTCCCCCGCGGGAGGAGAACTGCAGCCCCTGCCACTACCTGTCGTTTAGATGATGGAGTCACGGTGCTGGTAAAGTTTAAATCCAACACGGCTCCCTTTCAGTCTTGGGTCACCATGGGCCATGAAGTTGAGTGTGGAAATGTTCACTTAGTGGGAGTCTGCTGCAGTAAAGAGGGCCCATGCACACACCTCAGATAAAGTAGATGTCACAGTGTGTATACTTAATGTCTGTCTTGTCCTGCCACTTGGGGCACCCAGCCTGGATAAGTATCTTGGCCTTTTCTCCTTGGAGTGACAGAGGATGAGAGGTGAGATGATAGAGGTGTATAATGAGAGGCATTGATCGTGTGAATAGTCAGAAGCTTGTTCCCAGGGCTGAAATGGCTAGCACGAGGGGGCATGGTTTTAAGGTGCTTGGAAGAAGGTACAAGGGGAATGTCAGAGGCAAGTTTTTCACACAGAGAGTGGTGGGTGTGTGGAATGCAGTGCCAGCAACAGTGTTGGAAGCAGATACAATCGAGTCTTTTAAGAGACTCTTAGATAGATACATGGAGCTTAGAAAAATAGAGGGCTATGCCCCCGTAATTCTATGCAGATTCTAGATTAGATTACATGTTTGACACAACATTGTGGGCCGAAGGACCTGTAATGTGCTGTAGGTTTCTATAAGTTTAGATTGATGTGTTTACTGAATATTTATCTTCTTTTATCTTGTAAATAAAATAGTTAACTTACTTACTGGTAGTGAGAGTCTTGTGTCCCCACTCATTGACCACACAAACCTGATTTCCCACAACTTCCTTGAAGATGATCTTTTATATAGGTGAGTGTCCAAAGGTCATGTGTGCTGGGCTGGTGGTCTCATTGCCATGGGAAGGTCAGAGTGGTTACGGTGGGCTGGTGGTCTCGTTCTCATGTGAAGGAGTGTGTGATTACAATGGGCTAGTGGTCTTGATCCTATGGGAAATTCAGTGTGGTTACGGTGGGCTGGTGGTCTCGTTCCTGTGGGAAATTCAGTGTGGTTACGTTGGGCTGGTGGTCTTGTTCCTGTGGGAAATTCAGTGTGGTTACAGTGGGCTGGAGGTCTCGTTCTCATGGGAAATTCTGTGTGATTACAGTGGGCCGGAGGTCTTGTTCCTGTGGGAAATTCAGTGTGGTTACAGTCGGCCGGTGGTCTCGTTCCTGTGGGAAATTCAGTGTGGTTATGGTGGGCCGGTGGTCTCGTTCCTATGGGAAATTCAGTGTGGTTACGGTGGGCTGGTGGTCTCGTTCCTGTGGGAAATTCAGTGTGGTTACAGTGGGCTGGAGGTCTCGTTCTCATGGGAAATTCAGTGTGGTTACGGTGGGCTGGTGGTCTCGTTCTCATGGGAAATTCAGTGTGGTTACAGTGGGCTGGAGGTCTCGTTCCTGTGGGAAATTCAGTGTGGTTACGGTGTGCTGGAGGTCTGGTTCCTGTGGGAAATTCAGTGTGGTTACGGTGGGCTGGTGGTCTCGTTCCTGTGGGAAATTCAGTGTGGTTACAGTGGGCTGGAGGTCTTGCTCCTGTGGGAAATTCAGTGTGGTTACGGTGGGCTGGAGGTCTTGTTCCTGTGGGAAATTCAGTGTGGTTACGGTGGGCTGGAGGTCTTGTTCCTGTGGGAAATTCAGTGTGGTTACGGTGGGCTGGTGGTCTCGTTCCTGTGGGAAATTCAGTGTGGTTACGGTGGGCTGGAGGTCTCGTTCCTGTGGGAAATTCAGTGTGGTTACGGTGGGCTGGAGGTATTGTTCCTGTGGGAAATTCAGTGTGGTTACAGTGGGCTGGAGGTCTCGTTCCTACGGGAAGTTCAGTGTGGTTACAGTGGGCTGGAGGTCTTGTTCCTGTGGGAAATTCAGTGTGGTTACGGTGGGCTGGAGGTCTTGTTCCTGTGGGAAAATCAGTGTGGTTACGGTGGGCTGGAGGTCTTGTTCCTGTGGGAAATTCAGTGTGGTTACGGTGGGCTGGAGGTCTTGTTCCTGTGGGAAATTCAGTGTGGTTACGGTGGGCTGGAGGTATTGTTCTCATGAGAAGGTCAGTGTGGGCTGGTGGTCTCATTTCCATGGGACAGTCAGTGTGGTTACGGTGGGCTGGTGGTCTCGTTCCTGTGTTATGTGACCCTGACTCTATAGCCACTTGTTGCCTAAATTATTTGGTGTATCTGAACTGTCTGCGTTTTGTCTCTCAGAAAACCACATTTCTCTGCCTACTGAAATTAATAAGCAATAATTTTCCTTCTGTATTAAGAAATCTGTCATGCTATTCACTTACCTATTCAGAATCAGACCTATTAATTTTAAATATATATTTATTGATATTTATAGTCCTTACTATTATTCATTGTACTGTACTGCAATAAAAGCAAAGGCTTTTAAGAACATAAAACAGTACTGGTCCTCTGGTCCCCGATGTCTCAACCTTCTAACCTAATCTAACATCAATCTACCCCTTCCCTTCCCCATAGCCCTCCATTTTTCTATCATCCATATGCCTTTCTCAGAGACTCTCAAATGTCCTTAATGTATCTACCAGGCACTCTGACAGCGCATCCCACACAGCCTCCACGCTCTCTGTAAAAAACTTACCTCTGACATCTCCCAAATACTGTCCTCCAATCACATTCAAATGGTGCCCTCTTGTATCAGCCATTTTCCCCCGGGAAAACGTTTCAGTCTGTCCACTCGATCTATGCTTCTTATCACCTTTATGAAGTTACCTCTCTTCCTCCTTCTCTCCAATATTTTTCTGAACTATACCATGCTGAATGATTCTCATCGTGACAGTTCCCTCAATCAAATTCGACCTTGTGTTTGTGCTGTCTGGAATTCTCCACTTTTTCAGCCTCGTACCCTTGACGACATCATACACACTTCTAATTGTCACTTAAACATGATTAAATTCTTTTTTGTGTTTTTCTTCGGTGTCATTATTTGTTGAAAGTTATTCATTGGGTTCCATGTTATTAGATTAGGGTTAAAACGGGATTGCTGAGGGCAATACAGTTCAAAGGGCCAGAAGAGCCTATTCCACACTGTATCTCCAAATTAAAGAATACAAAATTATTAGATGCATTCATAAATGTTCCTCATTGTGTACCACCATCCACTGACAGGGTATAAATCTAATTTACCAAATGTCTGCACGTAATTTGCATTTTATAGTTCTGTAATTGGTTCTTTCAAATTTATTCCTCAATTGCGTTGTCTTGAATTGCAATAGATTGATTATAGTCACACGTACTGAGATACTGTTTGTGTTCTGTCTGACACACACTGAGATTGTAAAATGGGAACTGGAATGCAGATTATAAAGTTAATTAATTTATTAACAAAGTACATGCATATCACCATAAACAAGCCGGAGATTCATTTTCTTACGGGCATTCACAGTACAGTGAAGAAGCAGAATAGAATGAATGAAAAACTACACACAAAGATGGAGAAATAACCAATGTGTAAAAGAAGCAAACTGCAAATACAAAAAACCCAAATAATAATAATAATGATAATAATAATAATAATAAATAAATAATACTGAGAACATGAGGTTGTAGAATCCTTGAGAGTGAGTCTGTAGGTTGAGAAATCAGTTCAGAGTGGAAGTGATTGAAGTTACCCACACCAGTTCAGAAGCCTGATGGTTGAAGGGTAATAACTGTTCCTGAACCTAGTGGTGTGGGATCCAAGTCTCCTGTAGCTCTTGCCCGATGGCAGCAATGAGAAGACAGCATGGCCTGGATGGTGGAGTCCTTGACGATGGATGCTTCCTTCTGGTGCCAGCAGTCCTTGTAGATGTGCTCAGTGGTAGGGAGGGCTTTTCCTGGGATGTACTGGGACCGCATCCAGCACTTTTATAGGTTTTTCCATGCTTGGGCATTGGTATACAGCATAGAACGGTCTTACAACTTGTTAATGCAAATATCTAATCATCCAATCATGTGGTGGCAACACAATGCATAAAGCACGCAAGACTCCACCACTAAGCACATCTTTCCCTTTCTACCCCTCTCGGCTTTCCACAGGGATCATTCCCTCCGCGAATCCTTGGTCCACACGTCCCTCCCCACGGATCTCCCACCTGGCACTTGCCTCTGTAAGCATAAGTGCTACACCTGTCCCTACACCTCCTCTCTTGCCACCATTCAGGGCCCCAAACAGTTCCAGGTGAGGCAACACTTCACTTGTGAGTCTGTTGGGGTCATCTATTGCATCTGGTGCTCCCGGTGCGGCCTCCTCTACATTGGTGAAACCCGATGCAGATTGGGGGACCGCTTCGTCGAGCACCTCCGCTCCGTCCGCCACAACAGACAGGATCTCCCGGTAGCCACCCACTTCAACTCTGCTTCCCATTCTCATTCGGTTATGTCCATACATGGTTTCCTCTACCGCCATGATGAGGCTAAACTCAGGTTGGAGGAGCAACACCTCATATACTGTCTAGGTAGTCTCCAGCCCCTTGGTATGAACATAGAATTCTCCAACTTCCGGTAATTCCCTTCCCCTCCCTTCCCCTATCCCTATTTCACTCTGCCCCCTCCCCCAGCTGCCTATCACCTCCCTCATGGTTCCGCCTCCTTCTACTACCCATTGTGTTTTCCCCTATTCCTTCTTCACCTTTCCTGCCTATCCCCTCACTGCTTCTCCCCCCCCCACCCCTTTATCTTTCCCCTTACTGGTTTTTCACCTGGAACCTACCAGCCTTCTCCTTCCCACCCTCCCCACACCTTCTTTATAGGGCCTCTGTCCCCACCCTCTTCAGTCCTGACAAAGGGTTCCGGCCCAAAACGTCGACCGATCGTTTCCACGGATGCTGCCCGACCTGCTGAGTTCCTCCTGTGTGTTGTGAGTGTTGCTTTCACCCCAGCATCTGCAGAGTATTTTGTCTTGAAGATGCTCAGTTGTTGTTCGGACCAAACATCAGAAGGGGGATGAAATGTGATCTAAGTGACTTTGTCTGTGGAATGATTGTTGGTGCCAGACTGGGTGGTTTGAGTATCTCAGAAACTGCTGATCTCCTGGGATTTTCACACACAACAGTCTCTAGAATTTACAGAGAATGGAGAAAGAAACATAAAACATCCGGTGAGTGGCAGATTTGTGGGTGAAAACACCTTGTTAATGAGAGAGGTCAGAGGAGAATGGCCAGACTGGCTTAAGCTGACAGGAAGGTGACAGTAACTTAAATTACCATTCTACATGGTAACGCGTAGAAGACCAATTCTGAATGCACATTGAACTGTGAAATGAATGGGCTACAGCAGCAGAAGTAACTCACAAAGTGGCCACTGGCTGTAGTGGGGTCTGTCAAAGCTGTCGTGGGAAGAGAGTAGGGCCTGGATGGTGGGGACCTTTGCGGACGGATCTGACAAGAGAAACCATTCTCACTGCTTGTTGATCACAGAACACATTCAGTTATTTCCTTCATCTACCAGTTATGTCAACTTGATTTGTGCATTAACAGATTCACCAAATTAAATCAAAGACAGGAACTACAATACTGCTGATAACACAAATTACCATGCAATAGACATGGTTTGCGTCAGCACTGGGAAGACAAAGCACCCTGCCTAGTGCAGGTCCTTGCAGAGAAACAATACCCAATCCAATCACTGTCAAAAGCTTTCCTCCCTTGCATTTCCACTACAAAGCATCAAATGGCCTATTTTCACAAGGAAAAGCTGCAATACAAAGCACTCACTGTCCTCTTCAGTGGAATCGACATCTGACAAGAGAAACCATTCTCACTGCTTGTTGATCACAGAACACATGCAGTTATTTCCTTCATCTACCAGTTATGCAAACATCCCCTCAAAGGTCACAGGTTTGAACTTGTGTATCTGGAAGGGCTTATGCTGTGCTGTATCTCAAAATAGATAAATAAATAACAAAGTTATTAAATATATTCATAAAATGTTCCTCATTGTGCACCCACTGACAAATTATTGTAGGGTTCTCAGTAATATTAACTGTAATGTTAACTGTTAAGGTTAACAAAACGGCTTCTCTGTAGTGTTATATGAAATGGCTTCTCTGTAATGTTAATTGACGAGGTAATGTTTCTCTGTAGCTGTGATGTTTGGGTTAAAGTTACAGATAACAGGGAACTAACCAATGATGACCTGTTATGCTATCTTGCATGGTAGGAACCGAGAGAGATTTCGTGGTCTTTTCAGCGAGGCAATTGAAGAGAAAGGGTGAGTGCGGGAGCAGCTGGTGGTTCCCGGACGGCGAATACCGGAATTCGACGGTTCGAATGCTGTCGGAGGTTGATTGTGGATTGATCGGGAAGGCGTGAGCTCCAATGAATTATATTTTGTGCACAAGACTGATAAACTTACTGAGTGGTGCCTTTGTGTTATTTGTTTCTACTAACCACACCACCTGAAAGAGTTATAAAGTGTCTTCATTTAATTGTACGTTGTGTACTGTCTGATATTTTACGTTGCGGGTTTGTATCGGGGTGCATTACACAGCATCTATGCAAACGTAGACACAGTTTGGCAGGCAGATGGCATTTTCCCCTAGACGAACATGAGTTGACAGAGCTGAGTGTTACATTATAAATCTAATTTAGCAAATGCCCTCAGGCAATTTGAACTTTTATAGTTCTGTAACTGGTTCATTTAAATTTACCTCTCAATTGAATGTATGAATTGCACTAGATTGATTATCATCATACATACTGAGATACTGTTTGTGTTCTGTCTGACACACACGGAGATTGTAAAATGGGAAATGGAATGCAGAATATAAAGTTCAAAGTCAATTTATTAACAAAGTACCATATACAAGCCTGAGATTCATTTTCTTGCGGGCATTCACAGTAGAGCAAAGACACAATAAAATGAATGAAAAACTACGGAAAAAGATGGACAAACAACCAATGTGTAAAGGAAGGCAAACTGCAAATACAAACAAATAAATAAGACTGAGAACATGAGCTTGTAAAATCCTTGAAGGTTGAGAGATCAGTTCAGAGTGAAGGTGATTGAAGTTACCCACACAGGTTCAAGAGCCTGATGGTTGAAGGGTGATAACTGTTCCTGAACCTAGTGGTGTAGGATCTAAGTCTCCTGTAACTGCTGCCTGATGGCAGCTATGAGAAGACAGCATGGCCTGGACGGTGGAGCCCTTGATGGATGCTGTCTTCTGGTGCCAGCAGCCCTTGTAGATGTGCTTAGTGCTAGGGAGGGCTTTTCCTGTGATGTACTGGGGCTGCATCCAGCACTTTTATAGGTTTTTCCATTCTTGGGTATTGGTGTTTCTATACCAGTCTGTGGTATATGGTATAGAAGGGACTTACAACTCGTTAATGCAAATATCTAATCATCCAATCATGTGGTAGCAACTCAATGCATAAAGCATACAGACATAGACAAGAGGTTCAGTTGTTGTTCAGACCAAACGTCAGAATGGGGGAAGAAAGGTGACCTAAGTGACTTTGACCGTGGAATGATTGTTGGTGTCAGACGGGGTGGTTTGAGTATCTCAGAAACTGCTGATCACTGGGTCCTTCATGCACAGCTGTCTCTAGAGTTTACAGAGAATGGCGTAGGTAAAGATAATATCCAGTGATGGGCAAAGAAAAACCTTGTTAATGATAGAGGTCAGAGGAGAATGGCCAGACAGGTTCAAGCTGACAGGAAGGCAACAGTAACTCAAATAACCATGCGTTACAATAGTGGTGTGCAGAAGAGAGTCTCTGAACACACATCACGTTGAAGTTTCAAGTGGATAGGCTACCGGTGCGAAAATAACTAACAAAGTGGCCACAGCCTGTAGAGGGGTTTTTCAAAGCTGTCGTGGGAAGAGAGCAGGGCCTAGATGGTGGGGATATTTGATGATGGATGCTCTTTCTTCCTGGCTGCGCTCCGGGTAGATGTGCTCAGTAGTGGAGCTTTTCTTCTGCCCACTGGTCAACACTGACAATTTGATTTGTGAAACTTAAAACTGCATTAACAGATTCACCAAATTAAATCAAAGACAGGAACTACAATACTGCTGATAACATGAATTACCATGCAATAGACATGGTTTGCGTCAGCACTGGGAAGACAAAGCACCCTGCCTAGTGCAGGTCCTTGCAGAGAAACAACAATATCTAATGCAATCACTGTCAAAAGCTTTCCTCCCTTGCATTTCCACTTCAAAGCATCAAATGGCCTATTTTCACAAGGAAAAGCTGCAATACAAAGCACTCACTGTCCTCTTCAGTGGAATCGACATCTGACAAGAGAAACCATTCTCACTGCTTGTTGATCACAGAACACATTCAGTTATTTCCTTCATCTACCAGTTATGCAAACATCCCCTCAAAGGTCACAGTTTTGAACTTGTGCATCAGTGGTTTGAATCAGAATCACACTTAATATCACCAATGTCTGTCATGAAATTTGTAAACTTTATAGCAGCAGTACAGTGAAATGCATAATAGGTAAATAGAGGGGAAAAACTGAACTATGTTAAGTATCTAAAGTGCTTATAAAAAGTATTCACCCCATGTTTTATTGTTTTACAACATTCAATCACAGTGGATTTAATTCGGCTTTTTTGACACCGATAACAGAAAAAGACTATTTCATGTTAAAGTGTAAAATTGATCTCTACAAAGTGATCCAAGTTAATTACAAATCTAAAACACAAAATAATTGATTGCATAATTACTCATCCCCCTCAAGTCAGTATTTGGTATATGCACCTTTGGTAGTAATAGTAGCTTTTAGTCTGCATGGATAGGTGTCTATAAGCTTTGCACATTTGGACACTGCAATTCCCCCCCATTCTTCTTTACAAAACCACTCAAACTCTGTCAGATTGCATGGAGGTCAGGAATGAACAGCCCTTTTCTAGTCCAGACACAAATTCTTAATTGGATTGAGGTCTGGACTCTGACCTGACCACTCTAAGACATTAACTTTATTGTTTTTAAGACATTCCTGTGTAGCTTTGGCTTTATACTTGGGGTCATTGTCTTGCTGGAAAACAAATCTTCTCCCAAATCTCACTTCTCTTGCAGACTGCATCAGGTTTTCCTCCAGGATTTCCCTATAATATGCTGCATTAACTTTACCCTCTACCTTCACAAGCTTTCCAGGGCCTGCTGCAGTGAAGCATCCCCACAGCGTGATGCAGCCACTGCCATGCTTCACAGTAGGGATGGTGGGTTTTTGATGATGTGCAGTGCTTGGTTTATGCCAAACAAAGCGTTTAGTCTGATGGTCAAAAAGCTCAATTTTGGTTTTATTAGACCATAGAACCTTCTTCCAACTGACTTCAGAGTCTCCCACCTGCCTTCTGGTGAACTGTAGCCAAGATTTCATGTGAGGTTCCCCCCCCCCGCCCCCAACAGTGGCTTTCTCTTTACCATTCTCCCATAAAGTTGCAACAGGTAAAACACCCAGGCAACAGGTGTATGCACAGACTCTCCCATCTCAACCGGAAGCTTGTAACTCCTCTAGAGTTGGCATAGGTCTCTTGGTGGCCTCCCTCCAGAGCCCCTCCTTGCACAGTCACTGTTTTTGAGGATATTCTGCTCAAAGCAGACTTGCAACTGTGCCATATTCTTTCCATTTCTTGATGATTGACTTGACTGTACTCCAAGAGATATTCAGTAACTTAGAAATTTTCTTGTATCCATCTTCTGACTTGTGCTTTTCAATAACCTTTTACAGAGATCCTTGGAGTGTTCTTTTGTCTTTGTGGTGTAGTTTTTGCCAGGATACTGACTCACCAGCAGTCAGACCTTCCAGACACAGGTGTATTTTTACTACAATCAATTGAAGCACCCTGACTGCACACGGGTGATCTCCAGTCAACTAATCATGTGAGTCCGAAAACCAATTGGCTGCACCAGTGATGATTTGGCGTGTCATATTAAAGGCGGCTGAATACTTAAACAATCAATTATTTTGTGTTTTATATTTATAATCAATTTAGACCTCTTTGTAGATATCTGTTCTCACTCTGACATGAAAAAGACATTTTTCTATTGATCAGTGTCAAAAAAGACTAAATTAAATCCACTGTGATTCAATGTTGTAAAACGATAAAACATGAGAACTTCCAAGTGGGGTGAATACTTTTTATAGACACTGTGTATTTGTCTATTAAGTAGTTAAGTTAAAACAAGTAGGGCAAAAAAAACCAAATAAAAATGTAGTGAGTTAGTGTTCAGGCGTTCAATGTCCCTTCAGAAATCAGATGGCAGAGGGGAAGAAGCTGTTCCTGAATCGCTGAGTGTGTGCCTTCAGGCTTCTGTACCTCCTACCTGATGGTAACAGTGAGAAAAGGGCATGCCCTGGGTGATGGGGGTCCTTAATAATCAAGAACAACTTCCTAATGCACTCCATAAAGATGTCTTGGATACTTACAGAGCTAGTACCCATGATGGAGATGACTAATTTTACAAGTTTCTGCAACTTAACTTTGATCTTATGCAGTAACTACCACAAATGCCCCCCCCACCCAGTCCCATAGCAGTTGGTGATGCAGCCAGTCAGAATGCTCTGCACAGTACATTTGTAGAAGTTTTCAAGTGTCTTAATTGACAGACCAAATCTCCTCACAGTCCTAATGAAATATAGCTGCTGTCTTGCTTTCGTTGTAGCTGCATCGATATGCTGTGTCCAAGCTCGGTCCTCAGAGATATTGTCACCCAAAAAGTTGAACCCGCTCACTCTCCCCAGCTCTGATCCCTCTATGAGGATTGGTTCGTGCTCCCTTGTCTTACACTTTCTCACGTCCACAATCAGCTCTGCGGTGCTGCTGACATTGAGTGCAAGGTTGTTACTGCGACACCACTCAATTAGCTGGCATGCTCCTGTATGCCCTTATGTAAATGAATAGATACCCGGCAGGAACTCAGATCAAATATAAACACCCACCCACCCTCACCTTTCACCTGCCAGCCTGTAATTCCTCCCCTCCCCCTACTTTTTTATTCCAGCTTTTACCTCCTTCCCTTTCCACTCCTGATGAAAGCTCTGGGCCCGAAGTGCTGACTGTTTATTCAGTTCCGTTGATGCTGCCAGAGCTGCCCAGTTTCTCTGGCATTTTGTGTGTTTCTCAGAATTTAACCTCCTTTTCCTTTTTAATTACCTGGGAGCTAAAAAACATTGCAATCGACCTGATGACTCAGAGCAGGATTGAGCAGTGACCCACATTGTGTTTCACCCTACAGAGAGAGGCACCCGTATGCATCTACGTTCTGGCCAGAGGCAAGAGCTGTAATAATTTATTTTAACAATCGCTGAGGACAAGAATCAGGTTTATTATCACAGATGGAAGTCGTGAAATTTGTTGTTTTACAGCAGAAGTGTAGTGCAATAAATTAAAAAACGTACTGTAAGTTACAATAAATTATATATATGGGGACTGCGCTGTGGCAGACAGTAGGAACTCAAAACAACCCAACACAGCACCAGAACCAGCTACCCACCATTGTGTAGGATGTTCACTCTCTAGGGCTGTGGGCTGGGAGAGGGGGAGAGGGCTTTCTCACACAGCAGCTGACACTTTTAGAGAACAAAGAGTTGTTTTTTTAGAGTCAGAGTCATAGAATACCACAGAACAGAAACAGAGCTTTTGGCCCATCTAGTACATGCTGAAAAATTAGTCTGCCTTGTTCCATCAACCTACCCACAGACCATAGCCCTTTATAACCCTCTCAACGTCTTATAGAATTTCAACATCCTGTCCCATCTCCTGTACTCAGTACATTGGTTTATGAAGGCCAATATGCCAAAAGCTTCTTTACAAACTTATCTACCTATGATGCCATTTTTAAGGAATTATGCATCAATGCTCCCAGATCCCTCTGTTCTACTGCACTTCCCAGTGCCCTACGGCTCACTGTGTAGGACCTACCCTGGCTGGTCCTTCAAAACTGCAACACTTAGCACTTGCCTGTATTAAATTCCATCTGCCATTTTTCAGCCCATTTTTCCAGGGGGTTGAGAACCTGTTGCAAGCCAGGATAGCCTTCCTTGCTGTCCGCTGCACCCCCAATCTTGGTGCCATTCGCAAACTTGCTGATCCAGTTAACCACATTATCATCCAGATCACTGATATAGATGAGCGACAACAATGGGTCCAGCACCGATTGCTTTGGCACTCCACTAGTCACAGGCAACCATCTACTACCACTCTCTGGCTTCTCCCGAGAAACCAATATCTAATTGAATTTACTACCTCACCTTGGATATCAAGTGACTAAACCTTCCTGCAGGATCTTGTCAAGTGCCTTGCTAAAGTCCATGAAGGCATCATCATCTGCCTTGCCTTCATCAACTTTCCTGGTAACATCCTTGAAAAACTCTACTACCTTCTACGCAAACAGCCATGTTGACATCCCTTAATCAGTTCCTGTCTATCCAAATACTTGTATATCCAGTCCTGAGAATACCTTCTAATAACTATCCCACTGCTGCTGTCATCTGTATAGCATCCATGACCTCTGCTACAATGCCTCAAATCTATGGACTCTCTGTCTGTCCCCCAAGTAATTACAGATGCAAACAAATTATTTAAGGTCTCTCCCTATCTCTTTCATTTCCATTCATAGATTACCACGCTCATGTTCTGTCACCAGGTCTGGACATGGCCCAAATGCAGAATGAAAGACACTGAAGCAGGTCGATATTTCACAGACTTTAATGCCAACAATGTTAAAGGGAAGACAGAACAATAAACGCTCGGCCAAACAGGGCCGTTAACTAAAACTCTCAAATGGAAAACGAAGCCTACACTGCAGCTGAAAAGAACAACTAAGAATAAAACAAATACCGGTAATCTTCAGAGTCAGTTGACTTGACAGTCCAATTTCTCAGGCAAGGCGGAATGCAGATAACGAAGTGTAGCTGCGTCCAAGTCTCGACAAATACTACAACGGAATGAATGGAGACAATGAAATGCAAATAAGCTGACACGTGCATATTCACGAACGCAATTGCTGAATCTGCTGCACTGCTGAATCCCTGGTTGTGACATGTTCCAGAGGACCAATTGTACCTCTTGCTATCCTTTTGCTCTTAATACACCCGCAGAATTCTTTAGGATTGTCTTTCACCCCGTCTGGTGAAACCTCATGCACCTCATGCCTTCTTTTCTGGACAATAGACCTCACCAGTTCCCCACCACCACTACCCTCCTCCGGTTGGCGGAACTGGTACTCACACTTAATAACTTCTCTTTTGGCTCTTACCACTTTCTTCAGACTAAGAGTGTAGCTATGGGAACTCGCATGGACCCCAGCTATGCCTGCCTCTTCGTTGGTTATGTGGAACAGTCTGTGCTTCAAACTTTTCCTTTCTTTTTCAATCTTTTTATTAATTTCAAAATATAGAAACAAAACATAGCAATAATACAAATAGTAGGAGATATATTGTTGCACTTAAAAAAAGTACTTGCAAAACCAAGTAGTGTAAATTAACAAAGCTCCCAAACATGTAGAACTAACCATGGATAATACAAAGCAAAACAAAAACTGGAAAAAAAGATCATGAAAAAGAAAAAAAAAACAAACCCCATCCCCAAAGAAAAACAAAATTAATCAACTAAACTAAAAGACTTGGGCAAAACTAACAACTTAAAAATGGAAAAGAAGAAAACTTTAGTGTCGACGACTCCAGTCCCCTCCAACAACATTACAGAGAAATAAAACAAGTTTGGAAATAATCAAATTACATCAAATGAAAATGCTGAATGAATGGCCTCCAAGTTTTTTCAAACTTAATGGAAGGGTCATAAACTGCGCTTCTAATTTTCTCCAAATTCAAACACACCATAGTTTGTGAAAACCAATGAAATACAGTAGGAGGGTTAATCTCTTTCCAATTCAGCAAAATGGACCTTCTAGCTATTAAAGTAAGAAATGCAATCATCCTTCGTGATGAAGAGGTTAAATTATTTAAGTCTATCATTGGTAGTCCAAAGATAACAGTAATTGGATGAGGTTGTAAGTCTATATTTAGGACCGTTGAAATAATATCAAAAATATCTTTCCAATATTTCTCCAACAAGGGACATGACCAAAACATGTGGGTTAAAGAAGCTATCTCGGAATGACTATCTCGGAGTCACACATTGGATTAATATAAGAGTAATAACGAGATAGTTTATCTTTGGACATATGATCCCTGTGCACTACTTTAAACTGTATCAACCTATGTTTAGCACATACAGAGGATGAATTCACCAACTGAAGAATTTTTTCCCATTTTTCAGTCGGTATAGTAATCTCAAGTTCTCTTTCCCAGTCAGCTTTAATTTTATTAGAAGCATCAGGACATAAATTCATAATTATATTATATATAATTGCTACTACACTTTTCTGAGAGAGATTTAAATCTAAGATTTTTTCCAAAGTGTCCATTGGATATGGGTGTGGAAAATTAGGGGCGACAGTAACTAAAAAGTTTCTAATCTGTAGATATCTAAAAAAGTGAGATCTGGGTAAGTTATATTTATTAGAGAGTTGATCAAAAGACATAAAACAATTATCCAAAAATATATCGTGAAAAGATATTATACCTTTGGTTTTCCAATCAAAGTAAGCTTGATCCATCGTGGAAGGTTGAAAAAGAAAATTTGATATAATAGGACTTGCTAGAATAAATTGATTAAACCCAAAAAATCTTCGGAATTGAAACCATATACGTAAAGTATGCTTAACTATTGGGTTGTTCATTTGTTTATATGATTTAAAAAAAGTAAAAGGAAGTAAAGTTCCTAAAACCGAACCCAAGGAAAACCCTTATAATGAATTAGATTCAAGATTTACCCAATGAGGGTTTAAAGATGCGTCCAAATCTCGTAACCAAAATTTTAAATATCGAATATTAATTGCCCAATAATAGAATCTAAAATTCGGGAGGGTGAGCCCCCCTCCTTTTTAGATTTCTGTAGATACCTTTTACCTAACCTAGGATTTTCATTCTGCCAAATATATGAGGAAATTTTTGAATCTACGTTATCAAAAAAAGATTTTGGGATAAAAATTGGAACCGATTGGAATATATACAAAAATTTGGGCAAAATGATCATCTTAATAGCATTAATCCGACCAATCAAAGACAAAGAGATTGGGGACCATTTGGTAAATAAAAGTTTAATCTGATCAATTAAAGCTAAAAAATTAGCTTTAAATAAATCTTTATATTTTTTCGTAATTGTTATCCCTAAATATATAAATGAATCAGTAACCAATTTAAATGGTAAACGTCCATAAATAGGTACATGCTTATCTAAAGGGAATAATTCACTCTTATTAAGATTCAATTTGTAACCAGAGAAGTTCAGATCTAGGATAGCAGGAATTGACTTCTCCGGGTTAGAGATGTATAACAACAAGTCATCTGCATATAATGATAATTTATGTATTTCATTTCCATGGGTAATACCAACAATATTTGGCGAGTCACGAATAGCAATTGCTAAAGGTTCAAAAGCAATATTAAATAGTAAAGGACTAAGAGGGCAACCTTGCCTAGTACCACAAAAAAGACGAAAAAAAGGAGATCTATAATTATTTGTACAAACCGAGGCTACCGAGGAGTAATATAACAATTTAATCCAAGATATAAATGTCAAATTAAAATTAAATTTCTCAAGAACATTAAATAAATAAGGCCATTCAACTCTGTCAAAGGCTTTCTCAGCATCTAATGAGATAATTCATTCCGGGGTAGTAAATGAGGGGGTGTAAACAATATTCATTAACCTCCTAATATTAAAGGATGAATAGTGATTTTTAATAAATCCGGTTTGATCCATGGAAATAATTTGAGGTAACACCTTCTCCAGTCTAGTTGCTAGAGTTTTTGAAAAAATTTTAGAGACTACATTCAGAAGAGCTATCGGTCTGTATGATGCACAATCAGTAAGAGCTTTATTCTTTTTAAGAATTAAGGAAATAGAGGCTTCATAAAACGATTGTGGTAATTTACCTAAACTGATTGCTTCCTTGAATATTCTAGACAACTTAGAAGAAAGAATGGAGGAAAAAAATTTTAAAAATTCCACTGTAAACCCATCTGGAACGGGCAAACTTTTCCTTCGGTACGTTGACGACTACATTGGTGCTGCTTCCTGCACCCATGCTGAGCTCATCAATTTCATCGACTTTACTTCAAACTTCCACCCAGCCCTCAAATTCACTTGGTCTATCTCGGACACTTCTCTCCCCTTTCTCGATCTCTCCGTCTCCATCTCTGGAGACAGACTGTCCACTGACATCTTCTACAAGCCCATTGACTCTCATAACTACCTTGACTACACCTCTTCCCACCCCATCACATGTAAAAATGTCATTCCCTATTCCCAGTTCCTCCGTCTCCGCCGCATCTGCTCTGAGGATGAGGCTTTCCGTTCCAGGACATCTCAAATGTCCTCTTTCTTTAAGGATCGTTGTTTCCCTTCTGCCGTCATCAATGATGCCCTCACCCGCATCTCCTCTATTTCCCACACTTCGGCCCTCACCCCATCCTCCTGTCACCACAACAGGGACAGAGTTTCTCTTGTTCTCACCTACCACCCCACCAGCCTCCGGATCCAGCACATTATCCTCCGCAACTTCCACCACCTTCAACAGGACCCCACCACTAAGCACATCTTTCCCTCTCCACCCCTCTCTCCTTTCTGCAGGGATCGGTCCCTCTGCGACTCCCTGATCCACACGTCCCTCCCACGGATCTCCCACCCGGCACTTAGCCCTGTAAGCGCAAGTGCTACACCTGTCCCTACACCTCCTCTCTTGCCACCATTCAGGGCCCCAAACAGTCCTTACAGGTGAGGCAACACTTCACTTGTGAGTCTGTTGGGGTCATCTATTGCATCCGGTGCTCCTGGTGCGGTCTCCTCTACATCGGTGAAACCCGACACAGATTGGAGGATCACTTCATCGAGCACCTCCACTCCATCTGCCACAACAGATAGGATCAACTCTGCTTCCCATTCCCATTTGGATATGTCCATACATGGCCTCCTCTACTGCCATGATGAGGCTAAACTCAGGTTGGAGAAACAACACCTCATATACAGTCTAGGTAGTCTCCAGCCCTTTAGTATGAACATAGAATTCTCCAACTTCTGGTAATTCCCTCCCCCTCCCTTCCCCTATCCCTATTTCACTCTGCCCCCTCCCCCAGCTGCCTATCACCTCCCTCATGGTTCCACCTCCCTCTGCTACCCATTGTGTTTTCCCCTATTCCTTCTTCACTTTCCTACCTTTCCTGCCTATCCCCTCCCTGCTTCCCCTCCCCCACCCCTTGATCTTTCCCCTTACTGGTTTTACACCTGGAACCTACCAGCCTTCTCCTTCCCACCCTCCCCCACCTTCTTTATAGGGCCTCTGCCCCTTCCCTCTTCAGTCCTGACGAAGGGTTCCGGCCCGAAACATTGACTAATTGCTTCCACGGATGCTGCCCGACCTTCTGAGTTCCTCCTGCGTGTTGTGAGTGTTTCCTTCTTTTAGCCCTCCTGATTTTCTCCTTAAGTGTTCCGTTGCATTTCTTATATTTTTCAAGTACCTCATTTTGCCCCAATTCACACTTGCCAAATCCTTTCTGATACCATGAGAACTGGCCTCTCTCCAATATAGAATCTCAATCCTGGGACCAGATGCATCCTTTTCCATATTTACGTTGAAACTAATGGCATTATGATCACTAGATGCAAAGTGATTCCCTACACAAACTTCTGTCACCTGCCCTGTCTCATTCTCTGATAGGAGATCTAGTATCGCACTGGCTCTAGTTGGGACCTCTATATGCTCATTAAGGAAACTTCCCTGAACACATTTGACGAGCTCTTATCCATCCAGCCCTGAGTCCCAGTCAATATGTGGAAAGTTAAAATCACCTACTATCACAACCTTATGTAACATGGTTCAGCTAGCGGCTCAATATAGGGGAAGGCAGTCCTCAGCCCGTCCAAACTTACGAAATCTTGTTTGGGTGGACACTGCGTGATATGTCCCCTGTTACAAGTCAGTACCACAAAATAACAAACAATACCCAATATGCAATTAAATGATTGAGCTTTATATTTCTTAATTTGACTGTATGGTTAGTAAAGAAACGAGAAAAGAAAAGGGCCCATTCTCATGAAACAGTCTAATGTGCAACGTTGGAGCTCACGGTTCCCCGTCGACCTCCTCCGAGCGTAGCCGACCCTCAGACCCTCACTCCAAGTCCACTCCATCTGGTGGTCTACCAACTCTCTCCATTCATGTCTTCTCTCCTCACCTCTCCCCAGCAAAAGACTGAAATCCCTACTCCCAGACCCGCAAGAAGAACAACATACCTCTCATTGCATAGCCCACATTACAAAGCCCCATTATCTCTAGTCATAACCCAAACATTGCTGCTACAGAGAAACAATTACATTAGCAGTGAAACCTTACGGCGCGTTACACCCATGTTTCTTGTATCAATCTGCTATCTCTCCAAACCATGTCATTGGTACTCATGGACCATGACCTCTAGCTGCTCACCCTTACTCTTAAGAATGCTGTGGAGTTGGTCTGAGATGTCCCTGACCCTGGCACCATGCCATCTATGAACCTTGTTCTCTGGTTTCCAACCCCCTACAACTCTAGTTTAAACCTCTCTTAAAATTTGCTCTTCTAACTCTGTGGACTGTAGGGTGGTGTATAATATAATCCCATTAATATGGTTGTACCTTTCTTATTCCTCAGTTATACCCATAACGCCTCAACAGACAAGTTCTCCAGTCTGTTCTGTCTAAGTGTTGCAATGACATTTTCCCTGACTCGTAATGCTATCTCCTCTCTTTAATCCCTCCCACTCTATCATGTCTAAAGCAATGGAAACCCTAAATATCGAGCTGCCATTCCTTCTGTACAGGTCTCACCTTCCCTGGAAAAGAGTCCAATGATCCAAAATCTGAAGCCCTCCCTCCAACACGTACTCCTTAGCCACATGTTAAACTGTATGCTCTTTCTATTTCTAACCTCAATAGCACATGGCACAGGTAGCAGTCCAGAAATCACAGCCCTGGAATCACTTTGCAGGACCCTGTCACCCCTCCTAGCCATGTCACCAGTGCCGGTGTGGACCATTTGGGAATCTCATTCTTGTCCACAAAACCTCCATTCTGTTCCCCTAACCAACAAATTCCCTATCACTACAGCTCATGTTGTCTCCCTGCTTCCCTTCTGAACCACAGTGCCAGAGAGCTGACCTCTGCTAGGTCATCTCACCAACGGTATCCAAAGAGGTATACCTGTTGTTGAGGAAACAGCCACTGGCTGCCTATCCCCTTTCCTCCTTCTGATGGTCACCCAATTGCCTGCGTTCTGCACCTTGGGTGTAACTATCTCCCAGTATGTCCCGTTCTGCACTTTGGGTGTAACTATCTCCCAGTATGTCCCGTTCTGCACTTTGGGTGTAGCTATCTCCCAGTATGTCCCGTTCTGCACCTTGGGTGTAACTATCTCCCAGTATGTCCTGTTCTGCACCTTGGGTGTAACTATCTCCCAGTATGTCCCGTTCTGCACCTTGGGTGTAACTATCTCCCAGTATGTCCTGTTCTGCACCTTGGGTGTAACTATCTCCCAGTATGTCCCGTTCTGCACCTTGGGTGTAACTATCTCCCAGTATGTCCTGTTCTGCACCTTGGGTGTAACTATCTCCCAGTATGTCCCGTTCTGCACCTTGGGTGTAACTATCTCCCAGTATGTCCTGTTCTGCACCTTGGGTGTAACTATCTCCCAGTATGTCCCGTTCTGCACTTTGGGTGTAACTATCTCCCAGTATGTCCCGTTCTGCACCTTGGGTGTAACTATCTCCCAGTATGTCCCGTTCTGCACCTTGGGTGTAACTATCTCCCAGTATGTCCCGTTCTGCACCTTGGGTGTAACTATCTCCCAGTATGTCCTATCAACCCTTCAGCCTTCTGGATGATCCAGAGTTCATCCAGTTCCAGCTTCAACTGCCTGACACGGTCTGTTAGATGCTGCAGGTGGAAGCACTTTCTGCAGTTGTAGTCGTCAGGGACACCGGAGGTCTCCCTGCCTTCCCACAGCCCACAAGAGGAGCATTCCATTATCTTGCCTGGCATCCCCACTGCTCTAAATGTGCAATAAGAAAGAAATAAAGAATAAATAACCTACAGCCTACAGCCTATGTCTCTCCTTGCTGAAGCCTTGATGAGCCAAAGCCTCAACTCTCCACTCCAACACTAGTCCACTCACACAATAGTCACTCTGCTTAAACCTAACTTTTATTGGATGTTGATTATGAAGACACGTAGTCCTCTTTTATTGTCATTTAGTAATGCATGCATTAAGAAATGATACACTATTTCCTCCGGTGTAATATCACAAAATACAGGACAAACCAAGACTGAAAAAACTGACAAAACCACATAATTATACATATAGTTACAAACAGTGCAACAATACCATAACTTGATGAAGAAGTCCATGAGCACAGTAAAGTCCAAAGTTTCTCAAATGTCCCACATCTCATGCAGACGGGAGAAGGAAGAAAAACTCTCCCTGCCATGCCGACCACAATCCGACTCTGAGTCATCCGAAAACTTCGAGCTCTGATCAGCTCTCCGACACCGAGTACTGAGCGCCATCTCCGTACGAAAGATTCGACCTCCTTCTCGGTCGCCAAAAGCAGGCAAGGCCGGGGATTTTGAGGCCTACCCTCCGAAAGATTCCCGACCACACAGTAACGACAGCAGCGAACGGGCATTTCAGAAATTTCTTCAGGTGTTCCTCTGTGCTTTCACGTCCATTCTCCATCAAATCAGAATTGTCCACGGCCCCTATTTAACAGATACGATATCATAGGATCTTGCCTAGTGCTGAATTATTCACAATCAAATGTCTCCTTGGAAACTGTGGCATGCAAAATGTGCTGACAGTCCTTGTTTGTTTCTTTTAAACTGCCTCTCTCTCTACACAATCTAAAGTCTCCTTGGGAACTGTGGTGCGCAAAAAAAATGTCTTGAGTAAGTTGAACTTCTAACTAGTATTCTTTGTTCAACTTCTTGTTGTAAATGAGACTTCAGTTCTTAATGTAAATTGAAAATAATAATTAGTCTGAGATTAATAGCACAGCTTTGTGAATGAAAAGCACCACCTAAAGAGCCCAGGGCTGACTGTCTATAGAGCCCACCACAGTAACCCAGTCCACCTGCACCCCCACCACCAGTACATCCGCATCACCATTCCTCTCCGTGGTCCCTCAACACACTTCGTTCCCCCATGCACTGCCACCTGGCAATTACTTGTACATTGTGCTTTGTACGATTGCCTTTTCATTGATATTTATTGTGTTTTTATGCTGCATCAGATCTGGAGTAGCAGTCAATTCATTCTCCTTTGCACATGTGCACTGAGGAACGACATTAAAACAATCTTGAATCTTGAGAAGAGAACAAAGTAGTGAGGTAGGGTTCATGGGTTCAGTGTCCATTCAGAAATCTGATGGTGGAGGGGAAGAAGCTGATCCTGAATCACTCAGTGTGTGTCTTCAGACTCCTGTCCTTCCTCCCTGATGGCAGTAATGAATCGAGGGCTTGTCCTGGGTCCTGAGGATCCCTATGGATGGCCATCTTCTTGAGGCATCGACTTTTGAAGATGTCCAAGGTAGCGGGGATGGATCTGCATCTGGTTGAGCGTACAATTTTCTGCAGCTTTTTCTAACCCTGTGCAGGACCACCCCCCTCCTTCCATACCAGACAGTGATGCATCCAGTTAGAATGCCCTGCACAATACAGAAATGTAGAACGTTGTTAGTCTTTGGTGACATACCAAATCTCCTCAAGCTCCAAGTCAATAATATCTGCATCACCATGTCATCATTATTAAGGATCGATCACAATTCATAACAACAGCAATGAAGTGAAACCAGCAATGAGGGGTTAAAAGTAACAGCAAAGACTGAGCATCAGAGTAACAAGTAAAATATTTGATAACGTGCTCATGGATAAATTTCAAATGAGCTCATCCAAGGGAATGATCGTGAAAACAAATTCAAAACTCACATATATTTATTTTAATTTCCGTCCTATTCTTCCTGTTTGGCAAATCCACACAACTTTGGATAGTAGAAATGGTGGAAACCAGAGCACGCGAAGGAAACCTACGCGGTCGTGGGGAGAATGTACAAACTGTTTACAGACAACAGTGGGAATCAAACCCACTGGCGCTGTAAAACAACCACCCATTTCAATTCTACTTCCCGTTCCCATTTTGACATGTTAGTCCACGGCTTCCTCTACTGCCGTGATGAGACCTCACTCAGGTTGGAGGAGTAACATCTGGGTAGCCTCCAACCTGACACCATGAATGTCAATTTCCTGAACTTCTAGTATTGCCCCTCCCCATCTTCTCCTTCACCGTTGCCCGTTCCTGTTTCCCTCTCTCACCTTCTCTCCTTACCTGCCCATCACCTCCCTCTGGTGCTCCTCCCCCTTCTCTTTCTTCCATGGTCTTCTGTCCTCTCCTATCAGATTCTCCCTTCTCCAGCCCTGTATCTTGTCCACCAATCAACTTCCCAGTCTTTACTTCACCGCCCCCCTTGTTTTCACCTATCATCTACCACTTTGTACCTCATTCTCCCTTTCCCCACCTTCTTACCCTGACTTCCCCCCTGTCTACGCTTTTCCATAGGCGCTGTCAGGCCTGCTGAGTTCCTCCAGCTTCTCGTGTGTGTTATTTTATTTTATTTGCAACACCACCATGCTGCTGTTTGAATGAATGAAAAGATTAGCAGCCAGAACATTTTTTTTCCCATTATCAGGATTAATTATTGCTGTCTATAGCACTGATTTATTCTGGGCCCACTGCTTTATCGTGCTGATGGTGACCTGGAGCCTCTCATATAAATGGTAACAGCATTTATATAATCCGAGGTATTGTGTGGTTGAAGTCTTTTTCATTTTCAGTTGGAAAAATTATAATGTGTCAATGGGTTGATTATGAATGAGACCATTAAACTGCCCAGAACTGAATAGCAGCTCCTTTTAAAACACATAAGACCAAAACATGTTATGTCATACTGTACGATAGGGGTTTCCAACCTTTTCTGTTCTATGGATCCCTACTATTAACCGAGGCATCTGTGGAGGAACAGAATTAGGCTATTCGACCCTTCATGTCTGCTCCACCATTCCGCCATGGCTGATTTATTATCCTTCTCAACCCCATTCTCCTGCCTTCTCTCCTTAATATTTGTTGCTCTTACTAACCAAGAATTTATCAGCCTCTGCTTTAACTATCCTAATGACTTGCCCTGCACAGCCACCTGTGACAATGAATTCCACAGGTTCACCGTCCTCTGGTTAAAGAAATTCCTCCTCATCTCTGCTTCAAGTGAATATAATCAAAGGACTGCTAGTATAGAAATGTTGTGATCTCTCCCCTTCACCTCCCCATCCCCTCTCCATCACCGTCCTGCATCCCCTCTCCCCCTCCACATCAACCTCTCCCCCTCCACCACTCCCCATCTCTCCCTCCCCACTTCCCCTCTCCCCTTCCCCCCGACTCTCTCCCTCCTCTTCCCCCACACTCTTCCCATCACCCTCTCCCTCTCTCCCACTCCCCTCCCCCTCTCCCACTCCCCCTAACCCCTACCCCCTCCCCTCTCCCCCTCCTGATAGACTGGAGATCATGTGCCAGTGCTGCCGATGTCTTAGTGTTTGTCTTTGTTTCGGTAACCCTGGTTGGTCTCTCTGATCCCCTTTATCGAATTTGCAACCTCATTCTCTGCAGCAGACCGAAGGGCCTGTACTGTGCTATAAACTTCTATGTTCCAGTGCTTTCTGTGCCCCTGAAGTACACCTCGTTCTCTACACAGTGCCTGCCATGCAGTGGATTCCAGTTAATCGGCAAACATCAGGACAAGTACATTCTGGCCTAATTAAGCAGCTGTCTCAACTGGCCAAAGTTTCATGGAAGTATTTGAAAAGATATAAAAATACAAAACTGAGGAATAAATTATGTACCTAAATGACGATGATGATGATGGTGGCTTCCATCTGTCCTGAAGGACAACGGACGTCCCGCACTGGAGTGACCTCTCCAGGGTACAAGCTTGGGCAGAAACTATGGAGATTGTCTGCCTGGCGTCAGTGGTCACGTAACCATATGCATCAACTGCTCATATGACCATCCACCACCTTTGCGTGACCCTGATCGGGGGTGGGGAGGCTAAGGAGGTGCTGCAGCTTGCCAAAGGGTGACCTGCAGGCTAGCGGAGAGAAGGAGCACCTTGCACCTCCTTTGGTAGAGACGTGTCTCCATCCTGCCACACAAAACTGTGCACTAGTTCAACAGAGGAATTCATCCAGTGTTCTTTTGATTGACTGTAAATTAACAAAATCATTACAGACTCCTAGTGCAGATAATGGACTGCCTTCATACAATGCTGTTGACAATTGTATCCTCCAGACCTACATTTTCATTGTAACATTCAAGATTATTGTCAATCCAAATTCTTTGTAGTTCCTAACTTATCAAAGTTGAGAAATCTTTTCATTTTCACACCCTGCTATTTCTGGCCTGAATGCTTGAAACTGTGATGAACAAAACGGTTCGGAGTTGTCTTACTGCTTATTTTTCACCAACTATCAGTGACAAAAATCACTATTTTTTTGAACACAAATTGGTGCTATACAAAACCTACTCGCTCTAAGCATGGTGTAGTGTCTAACAGCCACACAAGTGCAAGCTAGAAACTTTCAGCACATCTCCTGTCCCAATTAAGCAGCATTGTGTCCCAAATAAATGAAGGGAATCCCGGCTATTTTCTTGAATAGTTTTTGTTCTTTAAGAGTTGTCCCAAGTAAGCAGATCACCAATTAACTGATGGCCCAATTAACCAGAAGTCACTGTATTTTATCTGAAGCTTGACATCCCTTGAGATCATACACCTAACGATTGTGTTCCCTAGGGTGTGACATTGACATTGACAACACCTTCGATGGCTGCATTTGAAAGGGAATTGAACAGGACATGGATGAAAGAGCATGAAAGGAGTATTGAGTAGCTGTGTATACATTTCAAAGTACCAGGGGGTTGCATGATAACACAAATGGTCACATACTCTCTTAGATTCCACAATGAAATTATTTTTATTGTTTCAATTTAGCAATTGCATAGGAGATTTATTTTGTCATTTCTAATAACCAATGTGCATGAGGAGAAGTCTAAGGGCCATGGTAGTCTCCGGAGTTCAATTCCAGCACCCTCAGTACGGGGTTTGTATGTTCTCCCTGTGACCGCATGGGTTTCCTCCGGGTGTGCTGGTTTCCGCCCACAATCCAAAGACCTATCGGTGAGTAGGTCAATTGGTTATTGTAAATAGTCCTGCAATTAAGGCTCGTGTTAAATAGCTGATTTGCTGGTTGGGGCCAGAAGGGCCTGTTCTGTACTGTGTCTCTAAATAAACTAATTAATAAATAATCAAAGTGTCCTTAATTCTAAGATAGCAGTGAGATGCGGTCTCCATCGAGACTGTGGCTCAGATTTAGTTGCTTTCAGTCAGTGGGGGATGGTTTTGGGGACAGGGAGGTGAGTTTGGAGTCAGGTCAATGTTTACAGACCCTGATGTGGGGAATTGCTAGTCAGGCTGGTGTTCTGGCCTTCGCTCAACCGCTATATTTGAAGGCCAGCGACATAGACATGTGACAAAGGACAGCTGCAGAGGGGTGTCAGTCCAGCAAGGATCGTTTTGGGGACAGAATGAGGAGTTTGGAGTCAGATTAAGGATTATGGATAGGAATATGGGGGTGGGAGGGGTGGTGGGTGGGGGTTTGAGTTCAGGCCAGAGTATGACGGGCCAACATGAACGACGGCTGGTAGCCTCATCCCCCTCCCCAGCAGGGTCAGTGAGTTGTTGGTGGGTTCCAGAATCAGATTTTGATGTGGGCAGGTGGAATAAGATCTGATGACCCCCTGGGTTTGTGAATCATTGAGACCAGAGTTTGAAGCCTAGTGTTCAGTTCCCAGTATCGACGTGTCCAGAGTATTGAATTGAATTGAATTAATTTTCTTTCTTACATCCTTCACAGTCATGAGGAGTAAAAATCTTTATGTTATGTCTCCATTTAAATGTGCAATGTGCAATCATAGTAATTTATAATAATTTATAATAAATAGAACAGTCAATGCAATATAGAGTACATTCAGATCAGTGTGAGTTAATCAGTCTGATGGCCTGGTGGAAGAAGCTGTCCCAGAGCCTGTTGGTCCTGGCTTTTATGCTGTGGTACCAGTTCCCAGATGGTAGCAGCTGGAATAGATTGTGGTTGGGGTTACTTAGGTCCCCAATGATCCTACGAGCTCTTTTTACACACCTGTCCTTGTAAATGTCCTGAATCACAGGAAGTTCACAACTACAGATGTGCTGGGCTGTCCACACCACTCTCTGCAGAGTCCTACGATTAAGGGAGGTACAGTTCCCATATGCGGCCTAATGTACGGTGTTTGGCAGGTCCTGCGGCTGATGTCGAGGACTGAGGCTCAGGGATCAAATCAGAGGTCTGGATGTTGTGGCCCGTTGGCCGATGCCTGAGTGTGCAAATCTCTGCGGGTCCGCTGGGGTAGTCAGTGGCACAGTGTCTGTGAGATCGAGTCCACTGGAGGCTGAAGGCAGTCTGTCTGTGTGTAGGTGGGAGGGAGGGAGGAATGGAGCTTGTCTTGTTGCTTATCGTCATCTGTGTTGTTCTGCCGAGTACTACGGACATGCTGTGTCGGGTGCAGAATGTGTGGCGGCATGTGTCACTGTATGTTTCGACGTCATGTGATAAATAAATTTGAATCGTGAATCTTAATCGGAAGCTCTTCCAATGTCCCAAAGGAAGATACATCCCTGACACAACTAGACTTCACACAGAACACGAAGGAAGATACACTCTGATACAACTTCACTTCACACAGAATACATGGTTATTCATAAAGCCGGCTTGTTAATTGGATCAATCTGACAATCGTCGTGACTCGGAACTGAGTCACTGTCCTGCAGCAGTTCCAAACAAATATTGTGTGTGGTAACACTGACTCAGCGGCAAATAAAACCTAATGTAACCCTGCCTGCTCAGGATGCTTTTCTCCCCTAAAAACCTAGGCAGCACCAGTCTCATTTCCTTTTTACCTATAGTGCGTCATGAAAAGCACTCAGTCTTGTCAGGAATGCAGATTGATTTAAAATAAAATTGATCATCAAAATAAAAATATTTACGTGGGTGTGTATGTAGGCTCTGAGGCAGATTGAAAGAAATGGCTTAATAGCACAAGTGACCTTTTTCCTTCTTATTTTCGGGATAAGTCAAGGCCAAAGTTGCAGCTGTTCCTAGGTGTATTTTTAACCCGGATATTCAGTTAGATTTACTTATCACAGGTACATTGAAACACACAGAGAAATGTGCCATTGGTGTTAACAACCAACACAGCCTAAGGCTGTGCTTAGGACAGCCTGAAAATATCTGATAAATTCTTGTGCCAACGTTGGTACACCTTACACCTGCTGGTTAATGCAAACATCTGATCAGCCAATCACGCGACAGCAGCTCAATGCATAAAAGCATGCAGACATGGTCAAGAGGTTCAGTTGTTGTTCAGACCAACCGTCAGACTGGATCAAGCTGAAAGGAAGGCGACAGTAACTCAAATAACCATAGTAGTATTGTGCAGAAGGGCATCTCTGAATGCACAACAGCACACTGAACTTTAAAGTGGATGGGCTACAGCAGCAGAAGATCACAAACATACCCTCAGTGGCCACACTGTTAGGCACAGGAGTGACTGTATAAAGTGTCCACTGAGTGTAAACTGAATTGTATCATAAACTGGTGTGCAAATGTAGAGAGTTCCTAGAGTGACACCAAGCTCCTAGGTGTCAACATCTATCCTGGACCCAACATATTGATGCAATTACTAAGAAGGCTCGGCAGCAGCTATATTTCATTAGGAGTTTGAGAAGACCAAAGACTCTCACAAATTTCTGCAGATGTACCCGGGACAGCATTCTAACTGGTTGCATCACCGTCTGGTACGGAGGGGCCATGGCTCAGGATGGGAAAAAGCTGCAGAAAGTTGTAAACTCAGCCAGCTCCATCACGGGCACAGGCCTCCCCAGCATTGAGGACTCCTTCAAAAGGTGATGCCTCAAACTTCAAAATAAATTTATTACCAAAGTACATGTATTTCACTATATACTGTATAACCCTAAGATTAATTTTCTTGTGGCCATACACAGTATGTCCATGAAACTCAATAGAATCAATGAAACACCACACTCAACGGAATGGACAGACAACCAATGTGCAGGAGACAGCAAACTGCTCAAATACAAAATAAATATGCAATAAATATCGAGATCATTAGATGAAAACTCCTTGAAAGTAAGCCCATAGGTTATGGGAACAATTCAGTGACAAGTCAAGTGAAATCGTGTGCAATTTTCCCCTCTGGTTCAAGAGCCCTATGGTTGAAGGGTAATAACTTTTCCTTAACCTGGTGGTGTGAGTCCTGAAGCTCCATTATCTTCTTCCTGGGTA
Source organism: Mobula hypostoma (assembly GCF_963921235.1). Taxonomy (NCBI): domain Eukaryota; kingdom Metazoa; phylum Chordata; class Chondrichthyes; order Myliobatiformes; family Myliobatidae; genus Mobula; species Mobula hypostoma. The sequence continues at coordinate 122,864,386 of NC_086099.1, read as the reverse complement.
GTCATGCTCTGGTGATGGATGCTGCCTTCCCACGACAACGCTCTGTGTAGATGTGCTGAGTGGTGGAGAGGGCTTTAGCTGTGATTGCTTGGTCTGTACCCACTACTTTTTGTAGGATTTTCCATTGGAGTTTCCATACCAGGCCATGATGCAAGAAAGCGGCATCCATCATTAAGGACCCCCATTGCCCAGGACATGCCCTCTTCTCATTGCTACCATCAGGGAGGAGGTAGGAGAGCCTGAAGACACACACTCAATGTTTTAGGAACAGCTTCTTCCCCTCTGCTATCAGAATGGACAATGAATGTAAGAACACTACCTCTCTTTTTCACTAATTTCATTTAACTTCCTTTTTTATATATACTTATTGTAACTTATAGTTTTTATTATTATGTATTGCACTGTACTGCTGCTGCAAAACAGCAAATTTCACAACGCACTCCAGTGGTTCTGATACGCAGGTCTCATACAGTACAGCACTATTTACATCTCCAGGACAAACCAGGGCTGAAATCTTGGGAATGGGTCTAAGGCTAGGGCTCGGATGGAATGGAGAACTTCGGAAAATGCCGAACATGGTAGTTTGGTACCGAGTTCAGACAGTGTCTTTGGCAAAAGTCTGAGGCTAGGAGCCATCGTTGAATGTGGCAGTACACTTGATGTTAATGATGAAGATGCTACTTGAATACAGGTGCACTGAAAACCTTTGCACTTGTCTGTTGGTTGAGATGTAGGTCCAATAACTATTCTAAATTCTAGTCCAAAGCTCATTTAGGAACATAGAACATTACAGCACAGTACAGGCCCTTCAGCCCATGGTGGTACACCAGCCTTCTAACCCACTCTAATATCAATCTAACCTTTTACTCCTACCTCACTTTTCTATCATCCATCTGCCTTTCTATGAGTTTGTTTAAATGCCCCTAAGTATCTGCTTGTACCACCGACCCTGGCAGGGTGTTCCACACACTCACCACCCTCTCTGTAAAAACATACTTACCTCTGACATCCCCCCTATACTTTCCTCCAATCACTTTAAAATTATGCCCTTTTGTACAGCTCTTTCCTCCCTGGGAAAAAGTCTCTGGATGTCCACTCGATCCATGATTCTTATCATCTTTTGCCCCTCTATCAAGTTGTCCCTCATCCTACCTCAATCCAAAGAGAAATGCCCTAGCTTGCTCAGCCTATCCTGATAAGACATGGTTTCTAATCCAGGCATCATCCAGGTAAATCTCCTTTGTACCCTCTCTAAAGCATCCACATCCTTCCTAAAATGAGGTGACCAGAGCTGAACACAGCACTCCAAGTGTGGCCTACCCAGAGTTTTATAGACCTTGTGGCTTTTGAATTTAATCCCTCAACTGAAGTTGCACAGCAATTTTAAGGGATCCAGGGACAAGGGCCCCAAAGTCCCTCTGTTCTTCTCACTGTGAAAAATTCTGCCATTAACCCTGAACATTGCTCTCAAGTTAATCCTTCCAAAGGAAAAAGCCCTAGTTCACTCAACCTAACAACCCTCTCCTCTCTCCTCACTCAACTCTATCCCCTCACCTCTCTCAACTCTATCCCCCCACCTCTCTCAACTCCATCCCCTCACCTCTCTCAACTCTATCCCCTCACCTCTGTCAACTCTATCCTCTCTCCTCACTCAACTCTATCCCCTCACCTCTCTCAACTCCATCCCCTCACCTCTCTCAACTCTATTCCCTCACCTCTCTCAACTCTATCCCCTCACCTCTCTCAACTCTATTCCCTCACCTCTCTCAACTCTATCCCCTCACCTCTCTCAACTCTATCCTCTATAAAGAGAATTTCCATCATTCTTGTCCCACTGCTCATTCTCAGCTGCAGCTCCTCAGTCAAGGTACAATGATTCAAGTTAATTGGGCCAACGCTTAATTGGGACAGCTGCTTATTTAGGACAAGTCTTAAAGAATAAAAAACAATTGAGAAAATAGCCAGGATTCCATTCATTTATCTGGGACACTGGGCCACTTAATTGGAGCAGGAGACTGTCGCTGAACAGTTACTAACTAATGTCAGATGTGTACACATCATATGGCTGCTATACCACATTTAGCTTCAATTCCGTGTGTTTGTGTTCAAAAAGCAGCAATTT